>NW_020447553.1:1764646-1785035 GCF_003343035.1 Apteryx rowi
CCCTCAGGAAGATTGCATTTTTTTTTTTTTTTTCTTACTCTCGGTGCCTCCCTTTGTCAGAATTAGTCAGGGCTGAGCTGCCTCCACTCCCCGAGGAGACCCTATTTCACCCTGCCTAAAGTTCACCGCCTTGTCAAACCGAGCTAATCTCCTGCCGGGGAGGAAAAAGGCTCGTTTCAAACCGCTGCGCATTCGGGGCGCGCGGGGGGGAGGAGGAGGTCTTCCTGGCTCCCGCCTGAAAAGACCCCGGACAATAATACCCCTTTTGTTCCCGGACAGTGGGAGGGGGCTCGGCGGGAGCAATGAAAGATGGGGGATATTAAAGGAGCAGGTGAAAGACATGCGTCTTCAGCAGGCGCAGATAAGAACCGACCCCCTTCTAATCTGACTGAAGCTTATTATCTTACTGCCACAGTCATTACTATTAATATTAAATGCGAAAAAAAAGAAAACGGCACGAGACAACAACCTGAAAGAGGCTGGCTCGGAAAGCGTCGGCAGACGCGGAGGTAACAGCCGGCGGCGGGGGCCGGATTCACAGCCGGGGGAAAGGAGGTCCTTCTCCGGGGATGCTCAGCCTGCTTTTGGCGGCGGAGAATTTGGTCTTCCGGCTGGAAGTTGTCCCTCGGGGCCAAAGTGGTCGATGCAGCAAAACTGTCGGGGCCGGAGACACTCTTGTTGCTCCTGTTAACAGCGAAGAGCAAAGCTGGGGTTTCTCGGGGTTGCAGAGGAGCCTGTTTTTTCCCCAGCCGCACGGGCCCTCTCTGCCCCCCAGCGTCTCCCCGTCCCCCTCGGCGAAGGTTTCCTTCGCTGTGGTTCCCCGCGGGCGCTGCATGGCGGCGGAGCATCCCCGCGCCGTTCGCACAGCCTCGGGCTACGGCAGCCGCCGGCACAGCCTGCTGCGGAGCGGCTCCGCAGGTCCCTCCCGCGTGGGGCGTCCCGGCGGAGCCAGAGGGGACACGGCTCCGCTCCCAGGCGGGGAGACCTTCGCTCCCCAAGGCTCCTAACCAGCACAGGACATGAGAGAAATGGGGCTGAGCTCCCGGCACCGCCATCCAGTCCTTCGTAGGAAGGGGCCAACGAGGCCAGGCCTTCGTTAAGCACCATTAAGTGCCACATGTATCCTCCCCTTCACGCATCGACCACATCTTCCCTCCACAGCAGGTCACAAACCTTCTTCTACATGCCTGCCTCCACGTCTACATGCCTACCTCCACGTCTATGAGCCTACCTCCACGTCTGCATGCCTACCTCCATGTCCGCATACCTACCTCCACATCTATATACTTACCTCCACATCTACATGCCTACCTCCACGTCTATATACTTACCTCCACGTCTACCTGCCTATCTCCACGTCTACATGCCTACCTCCACGTCTGCATGCCTACCTCCACATCTACATGCCTACCTCCACATCTGCATGCCTACCTCCACGTCTGCATGCCTACCTCCATGTCTAATGCACCTGGCCATTTCATTGCCTCACTGCTCAGATGACTGGGGACCTCTGAACTCCCAGTCTCCGTTCCCCTGGAAGTACCAGCTCTTCCTAGTTTGCCTTGGCACCAACTGAGCTCCTTTGCCTTCAGCAGCTCTTCTCTCTGCCTGGAGATTATTCCCCCTCATGCACTTTGTCTAAGGGCTTGCAGGTCCGATCCCAAACCCCGCCAAAGCCATTGCGACAGGCCAGGCAACGAAACGGCCTCTGAAACACCAGCTGGTGACCCTTCTCCTGCCCTCTGCCGTGGCTGCACCTGCGCAGGGCGGGCAGAGCCAGGCTCCGGGTCCCGGGCAGGCTTTCCCAGGGCGCCGGGGCTGCCGGCCGCGGTGGGAGAGCTCCCGCGGGGGTGAGGCACCAACCAGGAATGTTTGCCGCGGCCTCCTTCCCCTACAGTAAACATGAACAGATGACCCCGGAGCGGCAGGCTGGGGTTGAAATAGGCTGCCTGCGCGCAGGAGAGCCGTGGGAATGCAGCGGCCGTTACGTCACGGCGCGGAGAYGGAGCAGCCTCGGGGACCGCGCACGGCACCGCGGCCTCTGCTCGCCAGGGCCGGGGGCTCCCCGGTCCGGTGGGAGCGAACGGGCTCCAGGCGCATCGGCTGCTCCTGTGGACCAGCCGGGCGGCAGCCGGYGCATGGAACCGCCACAGCCGGGTACTCTGCTCCCGCATGGATGCCTGGTACCGGCAAAGGTGGATTCTGCGAGGGGGTCTGCCGGGTTCAGCATTCGCAAGGAGAAGATAACGTGTTTTATTTATTAACAGAGCTGGCTAAGACGTGGTGAGCTGACAATTGCTGTGCTAAGAGGCGCTAGGCGAGGTATATCAGAATATAACTCATCCCTCAAAATCCACAGGCTTCAGGATTGGGCAGGGCGCGTAAGGGAGCAGCTTTTGCACGGGCAATACGGTGCTCCCGTGAGATTGAAACCTCCAAAAAGACACGACCCGACAATTATCACTTACAACTCACATTTCAAATGGCCGAGCTCAGTTGCATAACTTCACCCTCCCACAGGCAGAGAAAATGCATCCTATTAGTATTATGGGCCCCGCACTATTATCTATTTAAGTTCTAAATGTCTATGGACATTTTTACTGTATACGGTACATCCAACCCGAAAGGTCACGGGTGATTCTATGGTTCTTATTAAGCCATATTGGAGCGATGACTTGTTGTTTAGTTTCAGACCAACGCGTGTTTTCATAAAATTAGTCCATTTAAGCAGAGAAGGAGGCCATAATAGTATCATGCATGCCAGCAATTTTCCACTCCTGTTTTTCAAAGCTAGGTACGTTTTTTTTTTTTTGCTCTAGACAGCCTGAATGTGCTGTTCCTTATCTAATCTGGTATTGATGTGTCTGTTAGACAAGGTATGCAGCATGTGTCACTTCTCAGTGCTGGCATTCAGGACCAGCAAACTGCTCGGGAGAAGCTATTAATATTTTTGCATTTCGTACCGCGTAAGAGTTTCTATTTGCAGA
The DNA here is from genome assembly GCF_003343035.1 of Apteryx rowi. NCBI lineage: Eukaryota > Metazoa > Chordata > Aves > Apterygiformes > Apterygidae > Apteryx > Apteryx rowi. The sequence continues at coordinate 1,767,634 of NW_020447553.1, forward strand.
CCTTAAGGCACTTAGTTAGTTAGTTCATTATTCTTCCCGCTTATAAAACAGTAATAAGCAGTGCCTATAGAGACAGGCCAGCCTTTGACACACACGTGAAACCGCATCAAGTCAAGGGGAAAGACAGCAGCACCGTACACATAACAACAGCAGCGAACCAGACAGCCCCAAAAATAAACCTAATTCCCCATGCTGCATTAAGCATCGCCTGATGATGTTCAGCTCGTAACAGGCAGGACACTCGGCACTTCGCGAGATGTAGGCTATTCCCGTCTTAACGAATGTTAATTAAGCCTCTGAGGATGGATATTTGTTGTATCTTTTGCTCTTGACACAACAAAAATAATCCGAGGGAGTCGCGGGAGCGCGCAGATAACTGCGTGTGCTGCAGAAGCGCCAACAGCCCGGCGCGGCGCGGGGACGGGGCACCGTCGCCCTCCCGTCCCGCGAGGGCTGCACGAGGCGGCGCCTCCGTCTCGGAGCCTCCAGCGCGCGGGAATCTTCCCGCAGTTCTGGGCCGGAGAAGGAACCCGCCAGATGCCGGCGGGAACGCGGGTTTCGCTCCTCGCCTTTGGGTGCACGTGGTGCCAGGAGAAGCGGGGAGCCTTCGCTGGCGCCCGCACGCGCGTCCTCCGGCAGCCCGGCCTCGGAGGGCGACGGTTTCCCGCTCGGGGGCCTGAATTTGGGCGCGCACATCTGCATTTCGGCAGCCAGCTCTGCAACCTGATTTTCAGAGGGACCAGATTTTCTGACTGGTCCTAGGGGAAAAAGGAAAAAAAAAAAGAAAAGAAAACCTGGAGGGGGGCAGGGAAGGTGGAATTAATAAAAGAGCGGGTTAAAAAAAGACAGAGAAGAAAGTTTTCTGAAAAAAAAAAAAAGAGAAAAAGGAAAAGCAGCTTCACAAAGTGACACTTAATTCAGAGCTTTTACTTTGGCTTTTCCACCTCGGAAGCATGAAAGCAGCTAAATTAGCAAAACAGAAGTAAACTGTTGACTGCTTCATTGCAGGATTAAGTGTGATAAATGGAGGTTTTGTTCAGCCTCTGTCCAGATGTTGTGTCTACGCTGGGTGTTTTTTTTTCTTTTTTTCCTTCTTCTTCTTCTCTCTCTCTTTTTTTTTTTTTTTTTTTTACATTCTTGGCCTAAGTCCCATATATATTTTGGATACTGCAGGGAGTATATAATATCATTGGAAAATGATGTGGTCTGGTAACCTTTTAAATAACATTTCCTCCCTCCTCTCTTTTCTAATAGTTTGTTTTTCTTTCCATGTTTTCCTTTTATTGGGGGGAAATTTTTTTTGGAAATTAATGAGGGCAAAGTTTGAAAACAAACAAAACAAACAACTCCCCCCCCGCCCCAAGAAACCAAAGCAAAAAAACACACTATTTCTCTCTCCCTTTAGGGGGGAAAAAAGAGTTAAGGGACTTGTAAGGGCGCAGCCTAAGGATGTGTTTGGGACTTCTATTTTTTTTTTTTTTCCTGTCTAGAAAACCTTCCTGATTATTTTTTAACATTCCCAGTGCACTTGGCCAAGCTGGGTTCGGGACAGCAATTTCGGCTCCTCGCTCTGTTCGCGCTGTCAGAGCCTCCCACCCCGAAAAGCTCTTTTTTTCTTCTTCTTTTTTTTTTTGCCTGGCGTTTGGGCAGTCGGAAGTGGCTGCCGCTCCTGGAAGCGCGGGACGGAGGAGGCCGCCGGCCGGCCTTTCCCGCATCGCCGACGGCGGCATCCCGCGGGAACCGACRCCTCCCGATTTTAAGCAAAGCCCAGGCGAGGGGAGCCGGGCAGGGCAGGCGGCGAGGAGCGGCGCCCCGCTCCGATCTGAGCATCCCGAAAAAGCGAAGCCGGGTTTGTGCACCCCCACGGCCCCCCGCGCCGCCGGTGCTCCCGCAGGGCCGAGGGCCACCAAAACRGGCTGCTTTAGCCCGTTGGTGCCCGGCGGCGGGTGGGACAGGGCAGGGGAGATTTGGGCGCCCGCAAGCCCGAGCCAGGGTTTTCCCGTGCGGCGCCGGGTCTGGACGTCAGCAACCACGTTATTTAACCCGGATTTGGAGCAACTTCAGTGGCCCTTATCGGTTCCTGCTATCCCAGCACGAGGCGAAGGGCGAAACCGCTGGCTCCGGCCCGTTTTTGGGCGGTTTCGCCCGCAAACCCCCGGGGCAGCGCCGCGGCAAGAGCGGGAACCAGCGGCGGCGGGCGACATCCCGGGCTATGGGAGCGCCGCCGGCACCGAGTCCGGCTGCAGCCCGGCCGCGGCGGCTCCCAACCCGACTCCGCTCGGGGCCTTTGTTTTTCTCCAAAGCGACTTAAATAAACCACCAAAAAAAAAAAAAAAGGTGAGAATTTCAGAAGATAAAAACGCAGCGCGGCAGCCGTTTGCAGCCGTAAACACCTTGGAAAGTCGCTCTCGGTTTTTTTTCCCCCCCTGCCACCGCCGCCACCTCCCTGCCTCCCCTCCTCTCCCTCGCTCGCTCCCTCTTAAGGTAGCAGCGTGGGAGCTTTGCCAAAACATTGCGGTCCCGCGGGGAAGCTTTCCTCTCACTGAAAGAGCCCTCGCGCCTGCCAGCCCAATTAAAACAAGGCGAGAGGAAAGCAGCATCTGGAATTGCGCTGCCTCTCACAGCCAAGTCACAATTGTTTAGTCTGAAAGCCGTCGCAGGGAGCGCGGGGCCGGCTGCCGGCGCGGTGGCCCCCACATCTGGATTCGCGGCTAGACAGCCTCTTTGGCTGCAGTCCTGCGTGCATGTGCATTTTTAACTTTAGGATATGCTGACAAGTTAAGAAGTCAGAAAGTCAGGCGCAGCAACGGCCGCGGCGGCCCCTTCCTCCCTCCGCCCCTTTCTAGCGCACACACGCAGTTGCCTAAATACAATTTTCTGACATCCTTTCATCTGCGGAGGGTTTCTTCCCCTTCCAGCCTGCAGCTCGGGTCCCCGATGAGTTACATGAGCTGAGCCGAGCCAACACAGGCGAACAAAAAGGCTTCTCTTTGGCGGCGGCTCCGGGGCGCGTCTGTGCCGCAGCCGGCCTCCGCCAACGTTTTTGCCCATGCTATTTATTTATTTTTTAACGCCGAAGCCCCGGCGGTGGCGGAGATCTCGGGGTGTTGCTCACTCACGCTGCAGGCAGGACGCCCCTCGGAGGGAAAAGGGACGGGGAGGGCGAGTCCGTACGGCCTTTATAGACACGGAGCGGGAAAAGGCCACCGGCGGCACCGGCACGAGCAGGGAAATACCCGCTGCACCGCTACGGGTGATGCCGCCGGCCCGGCATCTGAACCCCCCCCCCCCCCGGCTGCCCAGGTTCCCCTTCGCAGAGGAGAGCTCGGGACTGACCAGCGCTTTGGGCTTCTTTTTGTGTTTRGGTTTGTTTTTCACCTAGAAAAAGCTTATCCTGCCCCTCACCCTGGCGTCAGGCCACGTTGCTCACTCCGTTGCCCTGTGCTAACTGGCACCCAGACGCGGGGCTGCCAGCCGGGGAACGGCTGCTTGCAGGGACGGGCCGGGCAGGACCCCCGCGAGGAGCACGGACCCCCCCGGGGCTGGGGGCAGGAGTTTCAGCTCGGCCGCACAAGCCTCCCCTCCGCGTGCTTYCTCGGCGGCGGCGGCAGCGCTGGGGCCGCCGGCGCGTTTGCGTGTGCGCAGGCAGCCGTGCGTCGCTCCCAAACTGGTTTAGCAGCTCTGCGGGGTGAGTTATGTTGTTTCGAAAGGCTCCCAAATACATGTTGTTCGCAGAGCTCTCCTGGATAAATAAATACCGGCATTTCTCGCCTGACCTTTACTCTTTTGCCGGGTTTCTCCTAAACGCCGAGCACGTGAAACGGCCTTTTAGCCGCCGGGGCGGCCAGGTCGCGGCGGGRCAGCGGGACACCTGGGCAGCCGCCTCCTCCATCCTCCTCCCGCCCGGCACTGCGGCCCCCAAGGACCCAGCGGCGCCGGAGCTTCCCCTGCCTGGAGCGGAGGAGAGGCCGGCGGAGGCACGGAAAAGCCAAGCGCTCCACGGCAGCGGTCGCAGCTCGCGCGTGAGGCCGCCGGCTTATCCCGAGACGGGCTGCAAAGCCCGGCCACGACGCGGCTCGTGGTCGGTACCGCCGGACCCGTTGGCGTTGCCCTTATTTGCCTTCTGGCAGCGGGGTCYGACGTGCCGGCGTGGCTGGGCGGCCACCCGGAGCGTCTGCAGTTTTAGCAGGAGTCTCGTGGCAGCGCGTGTTTACTCTGAAACCTGCCGAGCGGCTTTGTGCGGAGCTGCGGCTTGCTAAAGCGCCGGGAGAGCTGCAGAGCTGCACATGAGAAAAAAAAAAATACTCATTTAGCAGTAAAAGGAAATAAAACCTCTCAGAGCACAGGCCTGACCTTCGCGTTGCCGGCACAGCTGGTGAGCTGCCGAGCCGCGGCGGYGCGGGAGCGGACCCTTGTCCCCGGCTCGTGCAGCAGAGACCCCAAGGGTGCCGGGTGGCAGCGCCGCGCGTGCCACCGCCCCGAGGTTGCTCCTGCCGTTGGAAAGCACTGCCGGCCATCGATACCTGCCGGATTGACGGCTGGGTAAACTCGCCTTGTTTACCCGTGTGGGTGTCATCCTGACAACAAGCAGGTCCCTGCCTGAGCGTGTCACAAGCCGYGGAGGACTGTAAATAAGGAAGGACACGTAGGGCTGCAAAGCCCGGGGCTGCTGGGCGCGAAGGAGCAGCTTCCTCCTCTCCGCGGCACGTTGCAGCGCGAGCAAATCGAACGCTCGGTCGTCTCCTTGGAAAGCACGGGAGAAAGCACCGTAACTTGCTTCAGAAGAAGGAGGAAGAGGACGTTTTACCTYGTCCCGGGGCTGCAGGGTCTTTGGGGCAAGGACCGTCTTTGCTCTGCCTTCGCTCAGCACGGCCCTGGTGCGGACGCGTCCGGTGGCRCTGGGTGCACAGGCCCCGCCGGAGCTGTCCCCGTGCCGGAGCCACCAGCGCAGGATAGGGATGCGGGACGGCCGAGCTGGCTGGCCGAGGTCCCCCCTGCCGCTGGGGCCACGGCGGGAGCCTGGCTCTCACCTCGCCGCATCCTTTCCTTTCCGATGAGCGAAAATTATAGCTGTGCCGAGTCTCTTAATTGCAGCACCGTGGTGCCAGCTAAACCCAGTGACTGGTGGAATTAGCCTGGATTTCAGCCACCAGGCCATGGAAGTGCACAGAAAGAGCCCCGTTACCCTGGGTTTACATGGGCGCAAGTGAGAACGGAAAGTGCCTCCTTCTCCCACCGGTCCCCCCGTCCTCGGTGAGGGGATCCGGGGCTGGTCCGTATCCCACTCCCCAGGGTGTGCGAGCAAGATGGGACACGGGACGTGGGTTGGAGACACGGGACAGAGGACAGTGCTCTGGATAGAATAATAAGGGAATAATGTACGGTGCGGGACACCAACGCGGCACACTGGAGCCCAAGGCCAGAGGTGGCACGTGGGACAGGACCAGGGACGAAACTTCTCATTGAGTCCTGCCTGCCTTGTCCCCCCTCCACCCATGCCACACGCACACGCACACACACACACGCACACACAGAGTTTCTGGGTTTATTTTATATTTTCCCTTGTAAAGATTTGTGTCCGTGCTGCTCTCGTATCAAAGCCAGCAGTGGCCCCTAGGATAAACATGCGGTCAGAAGACAGAAAACTCCAGGCTAAAACACTATTCGTTTCACCCATAGCAGCATAAACTGAGAGGCTTTTAAGAAGGGCGAATGGTTTTCAGTAAATCTCTCATATCAGCAGAAACCTTTGAAAGAGTTTGTTTAAAGGCTGTGGAGATAAACAGCCCGGCCAAGTGTTTGTTTAAGATGTATGTACTCTGTGTCGACTGGTAGGCTGGTATTTATATCAAGGGGGGGAAAGGAGAGCTAGATCTTTTTGACCCTTTGCGAGCTACAACTGCATGAACTTGGCTGTTTGAAGAGCTGGAGGGACACCAGCCCACCGGTCCACCCGGTGCGGGTGTCACGCAGCATCCGGGGGACGCAGCTCGGGGTACAGCCGGATGGCGGGATGAGGACGCGCAGGAGTAGCGGGAAGGGCTTTGTGCAAGCGTTAGCATTTCTTTGGTGTATGGAGGCATGCAGAAGTCTGGCCGCGATCGCCGTGCTAGGCACCGTACAGATAAATGTCTGCTAGGGATTCCCTGCCTTGGACAGCTTGCAATCTAAATAAGCACAGCTGAGGAAAGGGGAGAAGGGAGGTATGCACAACGTCGTTAAACAGACGGGAGAACCCGAGCCCAGCTTGCCCTCAGCCATGCAACAGCCTGGGGCTGATGGGGAGCTGGAGGTCCATCACCTGAGTCCCATTGCCATGCCTCCACCTGCAGCTGCAGATGGCCTTTCAGCAGCTAGAGAAAGCCGAACTGAATAAAGGTGTGTTGCATTTCAGGCAGCAACGGCTGCAGGGCAGTGGACCTGGATGTGGGTGGTGGTGGGCTGATGAGTCCTGGCTGTTGTCAGCATGGAGACCAGGCTCTCCTGGGAGAACTGAGGTGCCTGGGAAGAAGAAGAGGAGGAGGTTGGAGGGCTCTTGAACCACCTCAGAGGAGCAGCAATGCCAGGGTAGGGAAGTGCCTTCCTGGTTTCTTGCTTTCTGGTCATTGCTGGTCCGGTTTAGCTCTGGAGAGCCAGCTTTTCCTGTGGTCTGTCCTAGCCATGTACGTGCTCTGAGCATGGGAGCTTTGCACCTGTGGGTTCCTGTGCCGCTGGCCTCTCCTGCACCCATGCAAGGGAGAGGTTTGGGGAGGTCAAAGTGCCCTTGCTTGCTGGGCTGGGAAAGCACTCTGGCAAAGGCAGGAGAGCGGAGACTTCCCCTGTGACAAGCCAGTTCTGTCACCTTCCCTTTCAGACCTGCCCCTGTAAATCATCTGGGTGGCTTTTTTCCCCTAAACTAAACAAAGTGGGGATGCTTAGCAGCCTGTCTCTGGGCAGGAGGTGCTGTCAGGAGGGACCTGCAGTAGATCTACCCTTGTGTGACTAGCAGCAGTGTTTGGCCCATTTCCTGGAGCAGGAGGGCAGGCGGTATCCYGTCGGCTGTGCTTGGCACGTTAATAACCATGGTAGCATCTTCCCTTGTCCTGAGAGGTGCCAGTAGCACAGACAAATCGTCCCAGTGCACTTGCTGCTTCTCTACACTCCCAGGGCAGATCCAGCTTGGAGCTTCCTGCACATCTGCTGGACATGGGATGTGAAGGGAAAATGCAGCAAACAACTTGCTCTATCAGGTAGAAAATCATATGCTGAGGGTTAAGCCCTCAGTTGGTTTAGGGCTTCCTAACATTGAYACCAGTGGAGTAACACTGATTTACACCAGTGGATTTCTCCCAGAAAGTATATTGCAGTCCAGCTGGGGCAGCACGATTAACACTTACAATCCCTACCATGGGCTATCCAGAGCCAGCTGGAGAAACAGGTCTCAGCCTTGATGTTGAGTTTCCTTGGAAAGACGGAGCCTCCCTCTCCGCCGTGGTATTTACACCCTCCAGGGCAGTATGTCGGCACCGTGGCTCATAACTCCTTGTGTGATGGATGAGTTCTGTGTGCGTGTATCACAACGTGACCCTGGGAGCGCTCGAGCTGCAAGGTGGAGCTCGACGTAGGTAGCGAGCCCCAGAAGCCATAGGTAGGGAAGAAAATCTGTGCAATAGTTGTACCTGATGTTTTATAGCCAGGAAAGTCTGAGATTGCCTCCCCTAATCTGCTCTGTCCTGGGTCAGCAGCTGGGGCCCAGCTCTCCCAGGCATGCTATAGATTCATAGGCAGTGYAAATCCCACAATTTCCCCCCCAAAATTCCATACCCAAATAGAATGGAAACATCTTTTCCTTCTTTTATTTTTTTTTTCTTATTTAGCATGAAATGGAATTCAGAAGGACAAAGCAATTATCCTAGGCTGACTGGGAGCTTATTTACAAAAAAAGAAATTGGATGATTCAGTTCCAGTTTTGAACTTTTAAAACTGTTGCCGTATTTCTAAATATTGGAGGCACTAAATGTTCTTCAAACAAATCCTTTCAGAACTAACACCTTCCCCCCCCATTTCTGAGATGCAAAAACAGGACATTATCAGTCGACTCTTATTTCCTCATTTCTACTATAAGATGTTGCTAAAATTGACCTACTTTTGAAATGTTTAGATTTGGCCCAAACTAGCAATTTTTGGCGTATTTACCCTCATTGCTCACTGAACTGCCTGTTGAAATCACATGGCTATCTAAGCACCTYGAAGTTTGTTGTGGAAATCCTCATTTAAGCCCTGCTGCAGACTTTAACATTTAAAACGAGTTTGGGAATGAGTGAAAGACCCTGCTGTGCCAGAGCCTGGCGTCTGCATTTCTCACCGAGCCCTAGGAATACAGCCTTGGAGAGGATGCTATGAGCAGGTCAGCCTACCCCAGACCGTCGGGTCTCTCTTGCTGCGATGTCCATTCATTTAACTGCTTCTTTTAAAACTTCTTATGAAAAAGATTGTGAAATCCCTCAGCAGCGTATTGCAATGCTTTCATGCTAAGTTTTTCCTAATAACTAACCTAATACTTGTCTGCTGCAAGTGAAGACCRTTTCTTCTCCTCCTCTGCCYGTGAATAGGAAGAACAATTGATCCCTGTCCTCTTCGTAGCAACCTCTTATATGCTGTCCGGCCGTTATCATCTGCCCTCCTTAGCCTTCTYGGGGCTAGACTAAACAAACGCCGCTCCTCCAGTCTCTCCTCGCAGGTCGTGTTTTCCAAACCTCTTATCGTTCCTTTTCTGCTCCTCTTTGAACTCCCTCCACTTCACCGATACCCTGCCCCAAGCCTGGCAGGCGCCGGGGTCTGCGCTGCCTGGCCGTGCTGGCCCCGGAGCGAAGCCCCCAGCATCCTCCCCCCCCTTTTTCTTTTTTTCTCTTTAATAGCAACACATTGGCTCAGGCTGATGTTGAGATCTAATATAAACCCCATCCGCTGGGTTGCAGTTCATCCTTTTGCTTCTCATTCCTGAAGTCGTGGTCGTGCCGTTGGCCTGCCTGCGTTTCATTAGGTCATTCCTCCGCTTATCGAGATGGTTTTAAACACAAATCCTGTCCCCCCCCCCCAAATGGCTGTGCTCTTGCAGGCGTTGCACATGTACTTTCTACATATAACCCTCCTTGCTACCAAAAATATTAACCAGATGTGGGCTGAGGGCAATCCCTCCTCCCCCAGTGCTCAACAAGCTCTTTTGCTTTTAGCAGCAAACTGGTGATAAGGCCTAGTGTGGTTTCCCACCCTGCAGGATGATGATTTCATCTCAAGACCGTGTTGCCTTCATTTGCTTACRAGAATATCGGGGAGGTTGTATCGACGCCTTTCAGGAGCGAGCCTGCGTCACGTCTGCAGCTTTCCCGTTTTCCATGGGGCCAGATACCCTGTCAGAGAGAAATTGCCTTGACACAGTATTCTGGACAAACTCATCCCTTCATTATTATCTTTTAGTTCCTTACAAATTGATTGCTTAATAATCTATTTGTGTGTTTTTGAGTATCAGTTTAGTCCGACTAATTCCCTCTCCCCTTTTAATCATAGGTGTTATGACTGTCTCTTCCAGTCCTCTGGGAATTCACCATCCGAGTTCCTGTAGATGCAAACCCATGGATCAGAGAGGGCTTTAGTTGGTCCTTACACATGAGAGGSAGCCATGCAGGTGTCTCCCAGCCTGTCCTCCCTTGGGCTTGCCCCACCTGGAGTGGTGACAGGGTCTGACGGGGAGTTTGTGACCCATCAGCCTTGGGGCTCTGGGCTTAAATAGCCACCAGAGTAGCTACTGCGGTGATGGGAGCCTTGGGGGCACTTAGCTTGGCATGGGTCTGGTGGGATGACGCTGCTGCAGCGGGYGAAGGATGGAGGCCACCTCCTACCAGCCTCACTTCCAGCCAAACTCTCTGCAAGGCCATCTCGCCTCGGCTCCTCGCCATGCCCATTGCCTCGGTGTATATTAAGAAAGTGAATCCTGAGAAACCGCTTTCCCTGTTCAGTGGGAATTTGGACCTTCGTGGTTCCTCTTGCAGCTCAAAATACGYCCATTCCCCTCCCCTGCTTGGTCCCCCTCCACCCCCTTCTCATTTCTGTTCAAAGGAAAACCCTGTGCAAGATACTGATTTAAAACCCAGAAGCCAACACTTTTCTTTTCAAACCTCGGCATTTCATCTTTCCTCTAAGAAGGAAGGAAGCCCCTTTTGTTGAGTACACAGCCTGTAATTTCCCTGTCAGATCCTAGCAGCAGGTCAGTGTTGTGACTGACTGAGTGAGGATCGCTCCCTTAAGGGTAATTACACTAAATTTCCTTTTGAAGGACAGCTTTCTCTGGATATGATACAAGGAACCCGCTTTTTTCCATTCACTTAAATTCATGAATTCAGCGGCTGTCACTAAGTGTGTGGCGGCTGCAGCCTTGCGTCCCATCCAACTTCAAGGTGAGTCCTGAAGAGGTGGCAATGACAGAGCCAGGGAGCGCAGGGTGAATTGCCCTCACCGTGGCCAAGCATCTCCTGAGCATGGAGGGACCACGAGGAAAACAGGAGCTTGCCATGGATCAGGGCTTTCCTTGGAGACCTCCAGGCCAAGCTGGAAACCAAGGAGGACGGAAGAGGGCTGAGACCTGATCTTGAACTCCTCTGCCCATGTCTACACACACACTCGCTCTTCTTTCTCCTCTCTACCTGGGTGGCATTGCAAGGCTTCATCCATTACTTTCTGGCATCTCGATTGCTCCTGTGGGCTCACCCACCATGTGTCCAGGAGTCACTCATCAACAACAAACAGTTAAAAGGAAGAAAATAGGCTGGAAATATCAATGCACTTTGGTAACAATAAACCCCGCTTTTAATTTATGCTAATATGTAGGGTTGTGGTGACAGTAAGAACAAAATTACAGAGTGGCTTTCTAGCTGGTAATTATCCCTCCATTTTCGTTGCTCGGGAAGATGGACACACAATTATGCTCTCTTGCTGTATATTAATACGGATTCTTGACATCTTCAGCAGACCTGGAGCTGTCATCGGGCTTTTTGTCTACTTTAATTGAAAATTAATGGTTACTGTGTTACCACGGAAACCGTGGCAATGGACGCCAATAGCGCTCACATATCAAACAGGCACTGGTGGCATTGTCTGTCCGTGTTGACCTTGAAAGTTAAAAGAAAAACTTACAAAAAAAAAAAAAAAAAAAAAAAAAAAGGAGAGAGGGGTAGGGAAGAAGAAGAAAACCTTGCAAACGGAGGTTTGGATGCAGCGAATCGAAGAGGGGGAAGAAGGGGAAAAAGATGGATCTGACGGAAGGAAGAACTTGGTGCCTTTTGTATTTCGGAGGGGAAAAAGGAGAGTGGCAAAGTGGGGAATTACGCTTGAGCGCAGAAGTGCCGTGGGCCACCGTGCGAGTGGCTCCCGGCTGCATCCCGCAGCTCCATGCCCTCGAGCCGCGGAGCAGCACCGGCCGCACGCGGGGGCCAGAGACGAAACAAAAGAGCCGGGAGGAGGGGAGGGAAGGACCGGGGAGAAAGTTAATGGTTTGCGTGGAGATAAGAGATTAAAAAAAAAAAAAAAGCGGGAGAGAGAGAAATAGGCTGGAGGGAAGAAAGTCCAGACTTGCTTTGACTGGAAATACGGCCTGAGCGGTGCGCGGTTGCAGAGCCGGCGGATTAGAGGAGGCAGCCGGCGCTCTGGAGAGCGTTTGGGGCCTGCCACGGCCCCGGCGGCACGACGCGGCGGACGGGACCTTGCAAATCCCCTTCCCTGCCGGCTAGATAAGAGCGGGGGGCGGTGTGCCGGGGCTCTGGCATCGCTCACGAGCACCGGGCAGCCGGAGGGCTGAGACCCTCAGCCGCCTTCGTTTGGGGCAGGAGAGGGACGGGACTTTTCCTCCTTCTAGGAAATCCCATTTTAGCTAGATTTTTGTCTTCTGCAGCGCCCGCCCTTCGCTGTCTCCCCAGCTCGCCGAGCCGCAGCCGCGGGCTGTGCGATGCCGGGTTGGCCATTTCGCAGGTAGCTCTTCTCTTTTGCCTCCCCTCCTGGCTCTCCAGGTCGTGAGAAGAGGGGTAGGATTTTGGCTGGGAATTTGGRACTTCTGGGTCCCATTCACACTTGGGTTTGCAAAGCTAAATGCCTTGAGCATTAATTAGGCGGGTATGGGGCTTGAGAGAGCATCACCAATAAAGCGTACAGCATGTGACACCACGGATGTGTCTCCCTAAGGAAAGTGCATTGGGTGGTGTGTGTGAGAGGGAGCAAGTTCTCCCTCGGTACGTGGTGGGAAATGAGCCTGAACCCTTCTCCATCCCTCCCAACCCAGCGCAGGACCCGCTGCTCGTATAGGCTGCATCTGCACGCGCTAATCCCTGGTTTCTTGCTGCAGCGTCCATGGACCTTGCCACAGCCTGGCGTCTGTCCATCCGTCTGCTTGCAGTGGGTCCCAGCTTCCCGCACCCAAGCGAGCTGTGTAACCGATGTGGCTTTTCCTCCTCCTTTCCATCTCTCTTGGAGGCTCCCGTGCTCCTGCTTTCCCCATGCTCCAGCCCCTGCTAAGAGGCAGCTGCTCCTGTTTCCCGTGCATGGTAGAAGGCCACCGTGGAGCAAAGGTGACTGTCCTGGATTTGCAGCTGGGAAGACAGTTGTCACCTCCCAGGTGGGTCCGTGGCACCAGCCTGGGAGGAAGGTGGGAGAGACCCGCCGACGGAAAGCACGGTGGAGAATTCAGGTAGGAGCAGCGTTTGGTCAGGGACGGAGATAGAAATTTCGGAAACCCTGTGAAAAGATAGTTGTCTCCAAGGGGAACCCGCTGCCTACGTCTGCCCTGTGCTGCTTAACGCATCCGCCCGCGTGGGAAGCAGCGGGATGGCATTTTGGCAGCCCAGCCCTCTCCCTGCTTGGGGTCTGCGTCCGTGGCGGGGTTATGCGGGATGCAGCACGGGGGGGACGACCCGGGAAAGCAAAGCGTCGGCGCTTCCGCTGCCCCAGGTCTGCCTGCGCCACGCGTCCGGAGGCGGCAGCGAGCGCGCGGCACCGCCTGAGCGCCGGCCGTTGCGGGAAGGCGATCGGGGGCCTTTTAAAGTCGAGTGCCCGGGGAGCTCGTCTTCCTCGAGAACAAACGAGAAGCCAAACCCGGCGGAGGCGCGCCTGGAAGCCGGCATCTTTTTTTCATTTTTCCCTGCATCCCTGATCCCAACCTTAATCCCCGCTCTGAATCCTGTCAGCCCGGCTGTTGGAGGACTGACATTGCTGCAGGCATCTTCTCCGCTGGCTTCCCTCAGATCTGCCTCCCCCTGGGATGTCTAAAGAGGACTCCGAGGTTTCTGCGTTGCCGGATGATTCACTCGGTGCCCTCGAGCAAAGCGCCGGGGCTCCCTGGGGGARGACGGGGAGGAAGGCGGCACTGCGGCACCGGAGAAGGGCCGTGCAAGAGGATGCTCCGGCATGGGAGCCGGGCTCGGAGCAGGCACAGCGGCTGCGTGCACCCGCGATCCCGCCGGGGCGGTGGGAGATGAAGCTGTCGCCCCGGGATGGCTTACCGCTTTGGCTGTCAGGCCATTACTATAACAATGCTCCGGAGCATTTTGTCCGACCGGCGATCGATCCGAGGCTGCGAGCGGTCGGTGACGGGTAGGTCGCCGAGCTGGAGCGCAGTGCTCCGGGCGGATCACGAGCCCACGGCTGGACTGGGGTGCAAAGAAAGTGCCCCAGAGCAAAGGGGTTTCTGCGGCTCCGTGTTCAGGGACAGATACTGCCGGCTCTCACCCCTTGCTGTGACTCCGGGGATGGATGCTCCCAGGGCTGGCTTCAACCCATCTCGCTTCAACCCTCTGCGGTGCAGCCAGGGAAGGACGGGGAAGAAGTTGGCGAGCTGAAATTGCCTTGCTTGGCCGCTTCCAGTTGCGGCAGCAGCGCAGGGCCAGGCTTTCTCCAGCGTCCAGGCTTTCTCCAGCGTCCAGGCTTTTCCGCCTCTGCCAGCACCAGCGGGAGCTCAGGGGGGACCAAAGCCAGGGTCCGAACGCCACCTCCCTTTGGAGGGTGGAAAACCCCAATCGTCCCATGACCGCGAGGAACAGGCGCCCTGTTCAGGCAGGTTTCCTCAATAAAAACCAACCAAGCTGAACTGCAAACCCGCCAGCAACCGCTCGCCTCRGCTTCGGAAGGGATGACTGGATCTCACGCCCGCCCTCGGGCTCCGGGGCCCCTTTCCRCTCCACATTGGCGGGTGCCCTGATGGTCCGCAGTCCGGCACCTCGAAAGGGGTCCTGCCCCAGGGATGCACGAGCCTCGGGCGACCAAAACCACTTGCCTAGGGCCAGCATCGCTCTGCTGCGGCTGCCGCAGTCTGTCCGGCGGTGCCGCTCTGCATCCATCGCTATCCGCGCTGCAGGAAAAGACTCCCCCAAACAGTCGGGCTCCTCCAGTGCGCGGTGCCACCCCAATTTCGGGACTGCCAAGGGCTTGCAACCGCTCTGGTTACCTCCGTCCCGGCCTCTGCGTGCCCCGAGACGTGCCCAAGCGCAGCGGCATAAAGCTTTTACTGTGTTTTATGTGGGCACTTGGAATACGGCCTGCGAGAGTCTTTTTTTATTATTATTCTGTATGTGGGGACTTTAATAGTACATTTTTGGATTTTATTAGCATGCGTACATGGATTTTATGGCAGGAAAGGTGGGCATTTTAATGAACTGCTCAAGACATGGGAACAAGAACGGAGAGACACATTTCTGTGGCCCTTTAACAAATAACAAGGAACGCACCGATTTAAACGTCGCAAGAGAGTCCGTATGTATCGCAGAACACGCGTAGTCCCTGCGAAGTTAAAATCCACGGCTAACCTAAAAGTCTAACCGTGGCCCCTATCTAGACAGGAATACTTTTGCTTTTGGGGCTGAGGCAAGTAATGGGGGAGGCTTGGATGCGCTCCGGGCAGCGCGGGGCGTTGGAGGGGCGCCCGTGCCCCCGGCCCGCTTTGGAGCAGTCCAGCCGTGCGGCRCATCTCGGAGAAGCCCGTTTTTGAGCGCCGCTGCCCCGGCCGGCCTGTCCCGGGGCGTTAAGAGGAAAGAACTATCCGTCCGCGGCTGTAAAACCATTTTCTCGCCGGGAAAATGTACCTTGCTCTCGCTCTGCAGCTCCGGCTTCGCCTGCCTCCGTCCCGGCCGCGGGAAGCGGTGCCAGGACGGTTGCGTCGGGAACGAGCCCCTTGCCGAACTCGAGCTCTGTCTTTTGGCCCGAGTTTGCCTCTTTCCTTTTAGCGCCCGCAGGCCGACGCGAAGCGGGCTGCGACCTCGGCCGAATCCTGCAGCGACTCGACTCGACGCGGGGGCAGAGGGGGAGGGCGAATTCCTCCAAGAGCCTGAAAATATCTTTCTTTTCTGAAATGTTTGTATAGCATGACTTGGCCGATTTACCTCATAATATCTCACGCTGGCCTAAAGCCGAGGGCATTAGTGAAACTGTGAGCCAGATAAATGATTCTAGCGCTTTTTTTCTCCTCTGTATCTGCTGCTACAGTGAAAAAGGGCCTTTTCCATCCAGCTGCCTCCCTGTTAACCCCGGCGGTGCCGGGGGCCAAGCGGTGGGAGCGAGGGAGGCGCCACGGCAGCGGGGCCGCRTGTTTGCACAGCCTGGAGTGGGAAAAGCCGCAGGGAGCGGCCGTGTGTCCTGGCGCGGTCGCCATTCACAGGCAGCTGGTTTGATGTTCCTGTGCCATCGCGTTAGGTGCAGCTCCCGGCCGTGGGGCAGCTTCTCCGGCGGCTGCAGGCTCCCGCTGGGCATCGTCTGAGCAGCTTCCCAGGTGGCATCTGCCCTGGGTTCGATATGGGGGGAAAAAAGAGGGGATTTGGGGCTCGGGGCAGGGAAGCATCCACTCCTCCTTCACCAGCCCCTCTGCACCCGCGTAGGGGTCCCAAAGCACATTGAAACCACGGCTGCTGTGCAGCGAAAGTTTGGTTTGCAGAGGCAAAGGGGCTTTAATACGAAATAACCCCAATTAACCTGCGACAGATTCCCAGCCCTTATTTTTTGCTGCCTGTGGGGAGAGGAGCGGGACCTTGCGGCCCGAGGAGCGGATTTGGGCAGCTCACAGAAGGCTCTGAAAATGGATAGGGTGCCACCTAAATCACGACTCCGATTTTTCAGAAATGTGGGTTCTCTCGCGTTGATGAAGGACTGTTCAAAGGCCTGAAGCTCACGTTAGAAGGGGCTAATAGATGAGGGCTTAAAACTATAGCGATGGTCTACCTGGAACTGCGAAGAACTGGATATGGGAGACGCTAGTCCAGGACAGAGGCACAGGGGAAGCAAAGTGCTGGGTAAATCCCTGTGTAATGCCTGGGGGGGGGGGGGGGGGGATTATTAGGCGGAAAAACCTCCAGAGGAACGGGTTTTGTACGTTTTCAAAAAGTGATCGGCCGTACGAGGAGGTGCGTTTGCTAAATTTAATTGAGGCAATGGAAACGCAGCGGCGGCGGCGGCGGCGGCTCTGGGATGCTGGCGGTAGAGGYGAGGTCTCGCACCCAGCATGGTGCACGCGCTGTGATTGCACGCCAAGGGACGGGACCGGGACCCCGGCTGGGCGGCCGGAGCAGCGGGGCAGGGGGGCTCGTTTCGGGAGGCCTGTGCGCCGGAGATGGGAGACTCGATGCTACGTCAGGACGACGGGGCACGTTCAGCCCCGGTGCAACTCTCCCGAAGGCCCGGACGGTGCATCGCGCATGGATATTCGTAATCGGTGCCGTTCGGCTTCCTACGCTCATCCTATCATTGCAGCATCTGCATTCCTGGTGCCTGACTTGGCCTCTGGGAGCTAGGCGAGGATTAATTGCCCGTTTCCTCGGCAATGGGATGGGGCTCCGGAGCGAGCCCAAATGCCGGGCCGGGATGAGCCAAGCTCCTTGGCGCACCCCACGGACTTGCCTAGGTGCACACCTCCTCGGAGCGGAGTGACCTCATGCCGTAGACATGGATGAGGTCACTCGGATAATTGCTTTCCCAAAGCTACATATCTTGCGGGAAGAGGGTGTTACGGAGCTGGAGGACTTGCTAAGGCAAAAAAATACATTGTGTGCCCCTGGCCGAGAGCACTGCGAGGGGAAAATCAACAGAAGAGCAAGCCAAGACCTCCAAAAAATAGACCTCGGGCGGAGGGCATGGCAGGAGAAAAGACACCAGCGGCTGCGACGCGGCACTCGGGGCATCCAAAGGGATGATTATCGCACAAGGGAGGCGTGAGGCGCCCCGCTCGCGGGAGAGGGAGACGGGCTGTGCAGGGGCCTGCCCTCCCCGGCCCGCAGGCAGCGCGGCGCACGCGGCTCCGCACCGCTCGCCTCGGCAAACGGGGCTCCGAGGTGCTTTGCGAGTGCTTTTCCTCGCGGAAATACCTGTGAGATCGGCTTTACCCGCTGTGTTGCCGCCGT
>NW_020447553.1:1785095-1794931 GCF_003343035.1 Apteryx rowi
CCTCCTCAGCCCTGCCGACGGCACCGTTTCTGCCCGTTCTGCAAAAATCGGCGCAGGGGCGTTCCCGATGCTTGGCACCGCCGTGCTCTCCCAGCACGCTCGGGATGGAGCGCGGTCCGAGAGGCCGGATTTCCGGACGAGGAGCCGGCAGCCGTGCCCAGCTCCGCCACTGCCGGTGCGTTACGGGACGGAGCCGCAGGAGCACGCCGTGCCTCAGTTTCCCCAGCTGCAAAATGTCAGGAAAGATCCTCTCCTGCCCTCGCAAAGCGCTTGGCAATCCTGGCTTGAAAAAATGTTGCGGGAATGCTGCTATCCCTCCCCTAACGCTCCCTTCTCCCCACGCGGGAGGGGAAACTCCAATATGTTTTATACTCTGTGATAACGCTGCCGTAGCCTCGGAGCGAGTGGGGCTCTCTGCCTTTCTCGCAGACCTCGCTCAGGGTGTTGGTTTTCGACTGTTCAGTTTGCAGCTCAATTTCTTCTTGCTGTAGCCGCATGACAGGTATTTTAAGAGAGGCTGAGAAGACACCTATCAAACCTCTGCAGTTATTGAGACAAGTCAGGCTTTAAGGAGACTGGATGTGAGCGAGCTGCACGGGAAAACAAACAGAAATACTTTTGTCAGTGCACCAGAGGGGGGAAAAAAAAAGCACAGAAGAAAAAAAAAAATAGCCGCTCCATGGAAAAAATCAACCCTTTCCTGAATAAAGCAGAAAAAAATGCTGCCGTATTGAGCTGTGACATATGGTTACACAAATAGAAACCACAGAGGGGAAAATCATGTTTTCTCTTTCATTATTTATCACTCTCTAACTGTCTCCAGCTGGGTGAGTAAACAGCCTCATTGGGCTGTAATGAGAACAGCCTGCTGCCACTGTGCTCCGGGCTGCCGGAGCCCGATGGTGCGCGGCGCGTGCGGGGGTGCGCGGGGGTGCGCGTGACCCCCCGAGCCGCTGCCCTGCAGAGCACGCAGGGTCCGTGGGGGCGATTCCCCTGCTGGTCCATCTGTCCGTCCGTCCCGGGGGCCGGGGTGCCTGCGGCGTCCTCCCCGCGGCAAGCGCTAACTAGGCGCAGGCTCGGCGTTAGATTACCCGGGCTGCTCCCTGCTGTGCCTGGGGGGCAGGACGTGCCCAATCCCCCCCCCCCCACGCCGCCGTGCCGCACATTGACTCCTAAGTGTCCCGTGAAATGGCTGCGTAATTTGCACGTTCGAGAAGCGGCGGCACGAACGCGTTGGGAGCGGGGAGATGTCTGGGAGCCCGACGCTTCGCTTCGCTTTTTTTTTTTTTCCCTCCTCCTCMCTTGGTTTTTATCCGTTTTTGTTGCCCACCCTCCGGCTCGTGCAGGGTCTGTGGGCTTTCCCTCTCTCCGGGTGCTTCATCCCGCCTGTCCTGTCTTCAACACCTCCAAAAAGTGAAGTTTCGCAGCTCTTGCCTTCCTGCGGCCCAGGGAAGAAGTCGTCCCGGCGAGGAACGGGGAAGGGAAGGGAAGGGACGTCTTTAAGTTGCTGGCGAAC
Source organism: Apteryx rowi (assembly GCF_003343035.1). Classification (NCBI taxonomy): domain Eukaryota; kingdom Metazoa; phylum Chordata; class Aves; order Apterygiformes; family Apterygidae; genus Apteryx; species Apteryx rowi. The sequence continues at coordinate 1,786,612 of NW_020447553.1, forward strand.
TTGAGGCCACGAGTCTCAGGGCTGCGAGATGCCCTCGTGACGTTTTTTTCCTCCATTTCTGGGCTGCGACCGCTGGGCTTTGCTCCACTTGGAGAACCTGCTCTGCCGCTGGGAGCCCGGGGGAACGGCCGGCATCTCCCGAATCCCGCTTCACTGCGGCAGGATCAGGCTTTAAGGTTCAGATCCCCCTGATTAGAGCAGGCTTTGGATTAGGCCCTGAATTATGTCAGGGTATAGGATGCTTCATCCTCCTCGTTGCTTCCTTATACCCCACCTGGGTGTTTTCCCGCGGCGCGGCCGGCAGCGGCTGAGCTCGAGCCGAAACCCGGCGCGCGCACCTAAACCGAAGGGCGAGAGCTGCCCGTGTGCAACGCGGGCCAAAAATCACCGCAGCCCAGTCTGAACCCACCTCCGTCCCTCCTGGTCCCAGTGCCCTGCTCCCGCCGCCGGCTCAGGATGTCCGGAAACATGGAGCGATGTGCAGGACCGGGCGCTGCCAAGCCCCTCCGAGGAGGCAAAGCTGCACCAAGAGCCAGAAAGTCCTGGAGCCCCGACAGAGGCGGGAAGCGCTCGCCCATGGGAAAATGAACCTGTTTCTTGAGCCCAGAGCATCAACCAAGTCCTCTGCAGCGAGCAGCGTTTTGAGTAGAAGCGAGTCCTTTCAGCAAACAAAACACTATTAGTAAACGTATTTTTAATGAGAACTGACCCAATTTTGAATGCGATTTCTCCTGCCACCTCAGGAATGCTATGTGCCATGTTCTGAGCGAAACTGGTCATTTTGAAGGTCATTGTTGAAGAAGGGTTATGAAAGAACGCGAAGAGCTTTATCTAAGCTTTTCAGCAGGAAACCCCAGTTTTCATGACTTTTCTTGGAAATCACCCCCAAAGTTACAGAGAGGCAACAAATTGCATGGAAAACAGCATCCGTGTATTCAGCCATTACACCCAGTAGGATACAGTTAAAAAATCCAGCTTGAACTGATTGCAGAATTTACCACTTCGGAACTTCCTGCAGCCTTGCAGTGGTGTTTTGGAAGAAAAAAAAAAGAAAAGAACCTGGCAAGAATTGCTTTTAATTCTGCTCTTGCTTTTTTCCTACTAAATATTTGCCTCCCTGGAGCCCGGCCGCTGCTGCCCTCCCGCAGGATGGGAGCCAAGTGTCGGTGCTTGCGCGGCCCGCGAGCTCGGGGCGGTGGGACGAGCGAGGTGTCCGGATGGAGAGGGCTCCGCACGCTCCCGTCCCGCTGACCTAGGGCTCGAACGCCCGCCTCGCTGAATCAAGGCCGCTTACGGTAAATGCTCGCTGCGCTTTCGCAATCACCCTCTGGTGAGCTCATCCCTGCCCAGGTCCCTGGGAAGCGATCGCACAGGCAGCGCTTTTTGCAGCTCCTTTCTGCGGAAAATCGGGGCAGGCGAGYGCCGGATCTGGAGTCACCGGGAGAGATTTGCAAATAACTGAAGGAAAGGGGAAGGTTGGGGTTAGGCGCTTCGAAAGGCAGGGCTGAGAGGAAGGTTTGCCAAAGCGGAGGTGGTAGCGGAGGGGCGAATCTGGTCGGGTTAGGACCCCCCGCTGCCCGCGCAAGCTCTTCACGCGCTGCACGGGTGCATCTGGTCACAAGGTGAGCGTGACGGGAGCAAAAGAATTGCTGAAAATTTGCTTTGTTGATGGTTTGGGGAACGAGAAGAGGGACAAGGAGGCCTGATCGTGTGGCAGAGGTAGCTCTGATACACTATTTGACTTGATTTTTTAAGGTCCCTGTTTGCTTGTGAAGATACACATACGTAGACACACATATATATGTAAATGCACCGCTCAGTGCCTATTTTCCCCTTATTTGTTAAGAGAAGTTTGGTCCGAATAGGATCTAGTTTATGCAGCTGCTCGAGGCGCTGGTGGCGACTTCCCTGGCTGGTGTTGCGGGGCCAGCGCTTTCCCGACGCCGCGCTGCGCTGGTGGGAGCCACTTTGGGGACCCAGCATCCCAGCCGTGATCCCCGGCCGGCGTCCGCCCTGGTGCCACCGCAGCGCCGTTCTGTCGGAGCGCTTCGGCAGAGAAGCCCTCGGTGAAGGCAGCGGGTTAGGGGATGAACTCCAGCCCGAAACAAAGCGCTTTTGTGCTCGCTCCGGGAAGTGAGTGCCGATGGCTTCCTGCCGCGTTGCTTTTAGGGGGCCGTTTTCCTCTTCTTCCGGGGCCGCGTCCCAGCCAAAAGCCAAAAATTGCCATGGAAAGGTGTTCCTCTTGCTCACAAAAGGTGTTGAGGGGAGGATAAGTTTCATGCCCTCAGCATCCTAAAGCAACGCTCCCGCCAGCCGCCAAACCTTGGGGCCAGCTCCCGGCCTCGGGAGCCCCCTCCGCCACCGCTGCGATGCCCCAAACCCACCTTTGCCTTGCGGCACGTCGCATCCAAGCGCCGCCGCCGCGAGCCCGGCTCCCTCGCCTCTCCTCTCCTCTCCTGCCTTCGTCCTGCACCRCTGGCGTCCTCCCCTCCGTGCAAGTTTTAATGAATTGTCACCAGACAAAAGTAATCACCGATCAGCCCAACTGAATTCTGCAGCAAGACCAAAAAGAGGCTTCGCTCTAATTGATGGAAAATTGCTCGTTTCTTGTCAGGTTATTGTTCATTTCCCGGCCGTTAATGACTGCGCTGCCGCCGATCAGGACCCGGCCGGGGGTCCCGCCGCCGATCTCGCCGTCGCCCACCCTTGCAAAGCACCTCGTCGGCGCCGGGCCCAAACAGAGTGGTTACAAAACCGGAGGTGAACGGGAATATTTTCCCTAATAAACTTTCAGAAAGAAATGCAATGGAAACATCAAGAAAAGAGAGAAAAAGAGACGATTTCCTTCCCTCGTGTCTGCAGCCTGACGCTGGGACGCGCTGGCAGGGCCTGAGGAGCCAAAGGGGGACGGAGGGAGCACCGGGAAGCGCTAAGCTGTTCTCATCGTGGCACAAAAGCAAACAAACAAGGCCGATAGGAAAGAGCCAGTTAAGCATCGAGATTCCTTTCTGTTTTAATCACCCAAGATGAGAGCCAGGTAAAAGAGCCCCGGTGCAAATCTGGGTCAGCCTGGCTGAATTCACGGCGTCCTGCATCAGGACTGGCTTTCGCGGGGTTTCCCACCAGACGCTCGCCCTTTGTCACGGTGTTTTGGCAAGGGGAGGGGGGGAAACGGTGCGTAATTTTCTTTTCCTTCAAATATTGGCAGCCCAAAGGAAAACAGACTCGTGCCGTCCCAACCGCTCTTATTTATGGAGCTTGTTACAGCAGCGCCCAGTGACCCCGGTCTGGGCCCGGCTTGCTGGGTGTCATATAAGCACCCGCGTGCGGCGCTGGGTGCCCGTCGTCGGTGCCCGGCGCGCGCCCGCAGCGGCCCCCGGCCTCCCTGCGCCGCTCCACGTGCTTGGTCTACACAGGCTATTACGGTAATTTGATAAGCCAGTTCTCCGTGATATGAATCTTCGCCTTCGTTAAAGGGAGGAAAAAAAAAACCACCCAACAACACTGCCTTTTGATGGCTCACAGGGACAGTTCATTAAGCAATCAACTCTTTTAATGAAATATTTCTTTGTTAAAATATTCATTGATCTGCCGCAGTTTTGCATGGAGAAAGGAAAGGACGGTGTCCCAAATGCTTTTCTGTTGAGTCTTCCTAAGCACGTGCTTAAATCAGAGGCTTGTGCCCTGGCATCACCAACTGGTGATGCGCACATCAGACCTTGGCAGCAGCCTCCAGCGAGCAGGGCCAAGCCCCCCGGGGGAAGATCGAGGGCTTTCTGTTTGCCTTTTTTTTTTCTTTTCCCCTCCTGTATCACACTATTACGCCCAGTGATCGCTGAGGTTTTGCACCCCAGACCCTGGTCTGCTTCGGAGGAAAGCAGCCGCCGGGGCAGGCACAGTGGCGGGGGGCCAGAACGGCTGCATGGGTTCTGCTCCGAGGCCGGAGCCTTTCCCTGGAAGGAGAAAGCGGAGAGGGAGCGGGGACCGGCTGGTCCTGTCTGGGTGCAGGAGGATGGGAGCCCTTTGCACCAGCAGGCAGCGGTGCGAAGGCTTTTTGACACCCAGCGATTTGGCCAGATGCTCTGGCCCTGGCGTGAGCATGAGGAGGAGGAAGCCCAGAGAGCCAGGAAGAGCCAGGATGGAGAGTGCTGGCAGAGGAAGAAAGGGGAATTATATCAAAGAGTGAGAAATGAACAACTGCAGAAAAAGGGCCAAATCTGCCTCTGAAACCTTGCGTGGTGAGTAATCCCCGGCGCTCGGCACCAGGACGACTCAGCCGAGGAGTCACCGCGTGCGGGCGAGCATCTCCCCCGAGGAAACGATGCAGACAAACACTGCGAGCGGCAAGCGCAGACGTTCTGCTCTGGATGAGTAACGTTATTTGCAGAGCAGAGAAATGAAAAATGGGGAGGCGCGGAGGTCAGGGCCTCCCTGCCGTCTCCTTAGCTCCAGCTCGCTGCCACCCAGCTGCCTCCTGCCCCCGGAGCCCCGGCCGGCTGACGGCCTCTGGCTGCACCAGTTGGGGAAACTGAGGCACGGCACAGCCGCAAGCCGGTGGGGCCGCGACGCTGTCTCCCAGGCGGTGCAGGAGATGCAGCAGTCCCAGCATTGCTCCCCCTCTCCGAATGAAGCTCCTGGGTGGATCGGCTGGATTCGGGCTCCCCCCACCATGGGGGGGCTGGGAGGGCCCATTCGCCTGGGAAAGCACCGTGGGGTTTTGCGGCTCGGCGCCGCCGCCTCCGGGGAGCCCGGCCAGCCGGGGCAGGGCGAGCGGTGCCCCAACCCCGCGCAAACGGCAGCCTGTCGCTTTAAAAGGGAGCCAGGAGCCTCTCATCACTTACAGTAACTCGGTGCATCATTTCATTGCCTTACGCAAGCGGCGCGCGGGGTCCAAGCGCGCAGCGGCGGCCGCCGGCCCGCTGGCACGTCCGGGCAGAGCCGGCTTCCTCCGGCTGCACACGCTGCTAAAACGAACCCGCGCTGGTTTCGCTCCCGGTGCTGCCGGGGGCAGCGGGGCGAACGGGTCCGCGGGGGGCTCCGAGGGGAAAAGCCGCTTTGCTGCTCCGCTGCGGGAATTCCCCCTGGGGAGGGGTGGGAACTTGGGGCTCCCGGTGCGAATGCGCGGCCCCCTCCCCGAGCGCCAGGCAGGAAAGAAGCGATGCTCTCGCCTTGCTCCCCCTGCTTTCCCTCTCCCAATTTTCTTCTTTCTCTTCTTTTTCTTCATTTTTTGCTTCGAAACAAGAAAGAAGGAGGGAGAGAATCAGAGACAAGGCAGGAAGTGGAAAAGTTCAGGGGAGTTGTTCATGTCATCAGATGCTCACAGGTTTTCTGATGAGCGCCTTCCTTTAAAAAAGTCAGGTTTTCTTTTAGAAAAGTAACTTTTTCCATAGAGAACAAAAAACCCACAAAGCACAAACGAGCTTTAGCTCCTCTGCTCTCCACCATGCATTTGCCAGAAATGGCCAGTCCGTAGCCTGTGGCAAACTGGCTTTGGATCAGGCTGCTGAGGATTTCCCTGGAAGGACGGAGCTGCTGTCTGGTTCAGGGCGGCTTTACCTTGAGCGGGATTTAGAACAAACCCAAACTGACTTTTTCATGGAAAACTGGAGCTTCCCGTCAACCTCACTGCAAGCAGAAACTGTTTCCATTCTAGGTACCCCCAGGAACAAAAACCACTGCTGAAACATTTTCACTTTTCAGAAATTTCCAATATTCTGCTTAGAAAAGCAGACACTTTCTGGAGGAAAAATAAATAAATATATTGCCAGGAAAAGCTCAGATAAGAGTTTGGGGATTGACTGTAGAGGCATGAGAAAGTAAAGATGAGTATCACGCTTGAAAGAGCTGGAACATGTAATTTTTCTAGAGGTGAAGAAGGACGGCTACATTTGGGACCCCATCACGTAACCTGTACTAACTCTTTGCTCCTCYGGCCACGTGTCCCAGTGCTTTCTAGCCATACGTTAAGCTAAATGTTTAGGCTGATAGCTGTAAATCCCACTACCTCTGTTACACCTTGGGTCCTGTCTTTGGAGATGACACGTGCCTAAATCTTGGCCCATGCAAAGATTCTTCTGCAGCATAAATGAAGTTTTTCCCTTCCTTCCTTTCCCTCGCTCTCTTTTGGGAGTTTAGCGCGGGAGTGTCCGAGCATCCACAGTCRCACTGCTGGAAATCTCCCTGCCTTCGCTTGGATCAGCCTTAATGTCCCCACGGCGATGGGTTTTCCTGCTTTCCTAAGAGCAGAGCGGTGGTCCTTGGAGCTGCCGGGGGGACGAACCCCGCTGTGCCCGGTGCTGTACGAAACACCGAACCAAGCAYGGGCTCTGCCCAAAAGAGCATCCGCTGCAAGCGTGTGCCGCTCGCCCAGATCCCTGCGCGCTGGTGTTTTCCTCCCGGCTGACACGGATGAGCAGCGAGGGATCTTTGGGCCACGCTCCGTGCACAAACCCGCTTTGGTGGAAGTCTGCCCGTCTCTTTCTGCGCAAATCCTTCCCGCTCGGATGCTATTTGATGTCTTCAAAGGGGCTATTCTTACGCTGAGAAAAGAGGGCGAGCACAGGTTTGACAAGGCTCTTCACTCAAAGCAGAGCTATTTTTCACTCAGAAAGAGTGCCAGTTTGGGATTAGGGAAAAAAAATGCTGGTTTTCACAGGCCAATATTTGGGTGCCTAACTCAGAAAGTCAGAGCACTGGGTCTGTATTAGGCTACACGGCTGAGGAGGCGAGTGGGAATACAGTTTTTATGCATCAGGAAGAAGAACGAGACTCCCCAAACCCACAAAAATGCCTTAAAAGGATCCTCTCTTGGTCAAGCTGGGGGCAGGCAGCAACATGCAGTGCCTCTGCCCCACTAAAAAATAAAAATAAATYGCTAAATAAAGGGGGAAGTCCTTCCCCGGTGGTGCCTTTGGGGTGGCAGAAAGCCAGCGGCGGGTGCACGGAGCCCCCGGAAAGCGCGGCTTGAGGGGCCGCGGGCGCCGTTTCACTCCAGGGCTCCTGCCCCCGGGACCCAATTTTGCAGAACTGGGCATGCACTAAGCACTCATCCGACGGGAGCTTGAGCCAAGTCCTCTGGGAAATGCCGGGCCTCCAGCGGTGTTGGGGTAGGAGCTGGGTTTAAACCTCAGCGCAGCCCAGCTGGGTTCCTGGTGCTGCCCCCTGACCCTGCCTGGTGCCGCTTGTCCCAGGCGGCCACCGCGGCCGGGCAGGACCCCAGCACTGATGGCTTTGCCGGGATCTTTGCTGGGGCTGGCAGAGCTCGTACCTGGTGGGAACCGGCTTCTCCGCCACCTAGAAATTCCCTAACACAGGAGAACTTTTCATTCAGGAATAGATTTTTTTTTAAGTTTTCCTGCAAAGTTCAATTGTCCAAAAAAAAAAAAGTCCAGGTRGATTGAAACACTTTTCACTCCAATTTTCACCTTTTAAAACTATCTTATAAAAGTCTAAAACATGGACATTTCTAAAAAGCTGCTTTTGAAATTAAAATGTATACAGTTGTTGCACTTCACTTCTGCTAACGAAACGAATTGACTTTGAAATCTAGCAAAAAACTTTATTTCTGTCCTTCCAAGCGAGAGTTTCGGCGTTCATCCCCAAGCTGCCCAGGTCCTTGCTGCAGGTGAGCACCAAACACTGCTCTGAGCCAGCTCCCGCGGCAAGGCCTGGGGCGCCCCGAGCCCTCCTGCACCCCGGCTCCCCCATCGCAGGGCGGCCTCAGGGCTGGGTTTCCCTGTCCTGCTCGGAGGATGGACTCAGCATCCGGGTGGTGGTTGGGGTCCTGCATCCAGGCGGTGGTTTGGGTGCAGCRTTTAGATGATGGCTCTGGGTACCCTCTCCCTGCCCTGAGGAACGAGATACTGGGGTGATACTGGAGCAGGGCCAGCAGGCTGCTRGGGCTGCCAGCTCAGTGCCTCGCTTTTCCCATCTGTAAAATGGGGCTGGCRCTTCTCTGCCCCAGCTCTGCCTGGATAGCGCGTCTCTCTCCATGCATGTTGGTAATGGAGGCTTTCTGCCCCCAGTCCCCTGGGGGCGTCACACGCGCCGAGCACCCCACTGTGCCTCAGTTTCCCCTCCAAGAAGCAGCGATAAGGCCACGTGGGCACCGCTCTGCCTCGGGGAACAAACAGCAGAAACCAATCAGCGACGGCGTTAATGAGCGAAAACGAAGGGGAATGGAGTGGGGCAGGTTGCACGTGTGTGTGGTGTGTGTGTGTGGGGGGGGAAGAGCACTCCGCTCCCCACCCACAAAAGGAGCGGCGGACAGGCCGCGCTTCCTTCCTTCCTCGCTCCGCAAACCACCCTCCTCCTCCTCCCC
>NW_020447553.1:1795879-1861415 GCF_003343035.1 Apteryx rowi
GGGAGGGGGGGCGGAAGGGGGGGGACCGGGCACCGGGAAGCTCGCGCTGCCGCCGGGAGAGCCGCGCTGCCGGCGCTGCCCGCGGAGCTGCCGCCGCTGCCCGCGCGTTTGGGGCCGAAACCCCCGGAGAAGGCGGCGGCGCTTCGCAGCCGGGGGGAGCGCGGCCGCCCCTGCCATGACCGGCCACCTCCGGGCTCTCTTTGTTGGTACTTCTCGTTTTTCTCCCGTCTTTCTTTTCCCATTGGCAGTTCTGCTTTAATGCTGGGTTGTGGGGGTTTTTTCCTGTTTGTTTTTTGGTTTTTTCCTCCCCCTCCCCCTTGCACTTTTTGATTCAACCCCCCCAGCGCTGCCGCTCGGTGCCGAGGAGCGGCCCGGCGGGCGCGATTGCCTCATTTGCGATAAATCAGTAAGTAAGCAGAGCTGCCCTAAGTTTTGAAATTGCTCGAAGAAGCAGCCGCCGCCGCCATCCCCGTCAACCTGCAGCGAGACCGGCCGTCGCTAGAGCGCCCTGGTAAATCCTCCGCCGGCCGCGGTATCTCCAGAAAAAAACACCCCAAAACCTAAACTAAAAGGTGAGGGAGAGAAGGAGAAATGTAGGGCTCCGAGCGAAGCAAAAGTACATGGCCGAGGAATTCCCGCAGGTTCGGGTCGGGGGCTTTGCCGGTGAAACCCTGCCTCGTGCTTTGCCTGCGTTTCGCCCAGTTGCAAAGTTTGAGAGTCTTTGGCATGTCTTTGTTCGGAAGGGCAGCGAGGCTTTTTCTTTTCTCTTTTCTTTCTTTTTTTTTCCCGGGGGGTTGGAAGGGGGGTCTTTAACTCGGGTCTGGTGCCCGCTGCCTGCGGGAGGTCTCGGCAGGCGGGCTGCCTCGCTGGGACCCTGCAGGCAGCGGCTCGTAGCAATAGCAACAACAATAATAACGCGTTTGGAAAGCGTATTTATTATCAAGCTGGCTTCTTCAGGGAGTTCAGAAACTCCTGGGTGAAAAAAAGGAAAAAAAAAAAAGGCTTCGCGGAGCTGGCGGCGGGTCGCCGGGAGCCCCAGGGCCGGCTCCGAGCAGCCGCTTTCATCGCCTTCCTGCCCYGCTGCCTGGCTTCGTTTGGAGATGCTCGGCCGGCCCCGGCGCTGGCAAAGTTCAGAAATTTCTATTCTTTCCGTGATCCGACTCCTCGTCTGTGTCATAAACAAACGCGCCTCTGTCTCTCCTCTCCCGCTCCCCCTCTCTCCCGCGAAAAAGAAAGGCGCTTCGGAAAGTGCTGCGTTAGCAGCGGATTGCTCTGGATATTTCTTTTGGTGGTAGGAAATCTGTTTTGAGTTGGCAGGCGCGTTTCGAAGGTGTGTGTATAGGAGAGAACAAGTGGAGTGTAATTGGTTTTTCTTTTTCCATTTGGGAATGATTCCTTCCCCCCCCTTTCCCCTTTTAGAAAAAAATAAACGAAGAGCTGTCTCTGTCTTCCCTCCTGCTCCCCCCCATGTGCTCTTTAATTCAAATAAAAATGTACGGAGGGGGAAGCAGCAATAATTCACAGGCATCTGAAAACTAAACTTTGCTTGGAGTAGCGTTCGTGAAGTGCACGTCTTGAAAACTTGGATTTCGCTAGTGTTAATATAGTCCTAAAGGAATTTCTGTCCGGATTCCTCTCCAGGATCTCTTGTCGGCTTTAGGCAATTATTCCGTCCACATCATTTTTGCTTGGAGACTGCAATATCCAGAGATTGTTTTTTACCACAGTCAAAACCAACTTAGCATCAGATTAAGACCTCACTTTTCCGCGAGTGTTGTAAAGCTGTGGGGCATACAATAAAAATGTTATTAGTTTCTGTATTAAAAGGTTGGGTTGTTTTTAACCCAAACCAGAAGTAGGATTTACTTTTACAAATTTCTTCTTGTGTGTTAAAAATTTACACGAGAAACGTGTTATGCTGGCGAGCAGGCATTTGATGTTAAATCAACACAACATGCGTCTTATCCAGGCGGTGTGACCCTGCTAGCTGGGTGTTTGCGGGGACGTCTTCCCTTTCATGCCGCACCAGATCGGCAATTAAACCCAGCGAAGTCGCAGGCTCGCATGAAATCCAACTCTTAATTTAATTTTTAATCCCCCCCACACACMCCCAAATAAAGTCTGTCTAAAAGCCGACGAGCCCCCGGGGGTGAGTGAACGTAGAAATCATCAGATTTGGAAAATTTACCCCTCTGTTCCCCCCCCCCTTCCTCCTCCGGGTTTCTGACCGCGAGCCCTGGGAAGGGGGTTTGCGCGGGGAGGTGCGGCGGGCCGCCGCGTCGGGGGGCTTTTGTCAGCCCTGCGGAGCGGTCGGATGGCTCCAATTCCTGCCTTTCTTCTCCCGGCTTTGTGGTGGCAGAGGCTGGGGGAGGCGGGGAAGAGACTTTCCGAGCCCTTGTCCTCCGCGCGCTTTAAAACAGCGGTTGGGATCTGGCGTTTGGCAGTGCTACCTGGTTTTTTTTTTAAATTATTATTATTTTTTTTAATTTATTAGTGGCGGGGCTGTTTTTGTTGTTGTGGGTTGCCCCCTCCCTTTGCCGTTGTGCTCGCCGTGGGGCGCCCAAAGTGGGGAAGAGGGAAGCTCCGCTCCAAACCCGACGTGGGCAATTGCCGCCCGCTTTGAACCGGCGCGAGGGTAATAAAAAGCAAAGCGCCGCTGCGCCGCGGGCCCCGAGCGCCGAGTTTGCCCCGTCCCGGTCGCGCTGCGGACGCAAGTGGGTGACGGTGGGAAATTCCCCCCCCCCCCCCAGCGCTGTGCGGCGCGAAGCGGGAGCGGGCTCCTCGGCTCCCTCCGCGGGAAAGTTGCTCGCCGGCGTGGGGAAGGGGCCGGGGACGCGGGATGCGCCGGGATGGGACGTGGGATGCGGGGGGAGGGCTGGGGGGTTTTGCATTTTGGGGGCAGGCTCACCTGGGGGCAGAGCGCCGGGGAAACGCATATAAATAGAACGGATTAAAGTGCTTGGGGGAGGGGGGAAGAGGGGAGGGGGTTAATCCTCAGAYCCCTTAAGGGGGGRAAAAAATTTAAAAAAATTAAAAATCCCCAAGTGCAGTGACCAGSACCCGTCCCCTCCCTGTCCTCGGAGAAATATGGGTGCCTGTGCATTCATGTCCCTTTGGAAAGGGAAGAGCGGAGCTTATTTAAAAAGAAGAAAAAAATCGAAATCGAGTGACACTGAAATATCTGCTCCGGGCCCTCGCCCTTTCTCGCCTAACGCCGCGGCAGGAATGCGAGCGCGCTCGGTTGCGAAGTTGCTGCCCGGAGAGCTGCGGCGCTTTGCTTGGCGGCTGCCGGCGAGGGGGATGCTCCGAGCCCGCTCCCGTTCGCATCTGCCGCGGGGCTGCAGTGCAGGGGGGTGGCGAGGCTCCCGCTTGCGGGTTTTCTCCCTCTTATTTATTTATTTTTTTTTCCCCCCCTTCCTTTTCTTGTTTTCCCCGCAGGGAGGCTGGGGGGTGAGCTGTGCACAGAGCCCGGGGACAGGGCTCGTTCTTCCCRAAAAAAGGCGGGATAAGCCTGGCTTTCCCTTTGCCCCCGCTCCATTTAAAAGCRATGTGCCTCCGTGTCGCTTTGGCATCTCGCTCCCCCCCCGCCAAGCGGGACGCGGGGGCCTGGTGCTGGGGGATTTGGGGAAATTCTCTTACTTGCAGGAGGGCCAGGYGGGGGCTGCATTTCCCCTGCTTTTCCCTTGCTCCGGGTGCTCCTGGAGAGGAGCGGAGCGCTGGGCTGGGGCTGGCAGGTGTCCGGAGGGTCTTGCGGCGATGCCGCCGGCCCCGTGCCAGCGTTTGGCACTTGCACCCCTGCCTCTCCCGGGTGCCCCCAGCGGGCTCTGCACCCGCTCTCCGAAACCGCGCCAGTGCCGCGTCCTTGTCACCTGCCACTTCTGTAAGTGGAAACGTGAAATTCCCTGTCCCGTCCTCTCGGGTTTCCGTCTCTCCCGGCGCCGCRGTAGCAGGGTGCTGCCTCCACCTGGGCTGCACCGGGGAGGAGGTTTTGCAGGGGTGAAGCACCTGCCTGGGGGGCTGCAGGCATCTGCCCCCCGAAGGGATGAGTCCCGGGGCACCAGGAGAGGGAGGGAAAGGGGAGGAAAAAGGAAATGCATTCGGAGCTTGGAAATCCATGTATGCCTCAGAAGATTTAAAAATATATATATATGCTAGGTGCACAACTTTGGGAGACCCTGATGCACCCGGGACAAATACGGGAGCAGCCACTTGCTGGCCGAGTCCCCTAAGATAAAACTAGCCGAGGTGACATCGGCGGTGCAGCGTYGGTTGCCGCTCTGCTAGCTCGTCTCCGGCGTGCGGCCGGGTCTGCGGCGCTCGGCCCCGGTGGCGCCCGGCCTCTCCTCGCCAGTGAGTGKGATCTGCTGGGAACCGAGCAGGGAGCCCTCCGGGAAAGGGCTCTCGCGTGTTTTTGGAGGATGACAAAACCTTCCTCCCTCCCTGTTGCACCTTTTAAACTAGGGTATAACTTGCGGGTCAGGCTGGGGCGAGKCAGAGCTCTTGGAAAAACTTCCTAATTTTTTTTATTTTTTATTTATTTTTTTCCTGCCTACGATCAGCGATTGTGTAAAATGCAGTGAAGTCGCCGTCGGAGGGTTTTACGGGTGGCTTTTTAAACCCTTTTCCTTCTCTGATTTAAACCACTTTTGGGAATAAACTAGACAAGTTGATATGATAAAACATCTCGCTAGTAATCCGATTGCCCGTGAAAAGAGGTTTTTAGTGAGTGAAAACTGCATCAGGGGAAGGGAAGAATGAAGAGGCAAAAGCAGTGGAGGAGGAGAGCGGATTCCTTTGCGGCTCTGGAGTGAGATGCTGCAGAAAACGTAACCCGCCCGTCCGCAAGGTTTTATTTTTTTATTTTATTTTCATTTTAGGAGCTCCTCTCCCCTGGTTGAGGAGAGATGCGATGTGGGGCGGGAGGGAAGTCATTAGCGGGTTACGGTGCATCGGGAGCGTGGACATGGGTATCCGGACGCCTGTGCCRGTACCCAGAGCCTGAAACGAATGAACCTGGCGCATGCAAAGCGCTTGGCACAGGGAGTCCCATGCTTTTTTTTTTTCCTTTTTCCTTTTTAAAGGAGGAGAGGGGAAAAAAAAATAAAGCTTGTGTTTAAAACCTGCTTTGCGGAGTTGTTAGCGCAGTTTCCCAGTTAAAGCGAAGCGGCGTCRGCGCTCGCCGGCCGGCCCCGGGCGACGCTTGCCGCACGGGTTTCGTGCCCTGGCAAGTTGGCAAAAAGCGTCTTTTGCTCCGCGCTCCGGCGGAAATCCTGCCTGTGCGCTGCAGTTGTTGGATCCAAATTAGCAGCAAAAACACCCTTATTTTTTTTATTTTTAGCAAAACAGGGAGTGGAGGGTGGCTGCGGAGTGGAAGGAAATTTCTCCTGGTGCTGGTGGCGTCGGGAGCTCCGGTCGTGCTGTGCGGATCCTGGGGGTATTGATCRGGAATGAAAGGGGCAATGATAAAACTTTTTTTTTTGAGGATTACTTTCAAAAAAAAAAAATAGGCAGCTGTGAAAACATGTGCAAAAAAAATTCTCTTTAAGGTACTAGAGTGAGGAGGGGGGGGAAAAAATACCGTGGGGGCCCTGTTTTTGCGGGGCTGGGGGAGCTGCTGTCCTGCCTCTTTGGCGCGGCRCTTGCACGTGACCCCGCTCACCCGGGAGTGGAGCGTCCCGGCGGCACCGGGGGTGTGGGGGAGCGATGGGTCCGCGGGGCAGMCGGGAGCGGGGAGCTCGCCTCTGGCGGGTAGGTTTTGGGCGCGGGCGGCCCCGGGGATGCCTGGCGGCACTGCGGGAAGCGCTCCGGCTCCGCGGCGGCGTAGGCTGGGAGAGAAGTTACTCCGGGCTGCGTTGGCTTGCTAACGGCCTGTTGGGCATCCGCAGGGCGATGTGGCAAGGGAATCGCCTGCAGGGCGGCCAGAGGCTCCCGACGTGCCAACGTGTGGTTTTGCTCAGGCACCGATGCTCTTATTTGATGGAAGGAGCCGCGATGGACGACGGTGCAGGCGGTGTCGAAACACCTCATTTCGATGCGCCTTTCTGGGGTCGCTTGCAGGACTAGGTTTGTCTGGTGGGACTTAACTGCACCGGGGCTCCTAAATGCGTAAAACCCCAACCCATGCATGCATCAAATCCGGCCTCYGGGGCAGCGTGGCTTTCGTGGGATCCTGGCTCCTTCCTGCATGCTGGGGCTTCGTGCTGCAGAGCCGTGTTGGACGGTTCTCCTCTCCGTCCCCGAGTCTTGGTTCATTCCGCAAACCATAAATTTTAGGTTAGGGGTTTTTGTTGTTGTTGTTTTTCCTGYTTATCATGAATCTGCAAGTCAAGACTGTCTCTTACTTGTTGGTGTGTAGCGGGATCTGGACAGGGACCACTTAGGAGACGCTGTCAGGGGCTTAATGAGAGATGATGTCTTCAGCTCTTCAAAAAGAGCTATGATCAGGCAGGGTGAAAGATGGCTCAAGTTGGGTTGCTTTACCAAAAATTATAGGCCAGGACTTGTGCTCGTGATGTGTTCAGGTCCTGTCCACCTGGGAGCAGGTCCTCTTCGTGGTGGCCCTCTGCTTTGGTTTTCCACCCGCCCGTTGTCTGCGGCCACCCGTCAGTCACGGTCTGTTTGTCCAGTGACTTCCCACCAGCAGTTCTTGGCCCGGGGCTCCTTAGCTCGTATTTTGGTGCTTGAGCTGGGTTAGCRGCCAGGTTGGGTACAAGGCGTCACATGTTGGGATGGCTGCTCTTCGGTTGGGTCGGCTGCCCAGGGGACGGGGTTTCGCTCCCCCCACYGCGAGCTGGCCATAGGCTTTGGACACGTGGCCTCGGGCTCTGCCGAGGTCCCCCCAGGAGGGGGGCTCATGCCTGCAGACCAGCCTGACCCCAAACCCAGCCATGGGATGGGGCTTCGGGGACACCTCGGCTCCTACGTTGCTGGACAGCATCGCTGTTTTTCAGACCTTCTGGCTCCAGGGGGAAAATTCATCCTGCGCAGCCAGAGCTACCTGTGYGGATGTCTTCCCAGCATCCTGCCTTCCTCAGCTCCGGGGAGTGGGGGGAATGCACAGCTGGGATGGTGGTGAACATCTCGTGTCCTTCCCTTCTGGCTCTGCAGAGCTGCCCTGCTCCTGCCCGTGGGCCGAGGCCCTGGCTGCTCCGGGCTCAGCGTGGTCGCTAACGCGTTTGTGCAAAGCGTGGGGCATTGCAGGAGTTAATGGGGGACACGGAGACCCCCRGCAGGTGGGATGACTTTGGGTGAGAAATACCAGGCAGGGTGGTTTCTCGTGGAGCATCGGGGGAGTCTTCGCTGCCCCCAGACCTGCRTTGGGGCAGGGGACACGTGTTGCATTAAGGGGAGTAAAGCCCCGTCCTGGGGCATCCCGCTCCCCCCAGGAGGAGGCAGGAGGTCCAATGAGGCAGGAGGAGATGCTTTATGCCACCGAGGGGTTTTCCTGGTGGGGCAGCTGGGTTTCTTCTCCAGAGTCCAAAGTCTCCTGGCCGATCCCTTCTGGAAGTGGCCAGAGGTGATGGTGGGGAGGAAATTCCCCGAAGCGAGGGCTAATCTGCATCTGGAATACAAATATGGTAACATTGGGCCTATTAAAAAATGGAAGAGGGAGGGAAAATAAAGGGCGGGGGGGGGAGAATGGCCCATAACTTTTGTGGCAGGAAGTGTGGATTTTTAAAATGTGCTGTGCCAAGCGGAGCTGCAAAAAACCACTTATTCTGCTGGGGTGGGTTTGGGTTGGGGGGAAGCCGCAGCCTTTTAAAATGCCRCCTCCGGCTTTGCCTCCCTGCAGCAGGCTTTCCAGAGCGTTGACGCTTTCTCCCTTTGCTCCCCACCCTGCTGCCCCGAAATTCCGCGGCGCAAAGTCGCTTTCTCCACCAGAGCAGCAAAACTTTTTATTCTGCGCTTCCGAGATTGGTGAGATGCTTTATTTCACGGGCAAAGGAGGGTCTCCTCCTCCTCCTCGCTTCCCTTGCGCCCGGGATGCCCGGAGGTGCCTGGCTTGCCGGGAGCTGGGTTTGGTGAGTTTGGCACCGATGTTCACCATTAATAAATTAAAACCTCAAAATCGCCCCGCTTCCCCTTTGGCAAGCAAGGAATGGTCGTCCCCCGGTGAATCCGGGGCTGCGCAGGGGGATGAGGGCAGAGGCTGCTTTCGGGTGCTCCCATGTGCCCCGTGGCTTCTGCTTCGGTTCGGCACCGGGAATCGCGCCGGCAGCTCGGAGCACCGGGCTCCTCTTCCCCAGTGGCAGCGCTGGGACGGTGGGGTTCGTGGCGGGATCTGGGTTTGCCACGGGAGGGATCGAGCCAGGTTGGTCTGCGGTGTGCGCGGGGCTGGCAGGCGCTACGCCGAAACCGGAGGAAAAGGAAGGGAAACRGGTGAAAGAGAGCAAAGGGGCGATTTTTGATACTGTGGGCTGGATCCTGCGCTGGCACAAGCTGGTGCTGTCTGGGAGGTGCTGGCAGAGCCACCGCGGTTTCAGCCACAGGTCGCGTTAGAAATGCCCCAAACGGTTGCTGTATTAAGTGCCACCAGGACCGGCTCCGTCCTCCGACCCCCCCTGCATCGGGAGGGTGCTGGCGCTTCACGGGYGGAGGCTTGGTAGTTTCTTCCCTCTAAGCTGCCTTCGGTCGGCTGCTGGGAAAAGGTCACGATAAAGCGCCCGCAGAACTCCAGCGGATCCTGCGCGACCTCGACGCGGGGTTTCAGGCTGCCTTTTTGCGTATCGACCCGGCGCGACGAAGCCCGCGGGTGCTGCAGGATCGCCTGGGAGGGCTGTAGGGAGCGCGGGGCAAGAGGAGAGGTCCCCAACCTGCACAGGGGCAATTTGGAGAGGTTTTGAGAGTCGGATCCTGCCCGGCAGCGATGGGGGCAGGAGCAGGGATTTCGGCTGGGATGCAGAGCCCCTCAGAGGGCCTTCCCTGTGCATGCGTGTCYGTGCATGCGTGTGTGTCTGTGCATGCGTGTCCATGCACGTGTGTCTGTGCCCTTCTCGCCCTGCGCAGCAGCAGCAGCAGAGCGCTCTCTTCTACCCATCAAGGGAGAGGCTGGCCAGGGAAAGGCCCAGTCGATGCACTCCTAAGGAAAACGGCTAAAAACACCCCAAAACCTGCCTCCCTCCCTGGGGGAGGTGTGGGTGCCCGAGGGTGCAGAGCGGCGCGGTGGAGAAGCCCCCCRTTAAAGGGTTTCTGGCTGATCTCGGGTTTGGGGGGTGCCGCGAGGTTTATTTGGCTGCYGCCTTTGCAGCGGCCGCGGGCTGGCGGCTTGTGCTTTAACACTGCAGAAATTTAGGTCTAAGTTTTGCCCGTCTCCGTCTGATCACCGTGGCAGACGGCGACTTTCGAAGCCGCGGGGACCGGCCTGTCTCGTTTTAATGGGCCTGATGCCCAGGGCTGGTTTGTGCCTGCCCCGGAGGATGCTCGGGGACCTTTGCGTCTGCAGCCCCGGCGTCGTGGGCAGGAGGGGACCTTCCTTGCTCGGCACGGCTCTGTTCGAGTTATTCACTCTTCCCCTTTGAAATGGGGCTTTTTTATTTATCCTTAATGTGGCAGATTCTGCTTTTAGGGGCTGCTTCAGAGCCGTTTGAAGCCTTTCCCTTGATGCCAGCGGGCTTTAGCCCCGAACAAATGTCCTCTCGGTGGCAAGCGGAGCCGCGGCTCAGAATCTGGGTCAAACTCGGGGGCTGCCGGAGCAGCCCCGTCCGCGGATCAAACGCCGCATTGTTCCCGCGTCTCGCAGGTAGCACAAAGGCACCGAGACCGTCCTGGCGCCGCGGGAGCCCGGGCAGAAGCGAAGCGGCTCCATCGCGCCTTCCCCCCGGCTTAGAGAGCCGGCGGGTTTGAAAGCCTCTCGGATGAAAAGGCCGGTCCGTTCGGAAATACAAAGYGGGGAAAGTCGGGCGGCGAGGGGGAGCGTTGGGGGGCTGCGGGCGGCTTTGGGGAAGGTCAGTGCCATCTGGCCAATTAGGCGCTTCCCGAAGTGCCATGTGCAGCAGCCGCCAAAGTCGGGTCCGCCGGGTTTCCAGCCCTGCGGGAGCAGAGCGCCGGCGGCGAGCAGAGGACGCCCGTCCCCGTCCCGTTGGGGGATCRGCCCCTTCTGGTCGCCGGCGAGATCCGCGGCCGCCCTGTGCGGGGGGATTTTTGGGGAAGCGCCCCGGGGGCTGGGAGCGAGAAGGGAGCCGCTGATTTTAGCCAGAAGTTTCAAAATCATCGTCGTCCTCATCATCACTTAAAAATTCCTTGCAGCCGGCAGCAGCGTTCCTCGGCGCTGCGGCRAGCTGCCTCTCCGCTCCCGCGATCTCCTGCTGCTTTGCTCTCCCTGGTGGGGTGAGTTTTCGGGCGGGCGTCCCCTGGGGACCCCCCTGCCTGGGGCGACGGCAGCGTTTGGAGCTCTTCCAGCTTCCYGAATAGCGGCGCCGGGGCCCGCGTCGGGCAAAGCCCGCTCCCCGTAGGGCTGTCCGCAGCTGGCRCAGTCGGTCGCGCGGCTTTTGGGGTGAAACCCGGCGGTTTGCAGCGAGGACCGGAGAAGCCGCCGGGGCCGGCACGTGCATGCACACGCGGCCGGCTGGAGCCGGGCACCCTCGGGGCGCCCCGAGCCGATGTCCTGCGGCGCGGCAGGCGGCTCGGTTCGAGTCGCGGCAGGCGGGGGTGAGTCAGCGCGGGCAGGCGGGGCGGCGCGGGGATGCGGCTGCGCGCGGGGAGCTGCCTGCGCCTTCGAAACCTCGAGCCCCTTCTGCCCCTGGCACCTCGCGTGCTTGCCGGGCCGTCAGGGCTTGGCAGCCGCGAGCGACGGGCCCGGGCGAAATGCAGACTGTTGCAGCTTGCAAGCTGTGAATCATGAATTAATATTTTAAAGAATGAGAATTTTTTTCTCCTCCACCCCTCATTTAAAAAAAAAAAAAAAAGGTTTTCCAGGTGCGCATCGCAATGCGGATGCATCTGTAACTCCACGCCGCAGCAGCTCCATCAGGGATGGTCGCAATTCCCTGGGATCAGACAGTGCTGTCTCTCCCCAGCCACCAGGAAGGCCCCAGGTGCCTCCTTGGCCACTGAAACCACTTGCTTCTGTCGTGGAGCATGAGCAGTCACCTATAGATAGTTCCCTATACGTTGTTTAGGGCCTCTGACGCTGGTTGGTGCAGAGGCAGCGCAGGCTGCGATGCACTGGGATGCGAGCGATGCACATCCCTGCTGCCGCGGTGACCCTGTGTGGCCTCGGCTGATGTGCTTCATCTTTCCGTGTGTCTGTCCCGGTTTGTAAAGCGGGATGGCATTGCCCGGAGCCGGGGGGCCGCTGGCGCAGTGCGGGAAGGGGATGTGCTCATGAGCCCGGGCGGCTCTGTGTGATCCRAAGGCACCTCGGGTGGCAGCGGGCGGCCGTGGCGGTACCCAGAAGCGGCTCTCTCCATCGGTATTGGCTCTTTCCTGGTGGGGATGCTGAGACCGCGGCGGTGGGATGCCATCTCTGCTGGGAAAAGAGGATTCCCCAGGTCGGGTGCGCTGGGTTACGCGTTGCCCTCGCCGGCGGGCGCTGGGTGCGCTCTGCTCCCCGGATTCAGGCCCTGCCTCGTGGCCAAGGACCGGAGAGGACGCGGAGGCTGAAGGTGGCTCCTCCCGGACGCCTGGACAAGGATCTGGCACCCCCGGAGCTTCAGCGGCTCCTGCCCCGGCCCATCCCGCCTGGGGGCTGCTCCGGGTGCAGAGCCRCTTCCCAGCAGCCGGAGGGAGGATTTTGCATCTCGGCTGAGTCCTCTCCCTCTTCCCAAGCTCCCCGAAGTCTAAAGGCGCCTTTCCTCCCCCGTGCCGCTTCCTTCCCGGGCCTCGGCCRGCAACAGACTCTGCGTGAGCGTCGGGTGGGCGGCTCGGCGGTTTTTCTCCTCCGTGCGAATTTTTTCCTGCGACTTCCCAAAGACGTCRCGGGGGAAACGGCTCCCGCGGCTTCTGCCGTGCCGGCGGTCCGGGTGCGGAGGCCTGGATCTGCCCCGGGCTCGTCCCCGCGATGGCTGCGTGCGCACCACAYCCTTGCGGCTGCCCGGCGCTGCGGAATGCCGGGACGGTGCAGCCTCCTCTCGGCGAGACGTGCCGAGACGGCGCCGGGGCTCGCCGAGATGCGTTTGCCGGGCGGGGAACCGGCCTTGGGTCGCGCTTCTCCGATTTGGGTGCCAAAAAAGGGACTTCAGCTCGAGAGTGTGAAAATGCCCAAGGATGGTTCTTCTCCCCCTTTCTCTTTTCCTCCTTCTCTCTCCTCGTGAGCGGTGTAATTTCTGGATGAAAACCAGGCCTCTTTCCGAACAGAAATGGGATTTGCAAGTAGGAAGCATCACTGTAACGGGGAGGGTGTTAAATATAGCATTTTCGGGATGAATTTTGCACGAACACGACTGAGCCTGGGAAAACTTGCAGCGTTTGAGCTCTTCCCTCCCGTTTAATAGGCACGGAGACTTCCCCCCTCCTCTGGGCTCTTTAAAGTCCAGAAGAAATCTCTAGTCTGCCTTTTCGGCTGCGAAGCTGCGTTTGGGGTCCGGCATCGCGGGGGCCGCGTCCCGGCGGCCTCRTGCCGCCGCGCTCCCGGCCGCCTCGCTGGCATCTCCTCGGGCGCTCGGCGCTTCTCCAGCGGATTCGGCGCTCTCGCGGCCCCAGCCGCCGCCTTGTGATGTTAAAGCTTGTTTTTTTTTCCAAAAAAAAAAAAAAGTGTTTTAGCACAGTCCCAAATTCTGGCTTTCTGCAGCTCTTTCTCACCCCTTGGCCCCTTCGTCTTGCTTTTCCAYGATTTTGCTCATTGCTCACCTCCTTCCTCCCTTCCACTTCTTCCTCCTCTTCCTCCCTGGATCTGTCYTCTCCCTCTGCAGCCTCCCATGAAGGGAACAAGCTGGGGTGGGGGGAAGCTCCCTGGCTTGCTTTTTTTAGGAGCTTYGTCCTTGCCGGGAGCCTTCCTCCGCCCCGGTGCTGCCAYGGCATTTCCAGGCCYGYGGGATGCTCGGTGCCGCTGCCCGGCCCYGGCGGGACCCGCTCCCRCGCCGCCTGCTCCCAGCCYGGACCCGGCCGAGGAGGAACGCTTCCCAGCCACCCTCCTCTTCCTCGGCGCCCCTGGGTGTCCCGTGGGGCACGGGCTCTCCCTCTGGGCTCCGCTTTGGCTGCAAATGCTTCCCATGAAACGCCGGCRATGGGAGGTGCTTCCTAATTATTATAACTATTTTTGAGGGCGGGGGGAGCGTGTTGGTGCTGAAAATCCCCTTTACTTAAAACCATCTTCCCGTGTGGAAGCACGGAGCAGWTCTTGACAGCGGCTTGTGCGTGTTGGGAAACGATGCGGGCTTTTCCACCTGTTTTTTTTTTTTTCCCCTAGGAGTTTGGATTATTCTTTTGCTCCCTATGAATTTTTCCCCACCCTATTCATTATCATTTTTGTTAATTAGATTGTGATGGGAAACGGTCTCTATTCAAAAGGAAAACCTCTGAGATGTGTTTTTACAAGTGTGCGCGTTTCGGGAGGGGGGGGAAGCGAAGATGCTTGAAAGAAATCATTTTAAAAATAATTTCTTCATAAAGCTGTTTAAAAGAAGAACCCGGTTACCCTTCCCCCAGCGCGGCCACCTCCCCYGGCCCCCCCTAATTAAACGATTTGAATTTTCACGTTAACCGCTTGGTGCTTCCTCGGCGCCTCAGATGATTAGAAAGGGATATTCATTTATGCCTTTTAAACGCCGCCCCGATTAAAATCAGAGAGATTTTTTCCTTCATCAAAATCTAACATCCTTGAAAAATTAATTTGATGCCTCTTGTTATCAATTAATTGAATCTCGTTGGGAGAGAGGCTCGTACGGCGGGTGGTTAGAGCCGGCCCTTCTGTTCTTAGTTGCTTTCCCCCCCTCTTTCCCCTTCTGCTGCTGCTTCCAAACACTATGACATTATAAAACTCTGTCTTTTTTTATTATTTTACTCATCTCATAAAATAAATGAATAAAACTTGGTCTCTCTTCCCACCCTCCTCCCCCATTCCCTCGAGTCCCTCTTGTATGAAAGACCCTTTTTTCCCTTTCTTTCTGTCATCCCTCTTTCCTATAACTTAAGAGGCAGTGGGAGAGAAAGAAAAGTTAGTGCTTTAGCAATTTCTCGGCATAGTCAGGCGGCCAGGGTCTTCCTTTCTTTAACCAGGGATATTGGATATTTCATTTGAATCTCCCTCTTTTCAATTAAAAGTGCACAGCTCCTTCTCTTAAACTCGCTCTATTCTCCTCCTCTGTCTCTGCAGCCGGAGAAGCGATTTCCCTTTCTTTAATATTTCAGCTCTTCCCACGAGACGGGCTGCCTGCATTTTTTTTTTAATAGACTTTTTCTCCCTCTATTAAACTTTTCCAATCTCCATCCCTTCTTTTTTTTTCTTCCCACCTCTTTAAACAAGAAAAAAAAAAACGAGGAAAAGTTATAAAACTTAAAGAACTGGGTCATTCTTGAGTTACTGGAATAATTTTTAAAAAATTAGGCGCTTGCTCCATTTCAGCTCTCCTTGAAATGAATCTCCCTGGTTASTGTCTGCTCCAGACTTGTCCCTGGTGCCCCCTGTATTTCTGTATTTCTCCTGAATTTGGGGCTGGAGGCGGGRTGATCCCGGTGGAGCTGCCGGCAGCTCGTCGCACCTCCCCGGAGGGGGGATGACTGTCCCGGGCAYGTGTTGCCCGCTGCCCGGCCTCCCCTCCTCTCCGCAAGCAACTTCTTGGGGAGTTTGGGGATGGCTCGAGCGAGTGCCGGCGCATCCCTGGTTTTGCGGGCGAGGGGCCGTGGATGCGGTTTCGCTGTCCTGCAGGATAAATCTGTGCACGGCACTTACGGCGGGCCTGGGGAGGGACGTGCATCCCCTGCGCTGCATTTATTGGGGTTTTTTGTGCTGCGTTTCATCTGGGGTCCTGTAGGCGAGAGGTGCTGTTGCTCCTCTCCGGATGCGCCTGGCCTCCTCGCTTTTGGGCCCCTTCGGCTTCCCCTTGGGGCGCTGAGGGTTTGGGCTGCAGGGAGCTGGGGCAGGTGGTGCAGACCTGGCCCCAGCTGTGTGGGGCAGCAGGGCCGCGTCCTGCAGGTCCGTGGAGTTGTTTGCACCCCTGCTTTTTTTTTGTTTTTTTGGGTGTTTTTTTTTTTGCAATGTCTTGGGCGGAAAGGAGGCAAGCGGCTATTTCGGAGGCTGAAAATTGGGGCCTGCCGAGGACCAGCGTGGGGATGCTGGTGCAGGGAYGGTGGGGCGGCCCCAGGGCTTCTTGGCTCGCCCCCAGCATTGCTCATTTGGGGGCTCCACATCCATGGGCGAGGGAGGGGAGCGGATGCCGGACCCGAAATGGGCCAGCAGCCGCGAAGCCGCCCCGCGCCAGGTCCCCCGTCCGCCCCAGCGAGGGCTCCGGGCCGGCGAGGCAGGAGCCCCCCGTGCCCCACGTCACTATTTAATTAGACGTCCCTGATTAACCAAACTTGGCGTTCGGCTTCCTCCTGCCCTCATCTTTCCTGGCTCCGAATCAATGGCTTTGATATGCTAATTAGGGAGTAATTTAATTTCAAAAGGCCGCAATTAACAAGGGTGTTGTGGACATGCTGTAGTTAAGCGGCGTAATCTAATTTGCATTAGTAACAAGCAGGGACTAATTAGAAGCTTAATTAGACACTTAGACGGCTCTTGTGTTTACTTTCTTAATGAGATGGAGTGGGGCTCTTTTTTTTAATCTTTTCAAGAGCGCAGCGGAGGGAAGCGGAGGATGGAGGCACCRTCCCAGCACCCGGCATGCGCCTGGCACCGGCCCCGGCAGCTCGCCCGCCGCCGCTCCGGGCATCCCGCGCCGCAAGGGCTTGCTTTTTTTCATGGAGTTGGGCAGGGAATAAGCAAATATTTAGCAGTTGTTTTTTTCCCCGAGGGCACCGTTCCTCTGGATCTGGGGCCAGATGGGATGGCGGAGGCTTGCGGAGGTGCCGGGCGCTGACGTGGGCTCCTGGAGGAGAGGTGTCCGTGGGGTTTGCCGTGGTCAGGGCATCCTCGCCATGGCTTCGGAGCAACCTCCGGAGAGCAAAGCCTCTCCGGCACGTTTTGGAGCAAGGCAGGGCCTGGCCGGTGTCGTCCGGGACCCGAGCGCGAGAACTGGCCATTCCCGGGGGACGTGGTGCCATCAGTGCCGCTCGCGTCTCCAGATGCGCTCCCAGCTTTGCCAGATTGGGATGACCCAGCTTTTCAGGGGGAAATGGCTCTGCCGTTATTCCCGCAAGGGCTTGCCAAGCTCATCCTGAGCRGAGACGTCGCTCCAGGGCAGCACTAACGGTCCGGCGGAGGCTGCCGCAGGAGCCGCAGGTGGGAAAGGTCTGCCCACCGGGGAGGAGGAGAGTGCGAAGGTTGCCTTCTTCCCAAAGAAGTTGCTGGGAGTGAGATGAAAGTGGGAGATGAAAGTGCCCGGAGGTGTGATCCCATTAAAGTGGTGCTCGGACTTAGCCAATCCTTGGTTCCTTAAATCTCTTCTAATTTACTGTAATGCTTCAAATTCGTTTTAGCTCCCCCAGACTTTTATTTTAATCCCCTTTCCACATTTCCATGTGTTTGGGTGTTAATTAAAGGGTAAAAAGCCACTCTCTGAGCAATGCCGGCTGCTGCTTCTGCTCCTCAAGCCGAAGCCTTTTAAGATTAGCCAGCCACTTCCTAAAGACTTTGCAGCGCCGGAGCCGGGCGGGCAGGTTGCTCAACTTTCCGCGGCTCGGAGCAGATCCGGTGCCTGCGATTGAGCTTCCCCAAACCTCGTGCGCGTGCAGGACTCCTTAGGGCCCCGGGTTCTCTGCCTATTCCGCTGGATTTATGGCAGTTGGCGCCTCTCCCCAGCCGTTGCGGGATTTGCTCGGGTAGGTTGCTCCAGGCATCCGGGCGTCCTGCCTGCTGCCCGTTTGTCCCGCTGTTTGTCCTTATCCCTTCTGGGCCCTGTTTTCCGGGTGCTTTCTATTGCAYCTGGGGAAACTGAGGCAAGGGGGCAGCCGGTTGCCTGCTTGCGGCAGGATGCGGGTCGGCGCTGCCGGCGCAGGGACCGGGGAGGAGGCGAGCGCAGCACCTAGGCCTGGTTAATCTCCGCAGCGGATCCTCCGGAGGCGACTGGTTTCGGCTCCCCCCCCTCCCCGCCGCCGCCGTTCCCGGGCTCATGTGCATCCCACACTTTTCTGCGCCGTTCACATGGCGTCGCGGCTGCCAAAAATACTGCGCCGTGACTTCCCCGGTGCCTGTGTAAATAATACGTTGCCGACATCTGCTGCTGCCCCGTCGCGGCTGCTTCTTCTAAAAAATACCGGGGTCTGCGTGGTTTCCCCGTCGCCGGAGCCTGGCTCCGGTTTTGGGGGCGAYGGCCGTAGGCAGCGCCCGGCACGGTCCCGCGAAGGGCAGCCCAAAGTTAGGGAGCCCCCGCGGACCGTCCTAATCAGGATATTTAAAAATAGGAGAGGCGAGGGGAAGGGAGCGAAAATAGGCGTTCAGAGCTCGCTGCCGCACCTCGGAGACCTCGCAGCCGCGGATGCGCCTGTTCTGCGCGTCCCGGGGGCCGAGACGGGCTACTTAGCCAGAGGATGGGGATGCTGAATCGGGCAGGGGGGAAGGGGCATCACGCGGCGGGTCTGGGCACCCCRAAATCCGTCGGGAGCTGGGAGGGCAGATGGGGGGAGAAACCGCACCGCCCGTGCCCTATTCTCTAATTTTTTGCCCCAAATGATCCGTGAGCACTGGGTACTGTACGGCAGCTCCCACGTCCTTAATGCAAAACCTTTGCATTGCGTTAGCCGCCGTACCTCCCGGCTCGGAAACGCGCGGCAGCGACGCGGGAAAACGGGATTGCGGCGCTCATGTGCGGCTGCGTGTTTGCGCTTCCGACGCCGGGCGCGTGTGCGCACCGCGGGATGCCCGTCCGTGCAGCGCGGCCGGCTGAGCTGCGTGCGCTCTCCCGGGGAAAGCTCTGCGCATCCATCAGTCTGTTAATTGCGCTAATTAGAGAGTGTGGAGGTGTTAATTGGAAAGCGCTGGTATCGTGCCTGTTCGGAGGGTGGCGGGGGGGGGAATGTCAATAAAAATGAATTGATGACTTGGCATGGCGCGTGCACTTTGCAGGTTAGCGGCGAGTCGGAGGATGTCGAGGAAATGTTACTGCTCAGATTAAGCAATTGTTAATTAAAAGGCAACGGTAATTAATATACTCTCATTGCCATATGGTACTGCTAAAGGCAGGGGGATTCTCTTTACRGCGTTTGTAATTCTCCGTTTCTGTTTCTCCGTCTTTGTCCTGTGAAAGGTGCRCGTTTAAGCAAAAGAGAAAAATGAAAGAGCACTTATTCAGTGCAAATGATTTGGATTGCGGCCTCGGAGAAACGGTAATTAGCAATCCATTTGCACAGCTTCGCCTGCTCGTTGCCATTAGAGGGTCCCCTCCCCTTTTGAGCAGAACCGCGGTTTTGCACTTTTCCTGGGCGTTGCAGCTCCCGCGCTGCCTCTCCGGGCAGGCTCTGCGCCTTCGCGCCCTGGCGGTCCTGGTTAGGCCCTCCGGATACCAGCATATGGTGAATCCCTAAAATACTGGATGCGTTTGAACTAAAATAGATGAAAAGCTGGCGCTCCGATCCTGCCCGGGCCTCCCGCCTGCGCGGGAAGGCGCACGTGTGCTTAAGCACTTGCAGAGCCGGGACGCGCTTGTGCCGCTCGCTACAACCCTCCTTACAACCTTCCTGCCCGCGTGCGGCTTCAGCCCGGATCCGAAGGGTGCTCGTTCCTAGTTTCAGTCGACTCCGTAACATTTCAGACACTGGCTTCATTTTTTGGGTTTCTTTTTTAAGGTTTTGTAAAACTTTTATGTGCATGGAAATATTTTCATTATTATTATTACATTCTTTTACTACTTCCCTTGCAGTGTCGGGAACCCAAACACGCCGGCATCCCGGTAGGGTTTGAGAACGGGAAGTCAAATTTACTAGACTTGGAGAGGGAACCGAACTGGCCCGTTGTCACCGGCTGGAGGAATTGCCCAACTGGAGCCGCGCGCTGGGTCAGCTGCTCCGGCATCCTGTCTCTGCTCGGGGCCAGGATCCGATGCTTTTTGGGGGAAGGCAAAGCAAGCCCCCGCTTACAGCTCATCTACGAGCAGAGATTTCCTCCTAATTCCCAATAGTTAGGCTTCAATTTATGCCCCGAAGCCAGGAAAGTTTATATCCTTTCCAAAACGATATWTTTTTTTTTGGCCTTTTTTTTTAATACTTCCTGTTGTAACTCTGGATATTCTTGTTCTCCATATACAAGTCAAATCCCTTTTTGAGTCCTGCTGAGTTTTTGGCCGCGGTGATACCTTGTGACTCCTGGACGCAGACAGACCCCGCGGGGCCGCTCGCGTGGTCGAAACTCGGGGCTGCCTGCAGAGTTTTCCGAAGGAAAACAAGAAAAGTAACGAAAACCTCTTAATTTTCCTGAAAGCCTCTTGTTTGACGTTGCGGAGAGGGAGCAAACCCTATTTTCGAGGGCGGAAGGTGTTTTCTTGACCGATGCCGCTTTCAAGGGCTGCTGTATCGTCGGGCTGGCCTGAACCCCTCTGCGCGAAAGGGGCTGAAAGCCAGGTGGGGGGGAGGATTTGGGGCAGCACGGGGAGGTTTTGCACGGGCAGAGCATGTGCCGGGGCCGGTCGGACAGTGCGGCTCTGCGCTGAATCGGGGCCACCTGCCTCCCGTTTCTCTTTCTTTCGGCTTTTTTTTTTTGTTTTTTTTTTGTTTCGAATGCGGCATCCGTAGGCAAACATGCACTTCCTTTTCTGGTAATCTCCGATCCCTTCTCGGAAAGCTGCTCCGCTCCTTGCGCAGCCCGTGCCGATCTCGCCCCACTGCCCCGGCATCCCTGTTCGTGACTTCTGCATTTTTAAGTAAAAATAAAATGCAGTAATCCCTTTAACCTTGAATTCTCCTGTAGCCACCAGTGTGTCCCCGTGTGCGTGCGCGCGCCCGCACGTGTGTTTGATAGTGTGAGGACTGCAGGAGGGAGCCAACAACTCCGCATGGGAATTAATGTCAGTCATATACCCTGCGGAAATGACTTTTGAAATGCATATAATCTCAAACATGCAAATGAGAAGCTTGCTTCACCCTGTTTAATATGAATGATCAGCTTCTGAATAGCTATTATTACACGCCACATTTCAGCAATTATGTTGTTCGCGGTTTGTCTTTCTATCTTTTTTGGGGGGGGGGGGGAGGAAGGGGAGAAAAGAAGAGAAGAAAGGGGAAGAAGCAGTGTTTCTTCTCGCCGTCCCTCTGTCTTTATTCCTCTCCGGTTTCAAACTTGCTGGCCAGCTCTGATCCGCGGTGGCTGAGTGCTCTTCCCTCTTCAGCCCTTCAGGGGCTTCCCCGCTCCCTTCGCATCCAGGTGCTCCTGCAGGTAAAACCACGGTGCTTCTCGTCCCCAAATCCTCCGGCGTCTCCGCATTCGGGGAGAGCGGCACAGAGGGGAGGAAGAGCCTTGCCTCGCGTCTCCCGGAGGGAATTAAATCCAACGTAAGCTCTGTTCCCGGTTATCCCTCTGGCCAGGAGCGTGCACGGATATGAAGTCGGGGCACGCGTGAACCGTGATGCCGATTTCCGTGTGCGCGGGGACGCGTGGCTGTTGGCTGGGGCAGCGCCGTGGGGACGCCCCGCGCACGCGTGTCCCGCGGTTGGAGACGGGAACTCTCCAATCTGCAGCTAACAAGTTGCCCGCTGATAAACCCAACTGGTGGAGGATTCTCCATCTCGTCTCCTTGAAACYGATCCCTCCAGCTCTTCAGCAGTCCCTGCCCTATCCCCTCTGTGTTAGTTTAAAAGGCATTTAAAGACATATGGGTCGTGGAGGCTAGCGGTTAGGGCCCTGCTCGGCGCTCRTGCAGAGTTTGGTGGTGTTGGAGTACGACCGGGTTTCCCAGCCCGTGGCCTGTTCGTGCACCTAAAGGCGCTGCCTTTGCCTCTAGGCACCGGGAGCTGCGTTTGCCAAATCCATCTCTGGCCAGCGAAGTCCRGAAGCACTCGGCCTTCCCCACCGCCCGTCGTGCCTCTTGGGAGGTTTGCAGGGTGCTTGGGTGCTGGTGTAGGTCTGAGCCCGGCAGGAGCTGAGATCCGCGGCGCTCCCTGCCCTAATCCCTGCGTGACCCGGCTGTAACGGCGATGGCCAGGGAGAGGTTACGGGGAGAAAACCCCTCAGCAAAGCGTTGTGCCGTTGCCCTGAGAGGGACCAGAAGGATGAAATAAAGCCGGCAAGCGGTGCAAAACTTTGCAATGGACTCGTGCAAGGCTAAAGCGGGGGAGAAAATGCAATGCACGTTGCAGCACCTGCTGCCTGCGCGYGTGGGGTCAGCGATGCTCCCGGGCTGGTCTCTCCAGGGCTGGGCGACCATCCGAGCAGGAGGACAGGGAGCGAGGAGACGCCTGGGGAAAAGACAGGGTTTTCCRACTGATGTTTTCCAAAGAGCCGCCGCGCTCTGATGTCGTTAGCTCTGCTCCCGTTGTCGCGTCGGTGGCTCTGCGAGCGGGGGCTGCCGCTCGTTTGCCGTTCCGCGTCCCAGCTATGCGGCACCGTCCTGCTGCTTAGGAGTGACGGCGACCTTTCAGGCAGGGTGGTTTTTCCTGCTGGAAAAGGCTGATTTGCCAGAAGTTGAAACGCTTTGTGGAAACGTGTCAACTTTGAAGTTCTCAAGGTGAAATGTAGCGCGGGCTCCACGTGGTTCGCTCTCCGTCGACTGAAAACTCTGCCGCTTTGCTGCCTCGAGCTGCTCAAAGGGGAGGATTGTGGAATTCCTAGTTCTGTGCAAAAAAACACAATTTCTGGRGTTTTCCTCTCTTTCATCAGTCCAGGAGAGAGATGAAAAACATGGCAATTTCCCGCGTTTACCTTGCCCCGGTGCCGATGTTTGCTGCGAGCTGCGGGAGCGTCCGGAGCGCTGGTCCCACTGCCCGCACCCAGCTCGCTGCAGCCTCCCGCGGCGGGTCGCAGGGCGCGTGTTGGGGAGCAAACCGACCGCAGCTAAAACCGGCCGCTTTGGAAGCAAAAGCAGCCTCGTGCAGCAGGAGGTTTGAGGTCCCATCCCGGCATGTCCCCGTGCGGGAGCTCCTCCCGGGGTTACCCCGGAGCAGGAGCCGGAGTGGGATGCAGGCAGGGCGAGCGGAGGGGCTGCCGCTCTCTTCTCAGCCTTGGCTCTCTCCTTCCCCTCGCTCCCGCAGGTCCCGCTAGCAAGTCATGATGGTTGAATCCGCCTCGGAGACGATACGGTCCACTCCCTCCAGCCAAAACGGGGTCGGCAGCCTCGCGAACCAGCCCGATGGGGGCGGCGGCGGAGGCGGCGGCGGAAGAGAAGGAGCGGCGAGCGGGGAGCCCAACGGCGAGATGAGCCCCGTGGAGCTCCTGCACTTCCAGCAGCAGCAGGTAGGAGAGGCGCCCGCTTCCTCCTTTCACCAACCTCCTCCTCCCGCTCGGCCCGGTGCTTTCCAAAAATCTGCACGAGGCAGCGAGGGATTGGGTCCTCCGAGTGTTTGGGTTTGCAGCCAAAAGGACTCGAAAGACCAGTTGGCTATAAAATAAGGAGCGATCTTTTCTGCTAAATCGGTATTCGGCCCTCCGGACGGGTAACTGGAGTCGGTCTCCCTTGCAGCGCCTTAATGCAAGGAAGCAACCCCGCGCGCGTGGGCAGGCTGTGTCCTTGCCCGCGCGTCCCTCCGTGCGCGTGCGCCGCGGGGGCTTTGCACGCGGGGGCCGCGCGCCGTGCACACACGTGGCCACGCAGCGAGCACCCGCCCCGGCCGCGCTCGCGTGCGCCTGCCTGCAGGTTACCTTTCAAAACAAACTTTGGAGAAAACATAAATTTTCCTCCTCGGATACTAAATAAGGCAATGATCCCTGCCTCGTACGGAGATCGCCTCCCCGAGCCATAAATTCCAGCGTGAAAGCTGTAAAAAATTGCTGTGTCTGATACTTTAGTAGTGAGTGCTGTAAATCCATTACCTGAATAACAGCCGTTTCTCACGCAGTTAAGCCCCTGTTCCCCTGATCTGCAGGGTAATCATGCGTGTAATGCTCCTGCAAGTCACCCCTGCCGGAGGAGCCGCCGCTCGCCCTCCCCGCGCGGCTGCCGCCTCGGGGCGACGGCCCCGCGTAGCGAGGAGACGGAGAGGACGGGAACGGCTCCGCCGGGGATGCCCTGGTGCTTTTTCGGCGCGTGCTGCTGGGGGCCGGGTGGAAGCCGGCTCTTGCCGTCGGTGTCGCCTCCGCGGGTGCCCGCTCGCCTTCACCCGGGGCGCTGGGCTTAGCTCTTCGTCGCCTTGGCGCGGTCCTGTGCACCGGCCGGAGGAAGGAAGGGCCGGGAGCCAGCCCCGGAGGTGCCTCCCCAAAAACGAGGGTGCCGCGGCAGGGAGCCCCGTTGCCCAAGGCCACGGAGCAGGTCGGTGGCTCCCTCCCGGGCCCTGGGTGTCGCACCGTCCTCTCGCTGCAGCTGAGAGACGGGACCCAGGAGCCCTGACTTCCCAACCCAGAGCTGGGGGCAGAGCTTGTGGCCCTCCCGGCCCAAAATCGCTCTGCAAGGTGCTGAGAAGTTGGTGCTTTGCACCACCAAGATGGTTTCGAGCGCTCCTGCGGCTCGAGACGGAGCGGGGAGCTCCGCTCGGAGACTCCCTCCGCGGCTTGAAGAGGCTCCACCGGTCCAGCTTGCCTCCCAGCCCCGTGGGCAGGCCATCTGCCCGGGTTGTCCGCATGATCTGTGTCCCCGGGAACTACACCAGGAACCGGCCGAGAGCCTTCCCGCGCCTCTGGCCTCCCTGGGGCCAGGGCGAGAGGAGCCCGGTAGGGCAGGGCCAGCCACCTCCTCTTCCTCCTCCTCCTCCCCGGATGCAGGAACGGGGTTCAATTCCACCCTTTCATATTTCTTCTTTTCAACTCCTGATGTAATTACTCTGGGAAAGTCGCTGGCGCACGGAATTATTAAGGCAGAGGGTTTGGTAAACTTCCAAAAGCAAATGACATCTGCAATGACAGTACCTTGGGGAGAAAAGGGAAAAAAAAAAGGYGTCTCAAGGACTATCAATCTTCATGCTTCAGGGAGCAGGCTGAGCACCAGCTGGGGTCAAGAATAAATGTCCCYATATAGAGAGTTTTGCGCAATTAGGTGCTTTATGAAGGCTTTACACCATCCTGAGAAGCATCCAGCCTTCACCTCTTGTCGAAGGCAGGTTCCTGCACYGTCGGGCTGTTCCTGTCTGACAGTTCCTCTGTCCCGACTCTTGCTGCAGCTCCTGAGATGTCGGCTGTTGCTCCCTTTATTTCTATTTAACTGCATGAAATCCCAAGAAAAGTTAGGAAGTCCAGGGGTGTAAACCCACCACTCGATCTCCCCACTGAAGTTCAACTTGAAGAGCCACCAGTGGCTTTCAGAGATGAGTTTGACCTTTAGTGGCCAAGGTCTGTGGATACCCGCGTCCAACGGGCATTGGTGGGAGCTAGAAATCCTAATTCCCTTGGTGGGCTTGGACTGAAACCCCTCAGAAAGTTTCCTTCGGCTTCCACGCTCCTGCCTCTGGGCCAGGTTTCCACCTCCAAGGCGGAAGGTGGATCATGGGGAAGGTGTCTCGGGATAAGGCCGGGTGCAAGAGTYGGGCTTGTGCCGGTGCTGGTCTCCCGCGCACCAGATAAAAACGGCCCGGAACCATGATCCGGGCAAGAGTGACGAGGTGACGGAGGGAGCGAGAGGCAAACGCGGGAAGGCAGAAGTCGGGCACCGGGYGGGAGTTGAGGCTGAAGCGAGCAGCGCGGCGGAGCGGGCGCGCCGAGCCGTGGTCCACGCCGGGGCGCCTCGGGGCTGCGGGGATTTCTGGGGTGAAGATGCATCTCCGAGGACGCGGGGAGCTCGCTGGTGAGAGAGGGAGCCTTGCTAGCACCCTGCCTGGCCGCGAGCGTCCGGGGCACGAGCTTGAGGAGGAAACGGTGTTTCCTTGCGCGCCTGGACACCCGACGCCGTTCCTCCCGACTTGCTGGGAGTCCCTGGAGCAAGAGGACACGTGTGTCCCCGTGCTTGCAGTGGCCCCTCTCCAACGCGCGCTTCGTCTCGTGGTCCTCAAGCCCACCTGATCTTCCCCCCCACCCCGTCTGTTGCGTTTTCGGAGTGCCCTGTGGCCGGGAGAGCAGGAGAGAAGCCGCCTTCTCTCCTGAGTTTCTCATTCCTCTCCAGGGTAAACGCCAGCCAGCCTGGAGGCGACGGGGACCCGGCGGCCGCGGGGCAGGGTGCCGCATCCCGCTTGCGGTGACCTCCGCRGTGGGGCCGCCGCTGCAGCGCTGCCGCCCCTCGTCTCCCCGGCTCGCTGGCTTGTTCCCCCCGGGATGGGGGCTCCCGGGGAGAGTCGCTCCGGGCCGCGGGTCACGCTTCCGCAGGGAATCTAATCTCGGCGGCGGCACGTCCCTGCAGAGCCGCGCTGCGAAGGGGCTGGAGGGGAGGAAGAGGAGCGCTTCCCCCCCCTCCCGGCCCCCCTTCCCCGGCGCTGGGGTTAAATCCCTGCATTTCAATGGAGGGGCCCGGCGGCAAAGCCTCGGCGGGCTTGAATAGCGCGCGCTCCGCTTTGTGCCGGGGTTGCCGCAGGGGAGAGGTCAGCCGGGGGCATGGGAGGGTTGCCTAGCGGCTGGGATCTCCCACCGCGGTTGCTGTGGGAACGCCGGGAGACCTCCGGCGCGCTGACATCCTGGAAGGAGGCTCAAAAGGGCCCTGCCGCCTTTGCGCATTAATGAGCTTTTAACGCGGGGGCTAGCCCCTGCCGTCCCCGCCGCCGCCGCCGCGGGACCCCGGGTAATCCTCGCCGGAGCGCGGCCGGCAGGAAACCGGGGTGACGGGGGGGGGACGCGGGACCTTGCCGCGGGGTCCCCAAGCCTCGCTCCTGCCCTGCTGCGGCTTCGCAGCTCCCCGTTGCACCGTTGGGGCAGCGCTGCCGTCGGCTCCCGCTTCCCGGTGAGTTGGCTCTCTGGGGTCTCCTTTGCACCCACACGCTTTGGAAGGGGCGCAAGCCCCGCGTTGCTCCTCTCCCTCTAAAAATCCACGGTCTTGCCCCGGAGCCGGCGTTTTAAAGCCTCCCGGGAGCCCGGAGCCGGGGCTTTGCGTGCGGGACGGAGCGCGACGGTCGTCGCGGTGGGACTCTCG
This sequence comes from Apteryx rowi, assembly GCF_003343035.1. NCBI lineage: Eukaryota > Metazoa > Chordata > Aves > Apterygiformes > Apterygidae > Apteryx > Apteryx rowi. The sequence goes on from NW_020447553.1 coordinate 1,822,042, forward strand.
CTGTGCACCACTGCTCGCCGGCACCCTCCCGGCGGACGGCGCGAGCGGAGAGCGAGGACGGAGGTCCCCGGTGCTGAGATTTGGGGAGGGAGGTTCAGGGAGGCAGCGCGTGGGCGGAGGGACTCAGAGCGGGACATCCCGGGGGAAGCGTGAGCAAAGCCTGCGTTCGGCTCAGCGTGACGTGTTTTCCCCTGAATTTAGKTTTTTTCTTTTTCTTTTTCTTTTTTTTTCCCCCTCCTCTAAGTCCCACCCCAAAATCCGAACCCATCCCAGCRGTAACCCCTGCCGGCAGCAGTCTGAGCGCCGGCAGCGCAGCGCCTGCGGGAGCCGGAGGCCCGGGAATCGCAGCRGGCCTGATTCCCAGGGGAATAGCCCCAAATCCCCAGCCTTGCCAGGGCTCCCGCGTCATGCTGTTGCTGCAGACCTTGCCCCTCGAGGCGCACGGTGCTGCTTCTCGCCCCAAACCCTGCCTCCCCCCCGGCTCCGAGCCTAGAGGCTCGTACGGTAGCTCTTTCCAAATTGCAATCCTATAGAAAAGGAGCCATCTGGAAAACCCAGCCAGCCAGCCAGCCGCTCTAACGTTGCTCTGCRTTTTTTTATTATCCAAAAAAGCCCTTGCAATTTATTGCAGACACATGTAAAATAAATGTTAAGTTATTAAACAAAAATAAGGCTTTTAAGAGAGGAGCAAATCGGACTTTTTCTCTATTTGAAGAAGGGTGTGGATGGGGGAGGAAGGGCACTTCCCTATGGTAGGAAAGATACCGTTCCATAAAACATGTGATCACATTTCAAATATATTGTGTAATAYGCTATTATTAGGGTATTTAAGATAAAAATGAGACCAGAGCACTTAAGTGAAACTCATCTCTCTATTAGGTTCCTTGATTTATATTTCATATTTTACTGAGCGTGAATGCAGGAGGGTTTCTTTTTCCCCCCCCCCCCTTTTTTCTTTTTTCCCGGGTAGGAGGGAGGATGGGATTGTCGGGAGCTTGTTCCTTGTCTTCTTCATTAGTGGAAATGGGTTTAACCCCTYGCCTGTGAGCACTGAAGAGTCAGGAGTGGAGGAATAAAGTCCAGAAGCATTCGAGTGTGTGCAGTGAAAGGGAGACCGGCTGGGGCCAAGCGGGAAAGAGGCACAGAGTTAGTTGTAAAAGGACTTTTTTTTCCTTCTTTTTYTTCTTTTTTCTCCTATGAAGAATTGTGTCATTTTGTTAATTTTGATCTCGTGGAGCCATTTGGTTCTGGTTAAGCCGGGCTGGGGCTGGGCTGGGTGGAAGTGCTTTTCAATATGGCATCATTTACGGTTAATATCCATCTAAAAATATCTGCGAGCGTGTGTGTTGTTTTAATAGCTCTAATTCTGGAATGCGACGATGTCATTTTTATGAGGCTAGCGTAAAAAACTTTCTTTTGGTTAACTTTTTCTCCCTTCCCAGCCCCACCACCAGAAACCGCTTTTTTGGGCAAAAGGAGTAGAGGGAAAGCAGAAGATAGAGAATCTCTTTACAGAGCCGCTTTMTGCCTCCTTCCCTGCAAAACTCTTGGTTTCCTATAATTTTTTTTAATGTTTTTTTGTTTTGTTTTAACTCATTGGAGGCTAAAACCCACTCAGAGCTTTGATGCCATCCAGGTGGAAATTCCCTGGGCTATTTTTGGGCAGTGGTTCCCATACGGGGCTGCCCGGGAAGCCGCTCTCCCTGGCACGGCGGAGAGCAGTGGGGACGCTTTTGGCTTCTGCTGCTGGAGCGTCCGGGCATCGCTGGTAATCATTAAGAAGTATGCCGTTTTAAAAATAAAATACCTTGTAGAATAAGGTACTTTAAAAATACCCTGGCCACATTTTTTCCATTGTGGCGCTTGATTTTCTGGGAGGCTTGTGACACTTTTAGGACCCATGGATGTCTCTGTCCTTGCCCAGTAACTTCTGAACTTTTTGACCTACTTCTTCCAAATTTGACCAGGTGATTCAAGGCCTTGGAGAGGTTCAGTTCTGGCAAGTTTTAGGGGAGGGAAAAAGAAGTGGCCAAGCAAAGGTGAGAGATTAACTTAGGGGCTGAAGTGCGAGTCGGTCTCCGTCTGCATCGCTGTTGTACGTGGTGCACGTGAGCTGCCATCTCCTCTGCCCGGGCTCCTCCATCGCTTGGGCCCGATGTGCCCCGTTTTTCCCCCTGGGAGAAAATGAATTTTGCGATATTTGCCAGGGGCAGGCAGCCAAAAGCTGCTTACCCGCCGTGCGGGGAGTCTCCATCTCTGCAGAGCAAGCGTAGTCCGGGCAMGCGTCCCCTCCTCTGGACTTGCTGCAGCGTCTCAGCTGCGTGCGAAGGGCCATCGCCTCCGGGGGCGCGGGGAGAGGTGGTCTTCTGGGGCACGCTCCTTCGCCCGGGGAGGCGAGGAGGTCTCCCCCGCTGAGGTGCACCAAATTCATTGCATCCAAGAGGAGAGCTTCGCTGCCAGGTTAATGCGTTCCTTGGCTCGCCTGCTTGGCTCTGCCGGAGGACGTGGAATCCAGCCTGGAAGAGCGCGAGAGCCTTTTGGGGAAGAGCTAATGAATTAATCTCCAGGTATGTTGGGTGGAAACCGGGATAATGGGCTATTTCCCCTCTGGAGTCCACACGCCCTGGCTGGAGGATGAGCCGCTTTCTTCTGGGAGAAGGGCGAGGATCCACCCGCCCCGTTCATTCGGGGAACGCAAGGGGTTCGGTGTGGCGGTGAAGGCGAGCGGCCTCTCCCGGCTCATTGCCCCGCCAGCCCGGGCGCCTGGGGAGCCTTCGCTGCCCTGGGAGCTCCTCCGGCTCCCCGGGAGCTGCTCCTGGCACGGCGGTTCTGCTGTCTGGACACTGTGTTCGGCCGCACCTGGGATTAATCCGAGGCATGTTTTATTTGCCGCCCCCACACACGCTTTTTAGCATTTCTTGGTGCTCTGGTGTTTTTGCAGCCTAGCTGCAAAAAAACCTTGCAAAAGTCAAGCGAGGAGCATGTACAGCGCGCGGCAGGTGAGGCAGCATGAGGTGGGAATGCTGGAATTAGGGGAGCTTTTTCCTCCAGCGTGCTAAGAACTTGTCTAGGCACTCTTCAGTTTTTTGGTTGCTTTTAGAAATGCGTGCTTGGAAGTCGGTCCAGTTATGGAGTATGTTCTACCTCTGCCATGGACCTTGTATCATACTAGAGCACTGCCTAATTAGAGAAATAGCGGGAGGCGCACCAGGACACCGGCAAAACCTTGGCTATATTTTTCTGATTTAGTTCTAGTGGTTTAAAAAAAAAAGGGTGTAGGGGGGAAAAGCTAAGTTAATTAAATGAGCGTAATCCTACTGCGAAGACCAGGTTAAAATCCTCCTACTCCAGACGTAGATTTACCAGGACGGGAGGCTCAGGGCTGGTGACCCAAACCGGTAGCATATATGCTCGTACGTAGCCTGGGGTAGTTGTGGGCCACCCCAGCAAAATAAGAATTACCGTCCTCTTCCGAAGCCCTGAAACATGTCGCTGCYGCTCTTTTGGAGGACAAAGCCAAAGAGCATCAGCTCTTGACGCAAGCGTCTGAGACATTACAAACTTTTTTATGGGATAATTTGCTGATCAAAGGGAGCCATCCAGGAGCATGATGAATTTGACACAACCCATTCGTTCCTAATTACGGGTAACGTGCTAATGACTCTTGAATAACACCATGCGGCAGGATACAAGTTTAAAAAAAATCATCTTGCTCCAGTTCATAGACTCGGGAGGTGAAAGCCCAGCCAGTTTTAAGGGGGAGACTTTCTCCCTGCTGCCGTCGGGTGGTTTCAGAAGTAAGGCGAGATTACGGGCGATGCCTTGCGTGCTTATCCCTACGGAAAGGCTTCCTCCCACTGGCATCTAGAGTTGTGCAAGGTCTCCAGCCCTTTGGAGTGAGGTTAAGAAATGTGGCTTTCCCATCAGCTTCTGTCCAGCAAGTTTTGCCTCTCCTCTTCCATCCAACGGCTTTGAGCTGGGGTCGTCTCTYGGACGGCGAATGTCCCTTCTCCTTGCGGTGGCTCCGCTCCCTGGAAAAGCTCTGGGCACGAACCTCCCCGAGGCCGGGCCGAGCTGGGAGCTGCGACGCCGGTTTGGAGATGTCACCGAGGCTTTTGCACAGCGTTCGGGTCTCAGCAGCTTTTGCCTTTGATGCTCCGCAAGGCCGGCCGCGGCGAGGAGGGGCCGCTCGGGGGGAGGCCCCCCGCGTGCAATTGTAAGGCCATGTCAATTTTTCCTGTAAATCTTGTAATTTCGTGCTTCAGAGCACAACAAAGTGAGAGAGTCAGCAGGGAGYGAATGAAATCCCCCTGCTCCGAGGGGCGGCGGGCGCCCGCGGTGCGGCCGTGCCGCCGGCCTCCCTCGCTCCCGCTGCTTGGCTCTGGGCACCGGCCACCGGCCCGGTCCCCAGCCTGGCCCGCCGCCTCCGGATGCCGAGTCCAGCGCTGGCACGAGCCGCCTTCGTCTCGTTYGAGTGATTTGCCAGCTTAAACTCAGGCAGACTTTACCGGGATCCCAAAGCCTCGTAAAAGCCGGGGGCTGTCCCCGCATCGCCCTGTGGACAAAGGCGCCGTTGTGCGGCCGGGGCGATTAAATCCGGGTCTCCCGGAGACCTTTTGCTGGCTGGAGAAGCAGCGTTGCCTTTGGCAGGCGGGAGAGCGGCTCCCGCACGGGTTAACTTCCAGGGAGTGGCTGGGCTTGGAAAGCGCGATCCTGGGAGCATCCTGCCTAGTGCCATGCCTCTGGAGCGGGTCCGGTCTCTTTTTTTTCCTCGTCTCCTGCTTTTTCTCCATCCGCTGCCCTGATTTTGTTCCGGCTGGGCGAGAGACCTGTGCGGGTCCCCTCATCCTGCTGGCGTTTCAGGTTTGGCCGTGGCGGAGCCTCAGCTGTCCCCGAGGACGTGCCGTGAGTCCCGCAAAGCCGAGGACCCGACGCCGGCTCTCCGCTCCGAACCAAACCTGCCCTTGCGCTGGTGGAGCCGGTGACGGCGAAGCATCCCGGGGCGCTGCGGGGAGGACTGYGACGGGAGTGCGTCCGCCACGTCTGGCTCCTCCGAAGGCAGAGCTGAAACCTCATCGCAGGAGCAAAGCAATGGGAAGCGGCGTCCTCGGGCTTTGAGGCCGCCCCGGGCCGGTTGTTGGCATCCTTTCGGTTGCATTTTGCCTGTKTCTTGTACAGACGCTAATTGCGTCGGCTTGTCGCCGTGCGCGAGCCCCTGCGGAYGCCGGAGGAGTTTCACACGGTGCAAACGGAGAAACCAAACACAGGCAGAGCTCTGTGAAAGGCACCGAGCAAACGCACGGAGAAACGCCGAAATCTCGGGTGGCCGGTGCGCACGCGCGAGCTGCAGCCGGTGATCCGACACCCGTCGTTGCGTGGGCGCCGGATGCCCACTCGGCACGCGTGTGCGAGAAGAGACACCGCGGCGGCACGGCGCAGCCTCGGGTTGGCTTCCACCACACTTGGCTTCTTGCTGCAATTACTGTTTTCATTTTTGAGCAGTAATTAAAATATCGGAGCTTYGGCTGTCATAACCGTCGCGCGGCTTTGCGTTCGCGTTACCCGTGTGCGTCTCCTCCTGCTGATGAGAGGGAAATAACGCGTCCACGGAGGAGCTGGGCAGGCGACTTTCGCTGTGGTCCCGGTGGTCTTCGCCGGGATGCCCGGGCTCAGCGGTTCCCGGCAGCGAATGCCCACGTCAGTCCTCGAGGACTGCRTGGCGATGAGGCCGTGCAATTCGGGAGCAGCCTGCCCGGGGCCGTCTGCGACGTAGGGACCTTCCTTCCAGCAGGCTTTCCCGGGGTTTGCACTTAAAACTTGCAGCGTGGGCTGGGGAGCGCCGGTGCCTTGGCCGCGGGCGCCCGGCGCGCAGGTGGGGCTGCTCTTTGATTTGCTTTCCTTCCCCAGGGGCTGTGCGTCCGACAGGCCCAGTCAATTTATCTCCGGCACGTAGCTTTAGGATCCCGTATGGTTTTGAAATTCCTGGACTTTTGACTTTCACGGGGCTGTTTGATGGTTCRCAAACGCAGTCAAAAACACACTTTGCTTCCTGCCTGCTCTCCAGGGCTGCTCTTTGCTGCATTTGGGGCACAGCTGTTGGGTTTGGGTCCCTCGATATGAATTTTTTTTTTTAATAAGATAGGCAGGGCCGTGTCCACCTTACGGATGGACATACCGTGCGCTTGTATCTGCAGCAGAACCGCAGCCAGATCCTTCCCTAGCCAAAACCGGTGCTCGCAACCGCCGGCTTCGGCAGCACCTTTCGAGTTACCTCTCGTTTCCCAGGCGCGTTTCTAATTCCTTGCCCGCCTGCRAGAGAGGCGTCAGAGAGCTTTTATCCAAACCGAGCAGAGTTGCGGCACAACTCAGAAACGCTTTGCTCCAAATTTGCCGCATAGGCTATTACYGAGCAACTCCCCCATGGAGACGATGCTAAATTAAATAGTAGGTAATGAGTCGTCTTGGACGCTCCATTGAGCGACTGGTTAAGGGGGACCGGGGTGCTCCTCGATGAGCAGAGGTTAAATAAACAGCTGAGCAGAGCGTGGCCGCGCGTGAGTGCGCCGTAAGGTGCAGCCCGCGCGGGCAGCGCCGCCTTCGCCTGCGCACGCAGGGCACCGCTTTGCACCGGGGACACGTTATTCCTTCCCAGCTGCAAAGGTGGAAAATTCCCGCGCGGCCTTTTCCCCGGGCCGTGCCGTGCCGTGCCGTGCTGCGCCGCGCCGCACCCCGGGAGCAGCGGGGCCGGGCGCTGCCGCCGCCTCCTGGAAGCCGGNTGCCGTGCCGTGCTGCGCCGCGCCGCACCCCGGGAGCAGCGGGGCCGGGCGCTGCCGCCGCCTCCTGGAAGCCGGCGCGGTGATTTACGGCCGGGGTGTTGACAGCTCGGGGGAACCCACATGCTGTTTGCAGCACCGCCAAGCTGGGCTCTGACCCGCCGACCTCCCCCCCGCCGCTCCCCCCGCCTGTCTCCGCGCGGTAATAAAAACCTGTCTTGCAGGCAGGACTACAATGACTTTGTTGTTCAGAAATGTACCCAAAAAAAAAAAAAGAAGCATGCACACAGAGAGAATTTCTTTAAAAGCAAAAATAAGGAACGTATGAGGAAGCGGGCCTGGGAGCAGCAGCCGGGGTACCGCAGGGTTGTTTTTGTTAGAGCTTATTCCCTTGGCCTGCTTGCGGCTCCTGAATGAGCCTCTCTCTTTTTTGGGCTTGCGCGCGTGTGCGGCGCTCGCAAGCGGCTCGCTCCCTGCCTGCTCGCACTTGTTGCTGTCTCCGCGCTGTCTCTTTGCAGGATTTTCTCTCATTTCACATATTTGCTCGTTGCTGCTGTTACTGTTCTGCATGCATTGGTACGCGGTTGCTTACGTGCGTTTCCAAAAGTGTTCTTTTAACTGTTTATGGTGGGTTTTTTTGTTTTTTTTTAACCTCTTGCGCAAACAAATTGCGTGACTTCTACCTCCTTTCGGCAAGACCCTTAGCAAACTGGTGCGTGTTAAGGAAACTAATAACCCTTTCTAGGCAAACACTCATAAAAAGCAGCGTGTTGCACGCTGGGTCGCTTGTGAGCGTTGCTAACATCGCCGTGAACTCTGTCAGCTGCACGGACCCGTTTGCGGATTATTAATGCAGGGTGGAAACCGCGCGCCGCACCACCAAATCCCGGCTGGCGACTGCGACTCTTGGTGCTACAACGTGACAATCAGCTGTATAATTAAGTACATATTGTATCTTTAGACATGTGGGTTGTCAGCTTCAGGAAAAACCCCAAGCGCTGTGCTGCGGCGGCGGCGGCTTGGCGGGAGCGTGGGATCAAACGGAAGGAAGATTCCCAGCRTCTCCCGGCGGGCGCGCGCCCTTTGGTTTCGCGCAGGCTGTGCGTTGCCGGAGGATGCGTTCGCTAGGAGCGGCGCTTGCAAAGGGGTTGCCCGAGATGGAGGCGATAGGGGTGGAAAAAGTGCCAAACGCCTGGAAAAACGGGGCCCCGAGCGATTTATGGGAGGTTGCGCGCAGGTCTTTGGCGCAGCGGGAATCGCAGCGCGGGACGGCCGGTCCGCGCCTGGCGCTCGGTCTCGCCCGGTTAATCCAAAGGGCTTCGGGGAGCCAGCRCGGGCGGGCGGGCGACGCGGTGGGACGGGGACGGCTCCTCTGCCCCCTGCCCACCCTGCTGTGTCTCTTTTGCAGGCTCTCCAGGTGGCACGACAGTTCCTGCTGCAGCAGGCCACGGGGCTCAGCTCGCCCGGCGGCAATGACGCCAAGCAGCCGGCGGTGCAGGTGAGGCCGGGACGCTCGCCCTGCCCGGGGAGCACTCGGCTGCAAGCCGACGCCGTCGCGAAGGGCCCCGCACGCCCGGGCGCGTGCACAAACCCTTCTTCGGGACGGCCCGAGGACCCCCAGCGAGGGAAACCCCCCTTTAAACCTCCGGAAGCTTTTTTTCTAGCCCCCCAGCTAAATTTGCATCCCTTTCCTTTAGCTTTCCTCCAGCAGGCTGCAAGGGAAGAGGCTGTTGGGGTCGGGGTGTAATTTGGGTGAGGGGTTCCCTCCGTCCCTTGCCGCTCCCCTCCTTGGCCGAGCGCAGGGTCCTGGGGGATGACAGTGCCCGGAGGGTCCGTCGCAACTCCCCCGGGATTCGCATCGTGCATGGGTGTTTTCTGCAGCGGATGCTGGGCTTGGATGGTGGGAGCATCCCGGGAGTCATCCTGGGTGCTGGCTGCTGCGGGCAGTAAAATCACTGCAGGRACGCCAGGCTCTGGGTGCAGCACGTCCTGCTCCCTCGGCGTGGGACCTTCCCCTTGCTCCCTGCTGCCCCAGCAGGGAAGGGGGAGATGGGGTGGAAGAGGGAAAGAAAAGGGGCCCAAACCCAGAGAGCGCGGGAGAAGGGAGGGGAGGAAGAACGAAGCAAAGCCCAAGCGAATGGGAAGTGACAATTTAAATAGCTGTGYGGAGGGGCTCTCCCTTCAGGCTAATTAAATTTATCGGAGAACAGCAGGTTACCTTATTAGAGCCACGTGGGCTTAATTAACAAAGGAAAGTAATTAGCACAAGCTCTCTCCGAGCTGGAGGTCCTGCCGGTGCAGGCTGCGGCGGTGGGCGGTGAGGGATCGGAGCTCAGCCGGGACTGCGGGCCGTTCTCCCTGCCCCGCTCGCGGCGATGGAGCCGGGGGGTTAAACTGCCTTCGCCAACTGCTTTGCATTTATTTTTCCCTGTGTTTCCCTCCCCTTCTCCGCCATTTAGTTCTGAGCTGYGGAGTTGCATCCCCATTGCAAGCAACCCCCCCCTTTTTTTTTTCCTCCGTTAGGTCTGTTTTTCCCCTCTTGTGGCTTTATGTTTGGCGTTGGGGGGGCTGCAGAGCGTAAGGTGCCCCCTGCACCCCTTTGCTCCCGCGTCCTCGAGCTGCCGGGAGCCGAGACGCGGCCTTCCCACCTCTCGCTTTGGAGCGACGCTGTTTTGCCGGGCCGCAGGGCCCGTTGCGTGCCGGAGCGGCAGGAGCGCTCCTTCGGGACTCAGTGTTGCTTCCCAGGGCAGCTCCCCCCGCGCGGCAGCCGCACGGGGCCGCGGTGGSCACCCGCTCCGGCACGGCAGAGACGCCTGGGTGAGGGCAGAGCGCTGAACCTCCGTGCCCGGAGTGCTATCCCGCCGAGTTTCCGGGCTACACAGCACCGCCGTCCTCGCGGGAGCCCCGCGCGGCTCCCGGCTCGTGCAGGGGAGCGGAGGCGACGCCGCAGCCGCGCCGTTAGCGGCGGTAATGAGCCGGGGCTGCCGGGGCGCAAACAGGCGGCTTTTTTCCAAGAGCGTTTTCAGGAAGGAAATGCAGTCACTGCATGGAAAAATCTCTCGGAAGAACAAAGGCAGAAAGAGTGAAGTCAGATTCCGGTAATGGGCGTCCCGCTCCCCTTCGGTGCCGCGCGCGGGTCTCTCTGCCCTCGCTTCCCTTTCACGCTGTTTTCTGCTCCCCGTTTCTGCGCCCGGTTGCAGCGCGTGTGCGCGTCCCTTTGCTCCATCTCCCTGCTCGCCTCCCCTCTCTCCCTCTTCCCGTCCATCTGGCCRGCTTTTCCAGAGTTAACTCAATCTGCCTTTCTCCCCCCCACCCCTCCTCCTCCTCCCTTTTGTGTTGCAAAGGAACTTGTGAAAGTGGTAGACGTGAGTCAGAAATAGCTCATAACTCAGCTGCCTTCCCCCCCCCGGCCGGCCTGCCCCTGCCCGGCAGCTGGAGCGGGATCCCGCCGAGGGGAGATAGGGGATTAAGCAGGCTCCTTTGAAAGGAAGTTTATCTAACGGCGGAGTGGTGTGGATGAGACTGGCCAGGACGGCTGCTCCGCAGCGGGGGGAGGAGGAGGAGGAGGAGGAGGAAGGCTGCATCCCCAGGCAGCAGCTCCTGAAAGCAGAGCCCAGCCGGGGAGGGGGAGAGCGCAGCGCAGGGAACACGGCGTTCCCGAAACCCGGCAAACAGGGCCCACGGGGCCCGAGCAGCCGTAGCCCTTGCACTCTTGCCCTGCAAAGGTGCAGGTGCACAGCAGCCCGCCAGGGTCCGGGTCCAGCAGCGGCGGCAGCGGCTTTGGGGTGGCCGGAAAGGCAAAATTCGAGGATTTTTTGTAGGAACGAGAGATTGCCGATGACGCGGAAAGCCAGCGGCCGAAGCGTGCCGGTGGGCCAGGTGCACGTCTGCTTTTTCCTCCTCCTCGAGCTCCCAGCCCCGACTGCCCCATCGCTTGGTGCTTTGGGGGAGAAGCTGTTTCATCAGCCTCCTCGCGACCCCTTGCTGCCCTGCTCCTCGCCCCCAGTCCTGGGTGAAGTTTGCAGGAGGATCGGGGTCCCGGCGCGGTCAGAGCAACCAGATGTCCCATGTCAAAAGCCAGGAGCACCGCAAAGTCCCTGCTGTGTCTGAGGCCGCTGGCTCGCGTACGTAGCGAGCAGCACCCTGCCACCTCGCCGATGGGGACGGGACGCTTACGGGGCACCGTGCCAGCGGGAATATTAACGACGGTCGGCAACGGCATGCTCTTAAAAAACAAACAAGGAGCTGCTGAGCTCGATAGTGATCTCGGTTTTGAGTATGAACCCTCTCTCCCCCCAGGTGCCTGGAGGTGCGGTTGCATGCGGATAGTCTCACAGCTGACGTTCAAATTGCAGCTGCGTTAAAAGGGGGGGGAAGCCCGAAACATTTTAAAATGTTTTTGTTTCTTTGCAACTTTAAAGCAATTAGAAACTTGGCAGAGACGGACAAAATGTTGCATCGGAGGCTTTTCCCTGCAGATGGTTTGCACAGCGCTTCTCTCTCCTGGCACGGTCGGGAAGGGCCCATCCGGCCCTAATCCACGTTTTCGGTGCCGGGCCRCTTTGCGGCTATGGGACCCTGCTGAATCGTCAGGTGTTTGGGAGTTTTGTGGCCTCTCCCGGGGTCCCATCCCGCACCGCGGCGGGAGCAGGSGGTCTACGCGCTGCCGGGGAGAGCGACTTGCTGCGGTTAAGAAGCCTCTGTAATGGGAGAAGGGATGAAGGGCGCCGAGGGAAGGGGAGCGGAGTTCGGAGCAAACTGCGGGAAATTGCTTTTCTTTTGTCTGCTGTGGCGGGGAGGGCGCTGGAGCGGAAAAGTGTATTTTGTTGATTTGAAACTTGAGTGAAATGGGTAATGAAGACAGATCAATACCAGCCCTTCTGCGGTCCCTCTCCAGGAAAAAGCAGAGCAGCCCGTCCATCTCGGCTCGCGCGCCGCGACGTTTCCCACGCGAACCCGCCGCGCCGAGGGGCGGCCCCTGCTCTCCCCCGGCCGTTCCCGGAGCACGTCCTCCGGCAGCCTCCCTGCTCCGGGTTTCGCGGCTCAGGGTGGCGCACGGGGGTCCGAGCCCCCTCTCGTCGGCTCGGTGCAGGTCAGGCGAGGCCGGGGGTCCGTCCCGGGCTCGCACCGGTGCCCGCGGCATTGCCGCCCGCCCCGGGCCGTTCAGTGCTCGTGCAGGTGGCCGGAGCCAGCTAAATCGGGCAGGGGGCGATTTGCACCAGTTAGTTTTTGTGCCGTGGGCTCATGGGGAGCGTTCAAGCACCGGTGCCTGTGCCACCGCCCCGGCGGGAGGGAGCGCTTTGCTTTCTCCGGGAACCCCCACGGTCCCGGTGCAGGAATGGGATGGTGGCGCCCAGCCATGGCAGCAGGGAGCCGGGCCGCCGTCTGCGCTGGCGCGGGAGTTTGGGAGTGTGGTTTTAGGTGTGGACCTGGAAATGCAGGAGGAGCCGTTTTTCCCCATAACCGCTGCGGCGCGCTGCCCCAGCCTCCCCTGGGACTGTGCCGGCTCCTTCGGAAATTGCCGCATGTAAGGAACAGCTTGTGTTCGAGTTGAAGGTCAGCGCAGGGATGCTTCGGTGCCGAGCGGACCATGGGCTTTCCAACGCTCCCCATGCCACCAGGGAGCATCCCGGCCCCGGCRGAGCCTCGCATCCGCTCCGCGTCGAGCCGGCTCCCGCCTGGAATTGCGGTAAGCGCAGCCGCGGCATCCCGCGTTGCTTCACCAAGGCAAGACGCCCCGGAGGGAGAGCRCACAGCTCCGCTGGTCTCCTTGGTCGGCGAGTTTGGGAATCCTGTCTCCTCCCTGGAGCGGCCGGACGTCGTATTCTCCCGGCTGGAGGGGATGGCGCGTTCCCCGAAATCTGGTTCCAGCTTTAAAGGAAAAAAAAGAAAAAACCCAGCATCGCTCCCCAGCCCTGCTGTCTTACGCCCGGCCAAATCCTGTTTCGCTCAGCCGGCTTTGGCAGAGTTGCTCCATGCTTACACCAAGCGCCGAGTTTCCTCTTTAATACCCGGCTTGTTTTCCACCCACTGCCTGCTTATCCGCCCCCTCCCCAACGGCTCCTTTCTCTGGCACGGAGGGATTACAACCAAGACAGCCTGGAAAATCACCCCCTCGAGATTCGGTTCGCAAATCGGAGATACAGCGTCAAGGCTTTTTGTTCGACAGCCAAAGCTGTTAGTAAGCAGTTTTGCGGAGTGGCAGGAGGCCAAGGCGTGAGTCAAGCCCGGCTTTAACTCGCTATCTGGCAGATGCCAGCTCATGACACACGGCGCGGGCYGTTCTTGGAGAGAAGCAGCCCGCGGTCCCGGCCGCCGGCGACAGACCTTAGTCGTGGCCAAGGAGGATGCCGGAGAGTGAATTTGCAGAGCGAGGRGGAAAAAAACATTAAAAAAAATCCCAGCCCTCGTGGAAGCGGCGGAGCTGGGGGTGTCCTGGCCGGCCGGCGTGGTGCGGCGCGAGCTGTGCAAGCCCCCGAGGTCTCCGCAGGGCCCCTCGTGCATTGGGACAGGGCTTTTTTTATTGCTTTTTGGGTTCAGTGCTGGGTGCCGTACAAAGCTACGGCCGCTCCTGCATCCAAGAGAAGTCTCCGGCTGTTTTGCAGACCCGACAGCTCGGTGCACGCTGCAGCCGGGGGTGCAGTGAGCACGTCTGGGCAGCTCGTGCAAAGGCCCCGAGCACCGCTTCGCTCCCTCTCCTCTTCAGCGGACCGGCTGCCACCAGGTGCCTCCGAGGGGCTCCCGGCCGGGTTGTTTCCGCGGATATCCCTTTTTGCAGGGAGAGCAGCTGTTGTGGCTGCCGTGGCTCGACGGAGGCAGCTGGGCTCGTAACYGGAGCCCGGGCTGGGAAAGGGCCGTGCTGTGCCGCCCTGCTCGTGCCGAGCGAGCTGGGTTTGGACGAGCCGGCCGGGGCGGCAGAAATGGTGCAGCCTGGCTGGCGCTTGGCACCGGYGCTCGGACCCGGGCGAGCGGGATAAGGTGCAGGTTCGTGGCACCGGCACCTCCGCCGCTCCTCGAGGAGCCGCCACCATTTCCCCGTGTCAGCTCGGCATCTTAGTGCGCGCGCGGGAGAAAGCCATTTAAGGCAGACAAAGGTTGTATGAAAATATAATTCTGCTTTTGTTAGCAGCCATCAAACTCTAAAAAGCGTCGCTTTTGTTTTCTTGTAACATTGTGAAAACCTCGTGTCGGATCGAGAGCTGGGGCCCTCTCGACTAATCGCCTCTCCTTTGTGTTTTTAGATTATAGGGGCAATTAGTGTTGTCAAAACCTCTGGCAATTCTCTTTGCTCTTGACAGGGTGTCAGTCCGCTGGGCGAGAAATGGAAGGTGTTATAACTCTCCGGTAATTAGAGTGCCTCCGATTTGAAAATGCCAGCGAACGCGTACGAGCGGCCGCGCGTGGGGGCGGGGAGGCGGCCGGGCTGGGGGATGCAGATGAGCAATTAATTAGGGGCTCTCATTCCCCGCACGTTGCCGGCTGATGAATCGGCAAAGGGAAATTAGTGGGATGCTTAGCTCCTGGCGCGCGGGCGCGGACCCCGTGTGCGGTGCCGCCGCGCGGGTTCGCGCCCTTGTGAGCCTTCCCAGATGTTGCCCGCGTGCCCGGCACAGCTGGCTGCAGCGGGAGCCGGCACCCGACCGGGGGACCCTCCGCCTGCAAAGAGCGGGAGCGCGGGAAGAGCAGCTCCTCCGCCGGGGCGCCGTGGGGCTGGGGCAAGCRCCGGGGCCGCTCGGCCTCGCTCGCYGCGGGGCCGGGCTCTTTGCAACGCGGTGATTTTGCCGTGGCGCGGCTTTCGGGGCTCGTGCCCCCTCTGCGCGTTTGCAGGAGCCGGAGGAGTTGGAAGGCTTTGCAGCTCCTGGCCGGGGGGAGTCAAGCGTTGATTCGCTCTTGCATCGTGGTAGCACTCGGCAAAGCCCTTTCCCGAGCCRCGGTGCTGACGGTGCTTCGTGCCGGCAGGGAAGGCAGCCCCGTGGCAGCCTGCCTCGCAAACGGCAGCGTCCTCGTGGGCCCGGTTCCCCCGCCGCTGCCAAACCTGTTTGAGCTAAAGGCGCCCCAGAGCCAGCCTTGGGTGTGAGCGCGCCGCAATTAATAAATAACTCTGGCAAGGCGGCAGCTGGGGGGGATCGCCGGCGACGAGCGAAACTCGGCCCGCTTGCAACACCTCCCTCGAGCAAGACGCCTGAGTAAACAGATAAGCCTTTGCAATCGCCCTTGAAGGTCAGCGCGCTGCAGCGTGCTCGGGCGCCCGCGAGGCACCGGAGCGACTGCGCGGGGATCCTCTCCCCTCTCCCTTGGCCTCTTGGGGGGCCCTTGGGGCGGCAGCAGCCGGCGAGGTCGGCAGGTCCGAGTTGGAGACTTTGGGCATCACTTGGGCATCCTGGGGTTGGAAGGGGTCTGGTACCCAGGCTCTTATTCGGGCTCGGCTGGACRATGTTAAGTCGATCACGTTGTTGCTCTGATGGTCGCGAGAGTGGTCCCTGCTTTCCGAGGGAAAGGGAGCATCCGGGAAGGGGCCGGGGAGCCTTGGAAGCCTTGCTGAGCAGAGCCGGCCTGGGACCCGTCACCCGACATGTTCCCCCGCTCCCCGATGACCCGAGTCGGGGGTTGGCAGGTTTTCCTCGCCCTCCCTGCCCTTGGCGTGGTCATTACACGCGTGGCTGGTGTCAGCTGGAGGTAGAGCTTCGGTGTGTCTATGGAAAACCCGGAAACCTCTTCCTCCGTGCTCCACTTCTCAACGCATTTGGGTGATCGGTATCTGTCCTGCCACCCGTGGCATTTCGGCAGGCGCTACAATCCCTCGGCGCCGAGCCTTCCTCCGTCATCCCATTGCATCCCTGGTCATGGTCCACTTGCAGGGCGGTGGAGGGATGTCTCCGGGTGGAAAGACCRACCACCTTTCCCCTTTTCCTTGGCCGTGCTCCCATCTCTTCTGGGGCCCCGGGCCGGTGGGCGCGTGGCGGGTTTGGGACCGTAACCCGCGGCGCCCGCGTGACGTGCTGCTCCTCTCCTCTCCGCAGGTCCCCGTGTCCGTGGCCATGATGTCCCCGCAGATGATCACGCCGCAGCAAATGCAGCAGATCCTCTCTCCGCCCCAGCTCCAGGCCCTCCTGCAGCAGCAGCAGGCCATAATGCTGCAACAGGTAAAGCCGCCGCGTCCCCCGGGGGCCTCCGCGCGCCGGCCGCATCCGGCCAAGCCGTTTCTCACCGGTGCTGTGAGACGTGCGGTTTGTCTGGGGCAGGCTGGGCCTTTTCCTCCCGTWTTTCCTCGGGGATCGGGGATTCCCAGCGTGTCCAGCGCTGCGGGATGCAAAGCATTGCACGTGCTACCGGTGCCGGCAG
This sequence comes from Apteryx rowi, assembly GCF_003343035.1. Classification (NCBI taxonomy): domain Eukaryota; kingdom Metazoa; phylum Chordata; class Aves; order Apterygiformes; family Apterygidae; genus Apteryx; species Apteryx rowi. The sequence goes on from NW_020447553.1 coordinate 1,838,157, forward strand.
AGCCCGCTCTGCTGCGCTGGGTCGAGGTCTCAGAGCGGAGCAAGCTCCGGCACGAGGGCTGGTTTGGGGCTGGTGCTTTTAGCAGGGAGAGCCGGGAGCCGGGGGCGTCCGACCCCGCCTGGCTTTTGGGGCAGGTGCCTGGGTGCGGATCCCGGCTTGGGCGCCGGGGTTCGTTTCTCACGGCTCGGCTCGGCTCCGCTTTCCAGAAGGCTCTGTCAGGAGGAAAAGGAGCGGGGAGGGAGGAAGAAGGGAGGAGAGGGAAAAAAACAAACCCTAAACTCCGAAACAAAACAGGCCTGCTTAGGTAAACACCTCCCGCTGGCGGGAGCGAGGGAAGGAGAAATCCCACAAGCATCCTCCCCACCCTTCCTCCTGCCTCCAGTACCTGTTTACTCCAAACAYGCCGATAAGGAGTCAAGGTTGGCCCCAGGGAAAGAACAAAGGGTAAACACTACCCTGGGTGGGTCCTTCTCCGAGCCTCTTTGGAGCCGGATAAAGAAACACGTTTGACTGCAAATTAAACAACCCAGGCCGGAATAGCTCGCATTCTCCACCAGAAGAAAACCAAACATCACACCTCTCACCCCTGACCCAATGTTCCCGCGGCCGCGCTCCACCAAGTTGCAGGGACCCGGCTTTGATTGGCTTTCGGGTAAACACCGAGGCTTTCCAAACCTGTCCGCCGGCAGAAAAAGCAAAGTTGCTGCTGTCAGCGCTGTCAGCCCCGAGCTGATAAAGGCTTCCCGGCATCCAAAGGGGCATTCCGGAGGAGCCGGCGTCTCCCCTGCGCCGCGGGGAGGGAGGGAGGGAGGGAGGGAGGCCGCGGGGTCTCGCTGACCTCCCCGCGCCTCCAGCCCCCTCCCGCGCGCAGCACATCCATCACTAACAGTTTACTTAGCGGCCGGGGCCGGGGCGAGAGCTGGCGTCACCCCGGCAGGTCCCGGCGCTACCTCCGGCGGCCCGGGACCGTCTTTGGGGGATCTCGGAGCCGCTCGGAGTCGAGCTGCCCGCAGGGCCGGTCCCGTTACCGTCCGTTTTGCTGGCAAAGGAAGCGGGGTGCCGCGGGGGAGCGGGTTGCCCGCGCTTTCCCGCGAAGCGGGAGCCAGGTCCGCATCCCCCCGCCATCGCCCCCGTGCCCAGATTTCCTCGGAGCGGCGTGGGCCGCGGCGCCAGCAGCGGGAGGCCGAGCCCGTTCCCGGCACCTTTCCGCAGCTCGTCAGGAGCCTCTCCGGGGGGATCCCGCCCTGCTCGCCTGGGAAGGGGCCGCTTCGCCGCCGAAACGCGGYGTTACGGGCCGGGACTCCCACCTCGACCTCCGGGGAGTTGCCGCTTCCTGGTGTTGCGTTTCCCACCTCATCCAACAGAACGTTAATTAACGAGCTGGGGGGCTGGGTGAGGGGGGGGCTCCCCGGCCCTGCAACTGGCCGCTAACCYGAGCTCCGGGGAACCGGTAATCGTTCAAAACGAGCAGCGGGTTCAGGGCTGTTTCGTTCTGGGATTCCTTGTCTTATTTCCCGTGGGGATCCAGCACCCGGAGGCGCCTCTAGGAGCACACTCCCAAGTTTTACTCTGCAACCGTAAAGGCTTCAGGGAGATGCTTTTYCTCTCCGCTCGAAGCCAAGTGTCTCCCAGGATGCTGGGGCTGCCGGAGCTGGCGTAACTCCGAGCACGAGGCTCGCGGCAAAGCCGGCGCTGGGCAGCGAGACCCGAGCCGGATGTTCCTGCTGCTAACCTGGCCCGCTCTCTCCCTCCCAGCTGCAGGAATATTACAAGAAGCAACAGGAGCAGCTTCACCTGCAGCTATTGACGCAGCAGCAAGCCGGAAAGCAGCAACCCAAAGAGGTGAGCTCATCCCGCCGGGTGGGGGGCCCAGCCTGCGGCTGCCGGCGCGTCTGGCGCGCGGCGGAGGGGGCACCGGGGCGAAACGGGGCGTGCGTGCGTGAGTCCCAGCGCCCCGGCAGCGGGCTGGGAGCCAGCAACGTCTTCAGGACGATGGAAAAACCCCTTTACCCTTGCCGTCCTTAAGGAAAGGCCCTTTGGGGCGGGGAGGGGGATTCCCACGTCCGCCTGGCATGCGACGGGGCAGAGACGGGGGCCGGCTCGWCCCTTCCCGGTGCCCTGGCGCTGCCCCGCTCTGGGAAGCGGGCTCCAAGCATGCTCGCGCTGGGCACGGCCATCCCGATCCAACTAGCACGGCGGTGCCCCAGCAAGCACGAGCCCGGGAGCAGGGCTGCTCGGGTAAAAACCCCAAACGGSGCTTTTTGCGCCGGGAAAAGCAGTTCTAGCAAAACCAAAGTGCTGTGCGGAATCGTGCAGGTTCCAGCAAAAGGCTTTTCCGGAGGGAGAGGCTCGGACGGGGGCTGGTGTCGGCCCACCGCGGTTGGGTTGGCGGTGTTTTGCCGGGRCAGACCCTTTGCTGGGGAGGTAATTACGTGAGTGTAGAAGCATTTATGCTGGTACAATTACATCAATCTCATATAACTGCATTTACACAACAGATTTTATTGTCGCTTCTCGTATTAACAGACTCCTAGGTGTTGTGTCCATCCTGGAAAACTCTTCCCCGTGGCCCAGTCTTGGCCGCTGCGCACGCGGGGCTCTGGGTCAGCCCTGCCTCGCAGCAGGGAAAGGGGCAGCAGTCGGGCATCACCCTTCGCTCCCTTTTTTTTATCTTATATATATTAGTACCCATCCCTGMCAAAGGGGAGCGCCGGGGGCTTTTYGTTGCAATCGTGTTTCCTGAAACGCCCCTCCGAACGGCTCCCTGCTTTGGGCTTGTCCCGTAGTTTCGCTGCACTTAGCAATTCGCGTTTGTTTTGAGGAAGAAAGCGTTGGAGCACGTGCTTAGCTCGGGGCCGCAGCCCCTGTGCCCGCGGCGCGCTCCCTGAATAGGGAGGCTCCAGCGTCCCGGGGTCGGAGCCGGCGCCCACTCGAGCCTTCAATAGACTTTGACCCGGGCTTTCATTGCGGGATGTCGCTGTGTTTACCCGGAGCGCGCGGGGTCAGGCTTTATCGGAGCCATCTCCAGGAGCTGGAGTGGCTGCGTGCGCTCGAGGAGCTGGGGAGGCATAAATCTGAGCTTCCTCAAGGACTTCCCTCTTGGCTGCGGATATGTTATATTGCAGCCACTAACTCTGATATAATTAAGCCCTAACAAAGGGCTTCCTTAGCGCGCTCCCGGTTTAAAAARTGCATATTAACTTTTAATGAAATGCTACAGAGGAAACAAGAAATTGATCCCCGAAGGAGGCCGTAGCCGCTTGTTGGGGGAGGAAGGGAGATCGGCGAGCGGTGTCGGTACGTGGGTGCGTGTCCGGCTCCGGCGTCGCTGCAGCCCGGCCCGGAAACCCGCTCGCTCGCGGGGCTTTGCACGGGAGGGTTTGCGCTTGCCAGCGCGGGGCTTCCCGGAGAGCAGCTCTCACGGCATTTCCCCCGTGGGAAACTGTGCGAGGGGCAGCACCGGCATCTCCGCGCGGCTCCGGATCTCCCGGGGGCAAACGGGAGCGAACCGTGGGAGCCCCGTCAGAGCGTCAGGGCCGGCGCAGGCTGCGTCCACCTGCTCCGGCCGGCCCTGCGAAGCGGGATCGGCTTTCCCCCAGGAAATAGCGGCAGCTGCTATTAATACAGCCTCCGCTGGCCAGCGGTACGTGCCTGCCGGAACCGGCGATATCGTCGTTTCCCCCAGCGGAGCCGGGAATAGCTGGGGCGTCTCGGATGCCGCTGCGGAGCCGTTCCCGGCCGGCGTCGGCTCCTTTGCGGAAATCCGCGGCGGTATTTGGTTACGGGCCGCAGCGCCGTTGGTAAAGGGAGCGCAGCACGTTCCTCTCCTCCCGCTGCTGATTTCGAGGAGTCGCGTCGGAGCGGGTGGGAGCGGGCGCCAAGGGGGATCAGCAGGTGGGAATTGCCACTGCTGAGCGGGGAGCAGCGCTCAGCGGGCGCCGCTCAGACCTGCTCCCTGGGAGCAGCGGCGGGAACGCCGCGCCGCTGGAGACCCCCTGGAGGGGAAGAGCAGGAAAAGTGGGAGAGAGGAGGACGGAAAGGTGTCGGAAGGCCATGCCGGAGCGCGTCCTGTCCAAGAGGATGCAGGGATGGGCTTCGTAGGCATGCCGGCRAGGAGCTGCAGACCCGGAGGGGGGGCGGCGGGAGCCGCAGCTCTGGGCCCGGCCGGGGGGCGACCCTCGCGCCCGGCTGCCCCCGCGCAGCGGTGCTGCACCTTCCAGCCCTTCCCAGAGGTTTCACTTTATCTTGCAAGGGTGAAACCCCGGCAAAGCGAGGGCCGGCCGAGTCCTGCGTGCCGGCGGAGCGCGAAACTTGGTTGCTGGTGGGATCTCCCGGGCGGCTGCAGCCCGTCCCGCGCCCTCGTGGCAACGGTGCGGCGGCCGTGATTCCCTCCCGGCTGCTCGCGCTCCGTAAGGACAGCGCGGGGGGGGGGGGGGGGGGGGACGCGCGGGCTCCCTTTGTGCTTGCAAGGAGCTGCCGGGGCCTTTCCCGCTCCCGCGCTCCCTCCCTCCCTCCTTCCCTCCTTCCCTCGGCGGCAGTGGCCCCCGCGTGCGGGGCCGGGGAGGGGGGCAGCGCGCGGGGCCCTGCCTGGCGAGCAACCTCGGCGTCAGCTTAATGAACTGCTCCTGTCAGTCCGGAGTGTCACGCCGAAACTCCTCTTGATGTGCTCATAAATCAAAGTGACGGCGCCTCTTACCCCGGTAGCTGCACCCAGTCATCTGCGGCTAATGTAAACAGAGCGCAGGCGGAACGCGTTAAGGGACCGACCCCCCCCCCCCCTTTGCCGGGGAAGGGGGTCGGGATCAGAGGGGGAGCGTGGGGGGGACGCGGGGACCGAATCCGGGATCCGGCCCCTCTGCACGGGGAGCCGGCACGGCCCGGTGGGTGCCGGTGACTGGCAGGGAGAGGATCGGTAATTACTTTCTTTGTGTTTTAAGATTTTTATCTGCGCGCAGATAAGCTTCATACTTCATTGCTTCTGCCCGCGCGCTGCACCGCGACCTCGGAGYGCCAAGGTGTCCGGAGAAACCCGGGCGGGGGAGCCACGGGGGAGCCCRCGGGAAGCGGGGAAGCTCCCTCCTGGAGATGCCGGGAAGGAGGAGCGGGGTGCAGTGGGAGGACCGCAGCCGGGCTCGGCTGAACCRCAGACCGCGGTGCCACCACCATCCTAACGGCTTAACACGCTCCCCATTCCCTCCTGCCGTGCCACCTGGGAGCGCGGCAGCGTTTGGCTGGCAGGAGCCCAGGGAAAGCAGCGCAGAGTCCGGCGAGGGGAGGAAAYGCCAGTCCCGGCTCCGGTTTCCAGCCCAAGCCGTGCCGGGGACGCCGCTGCCTGCGTTTCGGCCCTGGGGCTGCGCCTTCTCCCTGCGTGCTCCCGCAGAGGCCAGGTCTCCTCTGGTCCCGCGCGCAGACACCCTCCTGGTGCGTCTCGTGGCCGGAGARCGAGGAGGAGTGCAAGGCTTGCTTCCTCTCCAGACAGGAATAGCTTTGCTTCGAGCCTTTATCTTGGAGCATCCGAGGTGCAAGGCTTGGGGGAAGGCGGGCAGGATCCGGCCCTGGAGGCGGCTCTCGGGGGCAACTCTGCAGYGGCCGAGGTGGGCAGCAGTCAGCGCATCCCTCTGAGGCTGAGAAACCAGATTTAAACACTCTCTGTGCCCTAGCRAGACCTAAAATCGTGCCTTACGTTGCGGAGCCCAGCGATTTTGCAGGGTAGCGCCTGGAGCCTCTGTTCTTGCCCTCTAATTCACAGAGCCAGGGCTGAGGGAGGAGGGAGAGCGCGGGAGCATCGGCGGCATCCAYGGGAAGACACCCCCTGTCCCCGGGTGACCGTGTGCTCGCTGAGCGCTGGGTCCCGCTGCTTTGGGTTGCAAGGCCGTGTGCAAATCCCCAAATCAGCTGGGTTTATCAAGGAGAGTCTTGCGTTCCTTGTGGAGCAGAGTCAGAGCCAGGCCTGGATACRCTGGGTGGGAGCAGGGCAGCGCACTGGGACCCCGCGGCCCCTGTGCACCAGGCTGGCAGCTCAGGGCCCGAATCCCCACGATGCTCCGACCAAACCGGGAGAAAAAAGGACATTCCCCTCTGCAGAGCTTTTGCACTCGAGTTCAGAATGCAAACTTTGAAAATACTTTTCCTGGGGCCAAGCAATGGGACTGCAAAGCGCCTATCGCCAARAGAGATTTGGGTGCGGCGGGACCCTCCCTCCTCCTGCCTGCCCGGCTCCTCGCGCCCTGCAAACCGCGTCTGAGCGAACCGGGGGGTTCGAGGGGTTACGGAGACGGCTGCCCCGCTAATGAGAGCGGCCAGGCCCGGGGCAGCTCCCCTCTCGTGGCCCGGCTCCGATTAGCAGCTGCCTTTCCCCATCCCTAATTGAATTCTCTCCCCTTCAGTTAATTCTCATGGATTTCTCGGGGCCTCCCCAGAGATCGGTCCTGCCTAACAAGTTTAGGGCCGGTTATGCCGGTCGCGGCGCAGCCGGCTCCGGGGAAGGCTGGCAGAGCATCCTGCCCGGGCAGCAGCTGCGGGCGCCGGAGCCGGCACGGGCACGCGCGGCTTTTTCGCGGGGCGATGCCAGTCCCRGCGAGCTGCGGGGCGGGTGGGCGCTGCCGAGCGCGCGGGGGGACCGGGGTGCTCGCGTGGAGCAGCGATCGGGGGGAAACGCAAAGGCAGCCGGCGGGAGTCGCTGCCCGGGATGCCGCGGAGGCTGCTGACGCCGAACGGGGGCGCGGGCGCTGGGGGGCAGCAGGATCCCCCCATCCAAGGGCAGCGGCCATTCTTTGGCCGCGGGGAGGCCGGGCGCATTCCAGGATGCGATTCCACGAGACGTCCCCACAGTGCCAGGGCCTGGCTGTGGAAGCTGCCCATAGCTGCTGATGGTTTGTTTTCCGCCCTCCCCACCCAGAAGGGGCTCGAGGTAGTTATTTTGGGCAATTAAGGACCATTTCTCTGCTGGCGCGATGCTGTCGTGCATGCAGACAGCGCCAAGACCTCCGCAGGGCGCGGGAGCCCCCTCTCCATTCGCGGCGGCAGGCGCTGTGCCGCGCTCCAGGATGCTCGGCGAGCGCCTCGGAGCCTCCCGCGTAGGAGCCCGTGGCTGCCGCTCGCGGGAATCGCAGCCTCGCAGATGGAGCTAGAGCTCTGTGTGCTCTGAGCAAGCACCCGGCTCCGCTCGCTCCTTCTCTTTGCCTTTTTTTTTTTTTTTTTCTTCTTTTCCTCCCTCGCTTCCCCTCCTCTTCCGATAGATCAAAGCCTCTGCCTGGTACGGCCATGAGCTGAGCAGGCCCCGGGACGGAGGTGTGCGGCTGCTGCCGGACACCCAGCCCCTGCCCTCCCTGCCCGGCTTCTGCTGCAATGTCGCAAATAATAACGCGGCTTTTTCCCTTCCGTCTCCCAGCAGCCGTTAGGGAATAAGCAGCTGGCCTTCCAGCAGCAGCTCCTGCAGATGCAGCAGCTCCAGCAGCAGCACCTGTTAAACCTGCAGCGGCAAGGGCTGGTGAGCCTCCAGCCGGGCCAGGGCACYGTCCCGCTGCAGACCCTCCCGCAAGGTAAGGCGCCGGCGCGGCAGGGGCTCGCCGGCTGCAGCCGCTCTCCGGAGCAGCCGCTGCTGCCGCGAGAGGCTCCCAAAATAGCAAGGCTGGTAATTCCTCCTAGGAACAGGCTGTGGCTGCATTTTTAATGCGCACAGCTAAAGTTTAGGGCCCGCGTCGCTGCCGCCTGCTGCTCCCGTGCCCGGGGGATGCGGTTCCCGCAGGCGGGAAGGAAGTTGGGGACAGGTCTCCTCTCCTGGGGGTGGGGGAGGCCAGCGCCGGCGGGGAGCTCGGCTCTGCGGGGCTGGTGCCGGGCTGCGTCCGGCGGTCCGTGCCGGCCGCCCGGGGCTGCGCGCTCTGCTCACCGCGGGGCGTTTTGCCTCCCTTGCCGCAGCCGTGTGCCCCTCGGACCTCCAGCAGCTCTGGAAGGAGGTCACCGCCACCCAGCCTGTCGAAGACAGCATCAAGCAAGAGGGCCTCGACCTCACCACCAACACCTCCAACTCTACCTCGTTTTCGGCCGCCAAGGTCTCGCCTCCCATTTCCCACCACTCTCTGCCCAATGGACAGAGCGCCATGCACACGCCGCGAAGGGACAGGTAGAGCCGCCTTGGGCCCTGGCCCTTTTGCTTCACCCCCACCCTGGAAAAAGAGGTCCATCTCTTGGATCCGCGCTCGTGGGGTGGGAGCAGGGTGCAGCCGGCAGGGCTCTGGGCTGGGGGCCGGAGGGGTTTCAGCCCAGCTCTGCTGCTCCCGTCGAGGGAAGGGAGCTGGGGCTGCGTTCGCCGGCCCTGCAAGGTTTCCCGCGGGAGCGTGTTGCAAGGTCTCCCGCGGCACCTCTGGGTGCGCTGAGATGCTCGCCGCATCCCTGACGGGCCTTTTCCCTGCTTTGCAGCTCTTCCCACGAAGACAACCCCGGCTCGCACCCCCTCTACGGCCAYGGGGAGTGCAAGTGGCCCGGCTGCGAAACCCTCTGCGAGGACCTGGGGCAGTTTGTCAAGTAAGTGCCCGCGGGGACCCCGGAGCTGAGCGGGGGCCACCTCGGCCGGCCCCGCGGGAAAGCGGRGCGACGAGCACGGAGGAGGCAGCAGCGGGCGCGCAGGGAAGCGAGCGCCGGCGCGCGGGAGAGGAGGAGGCAGATGGCAGCGCGGCAGCCCGCTGACACCGCTCGTGGGCTCTGGCGCTGACTGATTAACTCCGCTGTCTGCGAGCCCTCCGCTAGCGTCAGGGTCAAACAAATTGTTTTCACGCTTCGTCAGAGGTTTACTTAATTAGTTCATTTGCAATTAGATCTCTTTGTAGCCGGGATTTTTAGCAAAGACATCAGAAGGAACTGACGGGCTTTCTTTTCTTTCCCGGTTTTCCCCCCGCCTTGCTCTCCGCGTGTCTGCTCCGAGCGGCTGCTGGGGGCTGAGACGCGCYGGGTGCCGCGCGCTTGGGTCTGTCTGCGTCGAATCGGGCGGCAGCCTTCATCCTCAGCAGCCTTCATCCTCGCCAGCGGCGAAGGGCAGAGCCAGCAGCTGCGGATGCAGGATGGGCTCGGGCTGTAGGAGCGGGTTTATCCCAAGGGAGAAGCCGGGCCGGGAGAGCCAGGCGTTGCTGGCGCTGCCGAAGCAGGGCTGGCTGGGGAGGAGGAGGAGGAGGAGGTGCCGAAGGGAGGGTTGCGAGGCCGGGGGAGCGTTGCCTAGTGGCTATCAACCGCGCTAATGAGTCAGGCTCCTGCCGTCTCCTTTCTCTGCCTCTGACTCACTGGGTGAACTCAGATAAGGCATCTCCTCTCGRGCTCCCCGGGCATGTTTACATGGCACCAGGCAGATGAGCAAACCCAGATTTGGAAACCGGAGCTGGGTCGCGGTGCCAGCGGAGTGGTCTCGGCACCCCATGTGCAGACCTCGGCCCCCACTTAAAACTCGCCCGGCGTTTCCCCGGCACACAGCTCCAGGCACCGGGCTTCAAGCAGAGGAGGACAAAAAACAAACTTTCCCAAAACCCCCTCGTCTGGAAGCRCTTGCGAAATATTTCTGCCCCCTCTCTGCGAAGGCGTGTGCCTGTCTGGGGGTGGGAGGGACGGTCAGAAACTTCCAGCTCCGCAGCGCTTAGCCCCGCTGCGGCGTGGACCTCGCTTTGCATCCCGGGGAGCAGCAGCAAGCCGCCCCCAGCCATGCAGAGCGGGCTGCACGGCACGGTGCAGCCGCTTGGAGAACCTCGGAGGAGGAGGAGGAGGAGGAGGAAGTCATTTGAGCGCTGGTTTATAAAAGCCTGCGAGGGCCCATGTGAGACGTCTCTTTTCCCACTTCAGCGCGGCGTCGTGTCTCTCGATAGTTTTTTTTTCCTCGGAGGAAGGGCCGAGCCTTCGATCCGCCAGGCGGAGCGTGAGGAGCAAACACCTCGGTCCATCCGCAGCGCCGCGGAGCCTGGTGATGGAGCCGCTGGGGCGGCTTGCGCAGAGGCAGGCTTGGCAGCCGGCGCCGGTTACCTAACTTGTTTTTGCAAGTCGGGGCTGGAAGTTTCTCACAAACAGGCTGGCTGGGGAGCCTCCCGGTGTCTTTCGCATCCAGAACGAGGGTAGATGTTCTTTGGATGACTTCTCCTGGGATGCCTCCGCAAAAACATCTTGGTCTTGGTCCTGCTTGGGAGCTGAGAGCATCTAGAGACACCCAGACAGCTGCTGTTCCCACCTCGCCGTCGTCCTGGGTTTCCCTGCTGGGCAGAGGCATTGCCTTCGCCCTCAAGGAACGGGGCTTCGTCAGGCACCAGGCTGAGAACTCGCAAACAACGTACACGTGTGGTTCAGAGCCGGTGACTCCCCCGGGCACGCTCGCRCAACGCGCTGGGGCTCGGGGTGCCGGCGGGGACGTGTGCTGCCCCGTTGCTTTGCCAGGCTCCGCCGTTTCATCCCCCCGGCTCCGGCAGGAGAAGCCGCAGCCCAGGGCAGCACCCGCTGGCCCGACGGCGCTTTGCATCCGGCTTCGTGCTCGGATTGAGCAAGGCAGAGAGGAGCCGTAGTTTGCTGGGAAATGGTTGGGACGTGGCCGCCGGCGTTAGGGGGCCGTTCGGTTTGCTTCTGCTGCTCTGTGGGGCAGCGAGACGGTCGAGCACGGGGGAGGCAGGTCGGGGGGCCGGGGCCTCGCACCGAGGGGTGCTGCTGGCTCCGTGCGAGCCACATCTCTGGGCACTGTCTGCTCCGCTCTGGCCTGGAGCTTTTCCCTCCCGGAGAAGGAGGGAGGGTGGCAGAGACCTAAYGTGCTCGTGTTTGTAAGGCACTGAAATAGGATGAGGAGCACCTCTGCCTGCAGGGATTTCCTTGGAGGGTGCAAGCAAACCGCCACAATGCTGCCTTTGTCCCGGAAACCTGCTCCTCTGGTCCWGGCAGTCCTGCTCCCTGGTCTGGGAAGCCGGATTTCTCAGGGAATTTAAACAAACCAGCTGCTGCTCCCCAAAACCGCAGGCCGCGTGCTGGCTGTGGATCCTGGCGCATCCCCGCAGCGGCCGCGTGCATCCCCCAGCGCTGCCCCGGCTTGCCCTCGGACGCAGGGACCCAGGGAGCAGGCTGGCCCGGGCACCGCTCCCGCCTCTGCCCCCTTGCCCTGCTCGGAGGCTGTCGTGGTGCCTCAGTTTCCCCGGGTCGGAGCGCTCGGGGCAGCGGGAGGGCGGCTGCGGGCGCCGCTGCCGCGCCGGCCGGTTGGGGCTGATGCCAGGTGCGGCCCCGGTGCTGGGGCTGCGTTTCTGGCCCGTCCAGAAAGCCGCCCTTCTCCTCCGCAGACACCTCAACACAGAGCACGCGCTCGATGACCGAAGCACGGCCCAGTGTCGAGTCCAGATGCAGGTGGTTCAGCAGCTGGAAATACAGGTAGGTGCAAGCGGAGCCTCGAAGGACGTRGGGTTGCAAAGCGGCATCCTTTCCCGCTCCGCGTGCTGTCGGCTTTGCCTTGGCTGCCCCCTGCAAGAGGGGGATCGCGAGGACGGGGAGCACTAGCAGGACGGACGGGTGGACGGACGGTGGTCCCGTGTTGTGGAAAGGGCTCGTTATAAGCATCCTTCTCAAATGGTGGCACTGCCAACCCTGCGGGGGTCAAGGATTTAGAGACCTGCAGGACCCTCAAAGTGCTTCTGCCTCCGATACCAGCATCCCAGCAGAGTTACGGCCAGGTTGGAGGACGGGTCAAGCTGTTCCTCCTGCCTGGAGCACCCCAAATGCTGCCTGTGGGCCCCTAAAGAGGAGATGGCACAGGCCGGTAACCCGCATAGTCCATGTGTGTGTCGTGCCGCATGGGGTACGCGTGCCCGAGCGTGACAGCATGCTGCGGGACGCGCGCCCTTCTGCCCCCAGCGCCAACGCGAAACCCTCCTCCGGCTGCGGCGGAGAGCCGCGGGCTGGCAGCTCTTTGGAAATCAGGCCACTTATTTAGGTGACTAAGTACAGTCTTTGGAGTCTAACTTTAGGTTCCTATTTTTGGAAATCTCATTCTTTAAATAGCGCCTTTCTCACCATCTCTGACTCCCCAAAGCGCCTAGCATAATTTGGTTAATAGAGAAGGGAGGGGGGGGAAAAAATGGGAGGAAACGGAGGTTTTCACCTGAGCTTTGGAAGCCATCAGAGACCGAGGGGGCGACGGCGGGGACCGCAAGGGAGAGGGTCCCTCGRTGGGACGGGGCGGGGGGCTGTGAGCGCTGAGCCCTGTCCGGGGTCTCCAGCCGAGGGTGCTCAGCGGAGCCCCAGTCGCGTGGCAGTGCCGGAGAGCTGCGGTGCAGGTGGGGGGCGCGTGAATTGAGCAGCGGGGCCAGTGATATTTTGGGCTTCCACCCTGGACGTCTCTGCCTGCCCTTTCCTGGCAGCCACGAGAAGCGGTCCGTGCCCGCCAGCCCGCGCCGCGGCGGGGATCATCGCAGGCGAGCCGGGCTCCGGGCAGCGCCTGGCCATAATACGCCATAGCGCTGGCAGCCACYGGCGGGAGCTAAAATATCCAGGGATAAAAACGGAGGGGGTGCACAGCCCGCACCGGGAGCGGAGGGAGATTGCAAAGCCGCCTGAGTCAAACCGAGTGATTGCAGCCCGTTCCCGAGCGCTCGCTAAAGCGAAAGGTTGAAAGCAATTACTGGAGCTTAAAGAGGGAGGGAGGAGAAGGGGAAAGGAAAAAAAACCCTGAAGGACTAGCAGAAAGCCGTGCGCGCGGAGAGGAGAACCTGCCACCAGAGCTACCAATTATAAAGTTTTCAGCGCGGAGCTCCCGCTGTGTCGGTGGAGAGCGTCTGCATCACGAGGGGAGACCTGTCAGCTCTAATGAGCGCCGCGACAGCGCGAAAGCATCGGAGCTGCGCAAAACTTCCAGCAAACTCCGCGCCGGCTCCTGCCTTTAACCCCTTCCTCGCCCCGCTGGCGGCGGAGGAGCGGGTGGCGTGCCGGGAAGCGGAGGCGCCCGCGCTTGAGGGGCCGCGGYGGAAAGGGAAGGTGACGTGAAGAGAGCCGGTGTCAGCTCCCATCGCCTGCGCCGAGCTCAAAACCTCCCCTGGTGCCACAGGGAATATTTCACCCTTCTCCGCACTYGGGGGAATAAACGTGCAGGGTGGGGACGCAATTAAAGCGATGTCGCACGTCCCGGTGGAGGGACAGACGGATGGACGGATGGTTGGTGCCCAGGGCATCCTTTGGGGCATCTCCGCAGGTGCCTCCTGGCAGCACCTAACCGCCTCTCTCTGCTTCCTCCCTCCGCAGCTGGCAAAAGAGAGCGAGCGTCTCCAAGCCATGATGGCCCACCTTCACATGAGACCTTCGGAGCCGAAGCCTTTCAGCCAGCCTGTAAGCGCTCATGTGCGTTCACCTCCCTCCCCTTGCACATCTCCTCCGCTGCTCCCCTTTTGGCACCTGCCCCGGTGCCGGTTCCCAACCGCTCTCCGTTCCTCCGTGCAGCTGAACCTGGTCTCCAGTGCCACCCTCTCCAAGAGCACTTCCGATACGTTCCCAGACGGCTTACCTCATCCCCCCACCTCCGCCACCGCTCCCATCACCCCCCTGCGGCAGGGCCCCTCCGTCATCAGCTCTTCCACTTTACACAACGTGGGGCCCATCCGCAGGAGAAACTCGGAGAAGTTCTGCACCCCGATATCTTCAGGTGAGCACCTGGTCCTCCTTCACCCCCGTCGCCAGGTCCTGCAGCGCTTGCCTTCATCTCCCGCCCCTGCCCCTCTTTTCCCCCCTGCAGAACTTGCACAGAATCACGAGTTTTACAAAAACGCGGATGTCCGGCCGCCCTTCACGTACGCCTCGCTCATCCGGCAGGTGAGTTGCTCCCCTTGCTCCAGGGTTCGATTCCTCGCCCTGCTGCGGGGCACCTCGGGCAAAGCCCGCTGCCTGCATAGCAGGAGGCAAGAGCAGCCCTGGGGAGCCCCAGTGCCAGCTGAACCCGAACTGCTGCACCTTCTGCAGCGTCGCACGGCAGGCGTGGGCTTTCCAAGTAATCCCCTCTTTTTCCCCCGTTCTGATTTCCCAGGCCATCCTTGAGACCCCAGACAGGCAGCTAACGTTGAATGAAATCTATAACTGGTTCACGCGGATGTTCGCCTACTTCAGGAGGAACACAGCCACCTGGAAGGTAAAGCCCGCTCCGCTCGGGGCTGCGGCGGGGAGGGGGTGCTGCCCGGGGAGCCGGCTCGGCGCCCGCTCTCTGCCTTGGCTGGCCGTTATGGGAAACGCTCCGTTTTCCTGAGTGACTCTGTGCTAAAGGACAGTCTTGGTTCAGATGTTTCACCTTCCCCATAAGAGACTTTCCATCTCCTGGGGTTGATTCTTCCAGCTGGTGCCACCTGGCTTTGGTTTTCCAGCCCTGTACGTGGGCTGGATCCGGGCACCCGACTGTGCTCTGCTTCAGCAGAGCCGCCAAGACGGGGAGCTGCCGGCCCGGAGATGGTGGCAGGGTTTCTGGGCCACCGCTGTGCCAGCGTGCTTCCTCCTCCAAATGTCTCGCCCAGCCATGACCCATCCCACTCCAACGCGTGAGTCTGAGCAGAGCTCCTGGGGGCAGAGGAGATGATTTTGCAGATAAATCCGAACATTTTCCTCCCAAGGCGTGTCTCTGGACTTCAGGGAGGTTTGGTCTCGCACGGGGCCGCTTGGGAAGGTCTGTGCTGTAGGACACAGCCCGGCCCGCAAAGGTCTGCGCTGTAGAAACTGGCACCTTTCTGCGGTCAGGAGCTGGCGCTGGAGCAGAGCCTGCACATCTCAGCTCCAGGAGAAGGGTAAAAGGGAAAAGTGAGACACTCGAAACAGAAAATAAGGTTAATGATAACCTGGGGGCTGGTGTCACTGCACACAGCAAATCGCAGATGCCTCCACCAAGCTGTAAAACGCTGGGGCTGGGTCTCGGGAGCAGCCGTAGCTGGCRCTAGGCAGCGGATGCTCATCCAGGAAGAGGGGAAGGGTGGTGAATGAGGGGTATAGGATAGCTCRGGGTATCCTTGGTTTATCTTCCATCCATAAAGAGCCTCATTTCCCCCTTCACCTCCTGTCTGCCCTGCRCAAGGTCTTTAGTCTCGCAGCGACCCCCTGCAAGGTGCCGTTGCGGAGCAGCACGGCTCTGGCTTTTCCTGCACCTTGTCGGCACCAGCAACGGGGACGTGTTCGAACCGCGGAGGGACCGGGGAGGTCAAGGGGCCCCTCTTGGCTTTCCAGCTCCTTTTTGCCGTTCTTTAGAGACCTGCCTGGGTGATGGAGAGTGAAAGCTACTGTTCAACACTTCCTGCCTTAGTGCAGGATATTGGGAATATTTCTGTCACCAAGGACCTGTTTGTAACCGCTCTGGACAGATGTGCATGAGTTGTCCAGCTTTCTAGGGACAACATGCACAGGAGATGTTTCTGTTCTCATTTATTTAGAAATTACCAAATCTGAGAGAACTGAAAAAAAGCCACRTCTCAGATGAAAGGGATAGTTGTGAAAGGAGGAGTTATTGCCCCGACCAGGCAGGATTTATTTATTGTTTCCTGCCGCCTGCGTTTGCTAAGGCACAACTTCCTTCAGCTCAGGATAGCGTGAAGCAAGGCGATAAAGGGGAAACGGCAGGTTTAAAACTCAGGAGCAAAAAAAACAACCTAGAATAAACAAGATGCAAGAGGGACTCTGGTGCGTTTTGAAGGGGTTAGGAAGGAATTGATTATTCCAGAGCCCAGCATTGCTCCTAAGGCCTGGAGCYGATCCGAGCAGGAGTTTGGCTCTCTCCAGCAAACTCTCCGACGTGTGGGCGAGTAGCGGGGGTTTCGGCTCCCGAGCGCCCTGGGCCCCGGCGTCCCCRCTGCCACGAGGCCCCTCGCTCCGGCCCGGCCCATCCCGGGCATCTGCCCTGCCGTCCCACGCGCTGGCAGAGGAGCAGGCGGGCGGGCGCAGGCCGTTTTGGGGCCTCGGCGCGGCCCTGCGTCGGTCTGGAGTCCCCCTCACGGCACGCGGGCAGTATTGCAAGCCGGCGGCGCGGCATGCCGAGCTGGGAATGCCGCCCGTCCCGGGGCTCCCGGGCTGCTTTCTCAGAGCAGGGAGGGAACGGGGAGCCCYGTCCYCKCTCCGTGCCTCAGTTTCCCCATCTGCAGAATGAAGTAACGACTGCTGAAAAATGCCTTTYTTCCTTCCTTTTTATTAGCCGAAAGGAATAAGCGTTTGGGTTTTTTTTTCCTTCTTTGTGGCTAAGCCACATCCCGCACCACCGAGATTGCAAAGCGAAGGGTTGACGCGGCAGAGCGGGGCTTCCCCCGGCCCTTTCATCTCCCTTTGTGCCGCTCTGTGTTTTTTCCTGTTCAGAAGGGTTGGGAGGAGGTTAAAAAGAGTGGGAGGCGGTGATTCCCCTCCAACTTTCTGTTTTCAAGGCCAGGCTTTTTTAGAAGGTTGGGGGGGGATATGTAGGGGAAAATAACGTATTTCTGCTCTGGTTTCTCTGCCCGTTCGTACCTTAGCGGCCCTGCGGCGCGAGGCCGGGGGCCGCAGTGATCCCCGGCACGGCGGGCAGGGGCAGCGGGGCCGGGGGCAGAAAGCAAACATCATTAGAAAAGGCAAAGATGAGAAGCAAACAGAGCAGCCGCGTCTGGCGCTAAACAAATACTCCGTGGAAATACAAAAGCCGCATCAAAAGGAGGCAGGAGGCCGCTCCGGAGGTGAGCGGGAGGGCTCCCCGGTCCGGTCCGGGGCGTCTCGCCCCGCGGCTCTCCTCCGCATCCCGGGAGGAGCGCGGGCTCTCGGGGCCGGCGCCACAGCACAGGGCATCGGATCAAGCCTCCCACGCGCCCCTGCGTTTAGCTCCGAGGGGGCTTTGCAGCGCTGGGACGCTCGGGAGGTTTAAATAAYCCCGAGGCTGCTGGTGGGCTCAGCTCCGGCGCTGGCAGGCGCAGCTGGAGCAGGGGCCGCGGGGAGAGGAGCGCTTCTGGGTTTATTTTTTTTCACCCAGTCCCCACTTCTGTATGACTTTTCCAAACGCCAGGCTGCGCGTGGCGTTCGGCTTTATTTCATCTCCGCTTTTGCCTTTTGCAAATACCCGCCGCAGCCTCCGAAGCAGTGGCTGCAGAGGGGGGGACGCCTTTACGGAGAGCGGCGTTTGGAAGAGGAGCCCCCTGCAAGCGCAGGAAGGGCAGCGCGGGGCAAGATCGATCCCGGCGGTGCAAAGAAGTCCTGTGTTTGCTMGCCGGGAGTTCAAGGGCAGCGGCAGGATCCCGGGCCGGGCTGGACGTCAGCCCCCCAGGGCTGGSGCAGCCGGCGGGACCGGAGGGTTTGCAGCGTGGCGGTGCAAGGGCAGAGCRAGGGCTGGGGAGGTTTTGGGCTCGCTGGTGCTTTATCGAAGGAGGGAGAGAAGAGGCAGAGACGGGCTCGGGGCAAGGTGCCTGCCGGCAAGGAGCCGGGATGCCCAGGTTCGTACCTTGGTGTTGTCACCAACGTGAAGGCAAACCAGTTTCCAGGTTCCCCTTTGGATTTGCAGCCCCTCGGGACGTTGGTCCAGCCGGTGCATCTCCGTGCAAGTACAAGCCCCGGCGCCCAGGCCTTTCCCTCCTTCCTTGCATGCTTTGCAGCGGTGGGAGGCTTGGGGAGGCAGAAACGGGCAGCAGAGAGGACCCCCGGGCACCCGGCGGTGCGCCGAGGGCATCGCCCAGGTCGGCTCCTGGCCTGTGCATTCCCTGCGCAACCCGCTGGCATTCTTGGCTCCCCGTGCACCACGGCTAAAAATCGGTTTAAACAGCCCCGACTTTGCCTGAACCTCTTTGCACGAGGAAGGGGAAAGTCACGGGAGCCTTTTGCAAAGTTTCCCCTGCGGTCGGTGTCGGCACTCTCCCTGCAGCGCCAGGCACGCGGCACGACCCGGTGGGCGCAGGGGGCACGGCTGTGCCGGAGGATGGATGGGGAAGTGGGGAAAGAGCCGAGCTTTGTTTGGTTTTGTCCCTAAATTAAAAAAAGGGAGGGGGGGCAGCCCAATTTGATGAGTTTCCGGGAACTCTGACACTTTCCAGCACGGGGAGGGTTCAGTCCTTGTGTCTCCTTTCGCCTTGTTGTGTTGGCCAGCTCCTTTGTTTATACAGCCCCCGTTCGACCTTTTAAATTGCTGTTAATGTTTTAGCGTAACGAATTAGTCTCTCATCACGAATCAGGACTCGAAATAAAAAAAAAAACTGAAAAAAAAAAACCCTCCGAGGCCAACTTCCTGAAATTGGGGTCATTCTCATTTGCAAGGCAGAGAATCTGAGAACCTTAATGCAAGGAAATTTATTCAAAGGCAGAGCCCCGGCGTGATTAGGCCCTTTGTAATTATAGCTCGGAGAGATTCCACTCCAGCCTCCTGCCTCCCTCATGGATTAGCAAGTGAGTCGGAAAAATACACAGGATTTAATTAGAGGCAAATTAAAATTGGTAATGAAATAGGGGCAGTAGCAAATGGCAGGGAGTTGGAAGGGGAAAAGGGAGCCGGTATCTCTCGGGGCTGYGCTGTCTGCCTACGTGTGTGTCTCTTTATTTTACATTTAGAAATGTAAAGATGGTCGACGTAAAGAAGAAAGGGAGGGAATGGACCAAAAAGGGAGGGGGAAGGAAAAAAGAGGGGAAGAAAGAGTAGCCGGCTTCGCCCAGCGTCTCCGAGCGAGCCGCGGCAGGGACGAGCGAGCCAGGCTCTGCTCCTGGGTCCTTCCCACCGTGCCTTGTCCCGCTCGCTCCCCGTCTCCCGCTGCTCCCGAGGCCCGGTCGAGGCGGTGGCGGCGGGTGCTCGGCTTTGCAGGTCACCGCCGTGGAGGGGGGACGGCGGCTGGGCTTGTCCCCAGCCCCGGGGGGCTGGCGGCGGAGGCAGGGGGTCTTGCGGGGCCGTGCAAACCTGCTCCCGCGGCTGCGGCAGGCGCCTTGGGCGTTGGGGACCCGCCGTGGGCCACGGTGGTGGAAGAGGGTGAGCGGCCACCGCTCTCCATCCCGGTCCCGAAAGCCGGTGCCGAGCCGCTCCGCATCTCCCCGCGCAGCAGCTCGCCCCAGGGACGGTCCCAAGCGGGGTCCCGCCAATTCACTGGGATAACTCAAAATCCCGGCCGCGAGCGCCCCGTAGGGCTGCAGTGCCGCCCCACCGGTCCCCGTCCCCGCTGCTTGCCGGGCGCCAGGGGATGGCGGGGCCGGGCGCCGGGGCCGCGCCGCTGCAGCTGGCCGCCCGCTCTTGCCGCAGAACGCCGTGCGCCACAACCTGAGCCTGCACAAGTGCTTCGTGCGCGTGGAGAACGTCAAGGGCGCCGTCTGGACCGTCGACGAGCACGAGTACCAAAAGCGAAGGCCACCAAAGATGACCGGGTAGGTCCTCCTCTCCTGCTGGGGCAAAGCCGCGTTCGCGTCCGTGCAGCCGGCCTGGCCCTCCGGCTGCTCCCGGGATCCCACCTGGATCCGAGTGTGGCCACCACGAGCCCACTTCTTCCATGCCTTTGGCACCTGCAGTCCCCTCCCTGGTGCTCTCCCATCCTTAGCGCTTCCCCGATGCTCCTCTCCTCCTCGTGTGCCTTCTGCCCCCCTCTCGTGCACCGCGGCAGGGCAGACCCCGAGGTGGGGACACGCCTGGGCAGCTGGTTCCCGGGCTCCGTCTCCTCCTGCTTCCCTACTCGCGGGACCTGGGTGCCACGGGGAGGGGGCCCTGCCGACGCCGCCCTTCCGTAGCCTCGGCGGGTCGCAGCCAGCCCAGGTGCACGTCTTTCTGCTTTCTCTCTTTCGCAGGAGCCCGACTTTAGTCAAAAACATGATTTCGGGACTCGGTTACGGAGCACTTAATGCCAGTTACCAGGTAAGGACCCTCTGCGGTGCCAGTCGGCTCCGGACACCCTCCGGCTGTCCCCACTCGCGTGTCTCCAGCTCTGGCTTTCTCCTGGCCGCTGCTGCCCGGGGAGGGGGGTGTCCCACGAGCCGTGACCTGTCTCCGTTGCAGGCTGCCCTCGCGGAGAGCAACTTCCCCCTGCTGAACAGCCCCACCATGATCAACACGAGCTCCGCCAGCGGCATGCTGCACGTGGGCCACGACGACGTGAGCAGCACCGTGGAGCAGGTGAACAGCAATGGCAGCAACAGCCCGCGGCTTTCCCCGCAGCAGTACAGGTGAGCCGGGGCCGGGAGACGGCCGGGGACGAGGGACGCTGGCGTCTCCGCCGCGAGGGAGTCGGTTCGACCTTGCCGCGGGCGTCACTGGGCTGCCGGAGGAGCAAAAGGACGGTGGCGCTGAGGGCTGGGGGCCCTTGGGTGTCTGCAGAGCTTGCGCGTCAGGAGCTGCGCGTTGCCTTGGGTGGCTCATGTCCCCCAGGCGAGGGGCCGTGCAGGGGCTGCGGGGTTCAGGCCACCCCGCGGTGGGGTGTCACTGGGACCCAGGTGCCCAGCGGAGAGGTTTGTGGGGTTGTGGCCACCTGGACCAGGTCCCCAAGGCTGAAGGCCACCCCGTGCGGTCCCTCAGCAGAGCATCTCCCTGGGCTTTAAACCCCGTCTCCCTTCTCTCCCGGTAGCCATCCAGTGCACGTGAAGGAAGAACCAGCYGAGGCCGAAGACGACAGCAGGCCCGTCTCTCTCATGGCCACCACCAACCAGAATGTGACGATTCCCGACGACAGGGACCTGGAGGAGGAGCTGCCGGTGGAAGACTTGTCCTAAGGACCCCTTCCTCCTCACCGAGGGGCAAGCACTTCCCACCCTCCCCAGCTGGAGACGAAGCAACGGCTCCCACCTCCTCAAGGTGACCTTCGGCGTTAACCTCTTTCTTAAAGGCACTTCCACAAAGCAAAAGGGTTTCCTTGGTGCAACCTGTTGCTGATGGCACGTCCCTCCTCCTTCCCACTGCCCCGTGCCACGTCCCCGTCCCGGTGACTGACAGATTCCTGCAACAGGGGACACGCAGAGATACAAAAGCCCAAGAGCTGAACTTTTTCTTCCCCTCCCTTGGTTAGTAACTGGTGAACGAGGATGGTAGGTCGTTTCTGTCCGAAGTTGTCCCTCCTTCCTTCCCGGCATCCTCGGCTCYGGCGCGTAAGGAAGGCACCTCCGTCCCGTCCCCCCTGGCAGTATTGTGGTGGGGACCACGGGCCACGGGCTGGGCTCTGCTCCGCTCGGGAAGATGCAGCTCCAGGATTTCCCCCGGACACCCGCTGAGCGACGCCGCGTGCAGCCTGGGCGGCCTCGGAGCCTCGCGCCTCTGCCGGCCGCCGTCGCCCCTCGGAGGGAAGGCGATGGCAGGACCCCCCCGGCGCGTCCCCTTCCCAAGGGGGTTTTGCACTAGGAGGAACCTTGAACCCTTCCCAGGCGCTGCCTCCCACCAGCTGGACRGCAGCTTTGGGGGAAAAAACAGCAGAAACCGGGGCGAGACCCCTGCCGCGGCCTGGAAGACGGGCGTGCGCCGCCGTGGTCCTTCGTTCCGTGGCCGGGAAGCAGGTTGCCTCCGGCTCTCCCCGCCGCATCGCTGAACCACTTGGAGACCAGAAGAGCCAACCTGTGTTTGCCATCGGCTCCGGTCCCTGCCGGGAGCCTGGTGGCACCGAGGCGGTGATGGCCGAACGCCACCGCCGGGCGGCATGGCCGCGAGCCCGGCTTTCTTCTCGCTGTCGGAAGTGGAGAGGGCGACGTCTTTCCCGCCCCGTCCCATACTGTGAAACGCCGGGAAGGTGGCGTGGGGCCCGGGCAGCGGAGAGCGACGCGCCGGTCCAAGGCGCGGGTTCGAATTCAGGGAAAGGCTCCCGCGCCCGGTTCCTCCTCCTCCTCCTCTTCCTCCTCCATCTCCGAAGCCGTGGAAAGTTCTCAGAGGGCGAATGCCGAGCGCGGCGGGCGCGTCCGGTGAGCCGTCCTCGCTCGGGTCCCCGAGCGCCGCCGCCTCGGCGTGACAGCGATGCCGCCCGGCGAAAGGGGCCCGCGGCCGCCCGCGCCGCCCCGTCGCTCCCAAAGCAATACGTGCGCCCCGCGCGGCTCGGCCCCCGCCGGCCGGCCCCGCTCCCGCCAGTCGGGACGACCGCAGTCCGAGCTCTCCCTTCCCTCTTTTTATTTTTCCTTTTTTTTGTGTGTGTGCGTGTGTGTGCGCGTGTGTCTGGATGGGAAGATACCAAAAGATTTCTAGAGACAAGACGGTCCGTAGTTCAGGTGAGCAGATGGTGTTCATGCCAAAAAGAAATGTTAATAATAACGAGAACGATGCAGCCAAACAGCCCTCTTCTCCCTGCGCTTTTCCTTCCTCGCTGGCCRTTTGGGCTCCCGTTCCCGCCTGTGCCAGGCTCCTGCCGGCAGGGCTCCCGCGGCCCCAGGCACGGGCGCAGCCAGCCATGACTTCCGATGCCTCCTGGCCGGGAGCGTTTCCRTAGGCTTGGACCCTCTTCTTCCTCCGCCGCTGGGTGCGGGATGYGACTGCGCGCTGGAGCAGCCGCGGGACGGGAGCTCGGCCGGGCGGCGCGCGGAGGCGGCGCGGGATGCGCTCCGGCTGGTGTTCCCGGGGCCATCCCGGTGGGACGGAGGGATGGAGGATGGAGCGATGGAGGTAGAGATGCTCTCGTTTTCGAGCCCCGCTGCAGCCCTTCCCGCAGCTGCGCCCTTCCCTCCCCGTGCCGGGGAAAAGCCGTGCAGCTGGGGGCGTCCCCCCAGTTAAAACGCTGGCAGGGCTGGAAGCAGCGTGCGCGGAGCGTCTCCCGGGCTCTGCGTCTCGGTTCGTCGCTTCTGGGGGGGCAGAGCACCCCCAGCGCTGCCGCGGCAGGCGGAGAGGGGGAGATCCCCCGGGAGATACCCCGGGAGCCCCGTACCGCGCCCCCAGGGCGCCCTCGGAGCCCCCCGCGCCGACCTCCCCGCTGCCCAAGGGGGCTACCGAAAAGCCGTCGGAGCTCCCAGCGCGCCCGGCGAGCGGCACAAACCCTTCCCCGGGCTCCCGGTTGCTCCCGCGGCGGCGGCGGCGGCAGCGCGGGGCCTTCGCTAGGTGTCTCCACTGGACGCGCGTTTCTCCGCCAGGCTGCTCCCGCGCTTCCCTCGCTCGCCGGCTGCAGCAGGCTCCGGCCGATGCGGGTCGCCCTGCTCCCCTCCGCTTTTTGGGGCCCTTTCCGCCGTTCCCCGTGCTTTCTTGCGCCGGGTGGGGGGGGCAAATGCCACCCTGCTGCCGCCGCTCCCCAGCCTCAGGCCGTGCCGCCGCCATCCGCAGCCTGCTCCCAAATTGGCTTTGCCGTTGACCAAAGACCCTTCTTGAGGCCGGAGGCGTAAACCAAATCTCGTTAGATCCGCGTGTGTGCGACTGCTGTATTTCGTGCAGCC
>NW_020447553.1:1861560-1869716 GCF_003343035.1 Apteryx rowi
TCTTGATTTTTTTTTTTTTTAAGTTATTCTTTTGAACAAGTTTACAGCTGCCGTGTGTACGCGTTTATGAAGGTAGGCCGGAGTCGTGCATTGCTGCTTTGCTGCCCTGCGTGGCCGAAGGTACGCGGGGGGGCGGGCAGGGGCGGCGGGTACCGCCGTCCCCGCGGGGGTCCCGGCTCGCGTCCCTCTGCCCCCGCCCCGGCGCTGCGCTGCCTCCCCTGTTTCGCCCCAGCAGCTGCGTTGCCTGCGTCAACCCGCATCTTTTTTTTTTTTCCACCCTCCCTGGGAACCTTTTCCAGAGGATGTGACAGAGCTGCTCTTTCAAGAAGGGCTTTTTTCCCCATCTTGTGGGTTTTTTTCTTGTTTCATCCCTAGAAATGCTCCCTCCCACCCCTCTTCCCCTTTGCCACAGGCGGAGGGTGCCGGCAGCTTGGGTTTTGGGGGGATGCAGTGCGCCCCGCGCACGCTCACCCCGGGACATTGCAAGCGGGACGGAACAGGCATTGCTGTCGGGGACACGGGGACCCTCGGGTGGCAAAGAGAGGTGAAAACCGTCCCGTCCCATCCCAGTGCTGCGCTGGGGCTCTGCCGGCTCTGCAAGCAGCTGCCTAGCTTTTTCCCAGYGCTTCATCAAGGAGGGAGGAAAAGTCACCGGTTAACGGCCGCGCCGCGTCCCCGGAGAGGGCCCAGCTCGGGCCGGCGGCAGCACTGCCAGCCTTTCCCTTTTGCAACCAGCCGCGCGGCAGCAAGGCCGGCGTCACGGGGAGATTGCAGGGGTCCGGGGCCACCGCGGAGCCCCTTGCTGCTCCCCGCCTCCGAGAGGCGCTCGCCGCCTTCCGTCTCCGGCCGAGAGCGGCTCGCTGGCGCCCGGCGCCCTGGGTGTTTGCCTGGTGCATCTTGCCCGCTCTTTGCAGAGGGACGATGCCGACTTCAAAAAAAGGGGGGGAAAAAGAAGCCCCATCTAAGCCGCTCCTTTCGCCTTACCTTCCTCGTGCTCCGAGTTTGTTTTTTTAGCAGTGGTACAGCCCCCCCCCCCCGTTGCGTTGCATCGGGTTGGGGGCTTTTGCAGAGGTACAGACACCCCCCCCCCCCCAATTCCCCCGCTCGCCAGGGTGGTGCTGAGCCCCGTCCTGTGTCCCGCGCCCCGCGCTCCGGCTCTGGGCCCCTCGCAGCACCCTCGCCAAGGGGGGGGGGGGGGGCGAGCCGCTGCCCCCTTCTAGCATCCCCAGACGAGCACCACGGCTTGTTTCGGGTTAAAACGAGCCTCCGTGCGGGCAGCCTGGCGCCCTCCCCTCTCCTCCTTACGCTCCCACGCGTTGCTAGCCGCCATCCTGGCTCAGAAGAGCACTCTCTCTATATATATATTATATATATATAAAATAAATCTATAAATATAAAGGAGGGGTTTGGTTTTTTTTTTGTTTGTTTGTTTTTCTTTTTAACACGTGCACAGGTTGGGATAGTCACACGGCTCCGAGCCGTCCCGTCATTCCTCTTCCCCGGCCGTCCCTGCAACGGCCGGGGATTTCACGCGAAACGCGCCCGGTCTGATACTCAGGGGTGTAAACTCGCTTCATCCTCCCACCCCCCCCCCGCGGCCTGGCCTGCTTTCGCGGGGCCGCGTGCGGTGCACGGTGCTGCCGGCGCCTCTCCCCGGCCGCCGCAGGCGCCTGCCTCGGTTTTGCCGGTTTTGCATTTTAGGAAATCCTGCGGCCGTTACCTCAAGCGCGCGTCCAGCCTCGGGGGGAGAGGGAAGGGCCAAGGACCAAACGCAGCGTGCGGCAGAACTGTATGTCTGTATATATTGAGATATATATATACTGGTTTTGAACCTACGAACCCGAGTTGTTCTTTTGGGATCCTTCCGGCTCTGTTCCCTGTTGCTTTGTCCTCTCACGGCGTTATTGCGAGCGGGGGCACGTCCCAAAAAGCGTAGGACCCCTCTCTGTAAGCAAAGGCGTTTTTCTGGTATCTCTCATTGACATCCCGAAGGAATCGCTCAGTTTTCCGCGTTGTCCTGTCTTTGGGTTTGGTTTTGGTTTTTTTTTTTCCCCCCTTTTTCGATGATGATGATGATGATGACGAGTTTTTTGCAGAATAGCTAGTACGGGCCGAGC
Source organism: Apteryx rowi (assembly GCF_003343035.1). NCBI lineage: Eukaryota > Metazoa > Chordata > Aves > Apterygiformes > Apterygidae > Apteryx > Apteryx rowi. The sequence goes on from NW_020447553.1 coordinate 1,863,678, forward strand.
GCGGGGGGCCGGGAGCGGGGGGCTGGGGCAGGGCTGCCGGGAGGGGAGCAGCCGCGGGGAAGGAATTGAATTAAACCAAAGGGTTTCTTTGCTTTGTTTACACGACCGTCCAGTGTCGCCGGTTAAGAGAAAAGTTCCTATATCTAGGTTTTTGTCCTGGAAGTTAGAGAGGAGCCAGATTTTGGGGGGGGGGGGGGGTCGAGTCCTGGTGCCCCCCAAGCCTCCGGCGCTGGGCTTGCCGAGCCTGGCCGCAGCGCGAGGGCAGGACGAGCCCCCGAAAACGCGGAGCCGCAGCCCCCCGCGGAGCCGTTCCCGGGATGCCGTCCCTGTTGCAGCCCCCCCGGTGCCAGGGCTCCGGCGGCGGCGGGGCTTCGTCCCCATCCCGCTCGCCGCTGCGGCCTCTTCCCRGGGCGGCGGGGGCAGAAGCGCTAGGTTTGCCGCCACTTTTTTTTTTTTTCCTTTTTCCCTTTCTTTTCCCCCCCCGCTCCGGTTTTATTTTCGCCCTGCTCCCGGGTGGCGGTCGGGGCGGGCAGGTGATGGGCACGGGGGGCGCGAGGAGGGCTGCGGGGAGGAGGGGGCGCGGGGCGGCGAGGCCGTGCGCGGACGCGTCCCGGCTCCCCCGCCGCTGCCGCCGCCGCCGCGGCCCTCGCGCTGTATAAAGGAAATAGCGTTGCTGTGTATTTGTACTCTGAACTTCCGTGTGTCTGCTTTGGCAGACGGTAAACCCTTGTACAGTAGGTCTAGCTGCATGTAATCTGTATGGACAATGGCATTATAAAATGCAATAAAATAAATTACCTATCATGCTGCTGTGCTGGCTGTTTTCTTACGGTTAGTGATAAACTCTGTATTTGCARCCCTCCCAGGCGCTTCCGCAGCGAGGGAGCCGCGGTCATCCAAGGGAGAAGTCACTTGCTGTGGTTGTTCAGCATCGGGGCAGCTTTAGGGTTACGCTGCTCCTTGTAATTTAGGTCCCTTCCCAGGCCGGACAGCTTGCTCCTTCCRGCACCGCCCGCTGCACCCGGGAGAGCAGCCTGCAGGTGGGAGCGCTGGGCTGGCCAGCTCCGCGGGGTCGCTCTGCGCCCCGACGTGCTCGCTGGCGCTGCTGGCGGCATCAGCGGCATGGTGCCTGCACGCCGCGGCCCCGGGGACAAGGAGCCRCGTGGTCCCRGGTGCAAGGAGCTGCACGGTCCCAGGGTCCAGGAACCACGTGGTCCCAGGTGCAAGAAACCACGTGGTCCCGGGTGCAAGGAGCTGCATGGTCCCAGGTGCAAGGAGCTGCGCAGCCCCGGGTGCAAGAAACCGTGTGGTCCCGAGTGCACGGAGCTGCACGATCCCGGGGGCCAGGAGCCACGTGGTCCTGGGTGCAAGGAGCTGCACATTTCGGGTGCCAGGAGTTGCTCGGCTCTTCTGTGAGCTTAATCCCCCCTGGCCTCAGGAGGGCAGGGGCACCAAACGGGGAGCCGGCTCGTTCAGGGTCACGCGGGCGATCAGGGACGAGGTGGGAATAAGGCCCAGGTGCTCAGAGTCCGTCTCCAGCACTGTTTTCCCTCRCGGTTTCCCCAGGTTTCCCCATCTCCGAAACCTGGAGGTGCCTGGATTTGGGGTGCTCCATACRGACCCAGGTGGAATACAGGGATGTTTTAGCAGGGGCAGGGAGCCGGTCTGGGCTCCCTGGGCAGCAGGGGCTGAGAGACCTCCGCTGCCCTCCCCAGGAAGCAGTCAGAATAAGCCTGAAAAGCGAGATTGGAAAATAACCTCCTTCCTGAGACTTGATTATAAAAATATCTTATTAGGCCTCCGGTTTGGTCTCCGCGATGGATGTGCTGGTTCCTGGGCAGAGCTGTGCTAGCGCCCCGCGGGAACCCTGGTGTGTGCTGGCAGGTGCCAGCAGTCTGCCTGGGATGGGATGGAACGGGATGGGACAGGATGGGATGGGTGGGAAGAAAGCCCCCAGAAAGCCACAGTGGCAGCTCAGGCAGGAGCATCCTGCCTCCTCCTCCTCTTCCTCACCCCACACACCAAATAGCCCCTGCTCATCCTGCTGATATGGGGAAGGGTTTTTGCAGACTCCAAAGGTGAGTTGCTGGATGTTTATTGGAAGTACCTTGCTGTAGATCTGTCTCTATAAAAAGCGATAATCACAAATTCGTAAGTAAGATGGCTTTTGCCACTGCCCTTGGGGCATTTTTCTCCCATCCTGGTCTTCTTTTTTTCTTTTTTTCTTCTTAAGGCTAGTTCTGCAACRAAGCATCTTCATCGGCAGGGGAGCGTGTTTAATAAGCGAACATGCTTGTTCTTTTGAGGCCTCCTAATTCAGCAGCAACGGCAGAGGCCCATCGGCACCCGCCTCGGCTGCAGCCGCCGGCGCTGCCCCGGGCCGGGGGCACCCGGAGGAGCCGCCCACGGGAGACGCGGAGCCGTGCAGCCCGCGGCGCTGCCCCCGCGCCAGCCCGCTCCCTCCGGCCCGAGGGCCAGCAGCCGCGGCTGGGGCTGGAGGGCTTTCGAGAGAGCTCGGTGCGGCGCGGCTCCAAAATCGGGGCCAGATCTGCCGCTTCGGCAGCCGCCCCTGCAAGCAAAAAGCGGTGGCAGCAGCAGTGCGATTGCGGCATTTCCCTCGGGGCGATCGGCTCGGCGGAGGAACGAGCCTCGCTGTGCTGACCTGAAGACCCGCTGCCTTCTCCTGCCTGCCCTTCCCGGCTCCGCATCCCAGCCGGGGGGTCCCAGGGGGGCCGGGAGCACGTAGCAGGGGGGTGCACGGCCCCGCGGCACTGCGGTTTTGCAGCCCCGCAGCCCGGCTCGCCCCCAGCCGCGCGCAGCCCCTGCCAGTACTAACAGACTGTCGCATCCCCTTCCCTCCCTGCCTCCGTCTYGGCCAAACCGCCTTAATCTTTTTTCCAGCGGCCCTTTTCCAGGGCTCTCGGAGCTGCAGCCAGCTCACCGGAGTCCTCCCGCGGCGCCGAACCCGCCTCTGCCAGTGGGGGTCTGGGAGCCCCTCACCACCCCCCCCGGGAGCCGACGGGCGCCCCGGGCGCGAGGGTCCTGCGGGAGGCTCGGCATCCCAGCGCCCATCCCGCTCGGGCTCTGCCGGCTCCCGCGGCCGGGGGCGGCACAGGGCTCGGCCGCGCGGCGCAGCGGGTTGGGGGGGGGGGGGGGGGCCCCCCTGTGATCGATTTAACACTTGGAGAAAGAGCTTTTAACTGTTAAACCATGAACTTATTTCCTCCCCCCCCCTTTTTTTTTTATTTTTTGCTGTGGACACGAACGCTTTCTTGGTTTGATTGCTAAACCAGTACGGAGCTGAGCAAAGAGACCAGGCCGGGCCCCCCCCCCCGGCCAGCTCCGTCCCTCCACTCCAATGCCACCTGGGTCCAGAGCTGCTCCGGGCACTAAGGAAACGGCAGCAGGAGGCACCGAGSCCTCTCCTCCCTGCCTAGGTGCTTGTCGTCCCTCCTGGATGCTCACGAGGCCGCGTCCCGGAGGACACCGCGTCCTGGAGTATGCCGTGTCCCGGAGGATGCCACATCCTGGAGGATGCCGCATCCCATAGGATACCACATCCCAGAGGAYGCCGCACTCCCTTCCTGCCAGGCTGACACTTTGCACCGAATCCGCAGGGTTCCCATGCGGGAGTCGCTGCCCGGTGCGGCCACCTCCGGGCCGGCRAGGGGACGTGCTCCTGCGAGCCCCCAGTGCTCGTTTTATCCGGACCTCTGCAGGCACCTCCAGGTCACCGCCATGCCGGAGCTGTTCTCCCAAYGCCTTTCCCCGCGGTCGCTCACTTAAAAGGTTAAGCCGCTGTCGCAGATGAACGCAAGCTGCCATCGAGGATGCTTCCTTCGTTGCTTGGACGCCACGCTTATTTTTCGGGAGCGTCATTGCTCCCTGTGAGTTCACATCCAGACACGAGGTAATTCCTTGTGGATCGCTGCTGAGCAGCACAGGAGGACGCTCAGCCTCCGCTTGCTTTGGTGCTTGCGGATGGCGCTGCAGCAATGCATCCGTGTGTGCGTGCGCGCAGACGGGCACTCGCACCGCTGCAGGAGGCACCAGGCGTTCGACTAGTTAAAAAGCACACGAAAAGGAGGGAGCGTTTGGGGCTTTTACTGAGCATTAAGGAATTGCAAACGCCGGGGTGAGGAAGGGCCGAGGCCGAAGGGTTGCAGCTCTGCTCCCCGCTCTGCTGGTGCCTTGGGGGGGGGGACGCCGGTTCATTTTGCCGTCCCTCCCTGAGGACCAGCCTCAGAGGAAAGGGCCCCGGGACGGCGCGGCGCATCCCAGCACGGAGCCAGGGGCGCCCACCGGAGCCGCTAGCGGGCAGCAGCTCCGCGACGGCCGCCCACCTCGCGCTCCCGCTGCGCGCAGCCAGGAGCTTTGCCCCACGCTGGGGTCGCTCTTTTGCACCGGTATCGGCCCTTCGGCTTGCGCGCTCCTCAGGGAACCGGGGGCTGCCGCCTCCTGCGGGGGGCACGTGCCCACCCGGTGTTTGCAATCATCGCGGGTAGATAGGATAGAAACGATTTGCTACAAGCACAGATTGAGAATTCCCTTCGAGTGCATGGCACTGATTTTTTCCTCCGTGCCACCCTGCAGCGATGCATTCCCTGCAGAGCGGGGAGCCCATCGCGTCCGCAGCAGCGCGCTGCGGGGCAAAAGGGGGGGGGGGGTTTTCAGGGGCAAAACGGATCCTGCTTGTGCCACCTCGCGTGGATGCAGAGTTAAGGGCAGAGTTAAGGGCAGAGTTAAGGGCAGTCTCGCAGGGCCGGTAGCGAGGGTCGAAGCGGGGCTGCTTCGCCCGAGGACAGGCTGCAGGGTCCGGGCTGCGGCTGCTCGCGTGAGAAACGATAGGAATAACTGTGGCTCTAGTAGCCAGGAGGAAGACGACTAAGAGCAGGCGAAGCGTGAGACGGGTGGATGGAAACGCCTCCTTTTGCCACCCCTCCCTCTGCAAAAGCCACAGCTCTTGCGAATCTGCAAAGAAACCCATAAAATTAACTGAGGGCCCCAAGCCGCCTGCCAGCGCGGCCCCGGCAGGCAGGACAAAGCGGGTTTTGTTGGGGACCGTGAACACGCCGCGGCTCGCTGGGCTGGCCGGACCCTGGCCGCGGGGCAGGGAGGTGGGGAAGGGCCGGGGGCGCTGGCGGAGGAGCCGTGGAGCGGGCTCTTTCCAAGGCAGCCCTTGCCCTGAGCGGGAGGCAGACCCCTGGATCGGCTTTCCCGAGCCTGCCCTGCAAGCGCGGACGTGGCTGGGGGAAGCAACGGCAGCCCCGGCTCCATGCAGCGCCGGGCGYCGCGGATCGGCCGCGAGCCTGCCCCAGCCGCGGGGCTGCTCCGGCGTGCGCCGTGCCGCTGCCTGGCCTCGCACATGCTTCTGCCTCCTCCCTGCTGAAAAGCGGAGATTGCACAGCAAGCCCCCGGGGAGGGGAGGGGGGAAGTCTTTAATTTTTCCATCTTCCAAAGACGAATATTCATGGGGCCCTGTTTTTTTTTTTTTTTAAATGTCCATTTCCTTTTTTTWTTATTATTATTATTTACAGAAATAGCTCGTGACTCATCAAAATCTTTTAGCAGAAAATATAAAACAGTGGGGTCATTCAGCGAGAACCCAGAGAGCGAGCTCCCCTCCTCCCTGCCCGAGCAGACGGGGCCGAGGAGCTTATTTTGTTTAGCGATATTTCGTGCGCGCCCAGTGCCGGGTAATTATGCTGCCCGGATCAGGGGGTTATGGCTTGGGCCCCAAGCAAACACGGCTCCGTCTGCACGGCCCAGCTCCGCGCCGAGGCACGGCCCAAATGTACGGCCCCATTCATGGCAGGTTAACCGCGCCGGGAAGCTGGGGGGGGGTTTGTTGTTGTTGTTTTCGGATTGCCTGCATTTGCTCCTTATTTATTTATTTTTCCTTGCGAAACGGCACAGAGTTCGCCGATGGAGAGACGCCGGGCAAGTTGCAAAACCCCGCTTTGAACTGCAAAGTCGAGGCTTAGCGCTAAAATCCTCGCCGGAGTCAGGGGTTGTTTTTTTTCCAGCTGGCGAAAATCT
>NW_020447553.1:1869876-1872111 GCF_003343035.1 Apteryx rowi
CCGCCCTGGGCTGCTCGATTTCGGCACGGCCACGGGGCGTTTCGGGCCGGGGAGCGGCGCAGGGAGCATGCCCGGGCCAGGGGCATGCGGGCCGGGCTCGCGACGGAAACACGCCCGGGAGCCGGGATGACTCGGCTCGGCTCCCTTTGGCGCTGGGCTCCCGGCGGGAAACCGGAGCGCTTGCTCGTGCCAGAGGCTGCGAATGTGGGTCAGTGAAGTTACACACTTACCGAAATGGCCTTGTTTTCCAGCAGACATCCAGCTCCCGGAGCATGCCAAGGTGCACTGCAATCCCCGGGATGCATTCACTGCAGAATTAACTTTTATTCCGCATGTTGCCCCCAGACCTTTCCCATCCACCCCAGAGCCCTGAGGAAAGCGATGGTGGAAGTTTTAGGGGGACAATGCTAGAAAGTATTGGGGGAATAAAAATGCCTGGTTTTGTGGAAAACACTCTTGCCGGTGTGCTGGGCACTCCTGAGCCATTTTAACCTGAGGGAGACCCCGCTGGCCGCGTTTGCACCCTTTCCAGCTTATCGCCCTCCAAACATGGCAGCAAGCGCTGGTGCATGGGAAAAAGGGAGGGCAGAGGCGTCTGGGCCCTTCTCCCTCTTCCCAGAGCTTTCCAGTCAATGGACTTGCGAGCTTGTTTTGCAAGCGTGAGCTGTTCGCTTCCCCCCGCATCGGTTGCAAAAACGGCCCCGGGGAGCGATCGGCACGGGAAGGCAGAAACCCTGCCAAAGGCCAGCGCCAGGACACGTCGCACGAACGCGGGCGGTCGCTGGCCTGCAGGCACGTGGCGGCGGGGGGCTGGCGGCACTGCCCCGCTGCTCTCCCGCATGCCCGGCTGCCGCAGGGAGACGCTTTCCTTTGGCAAAGGCGGGAGCACGCGGAGGATTGCGCGGGGGCCACGAGGGAGGCGGTGACTCAGTTTCCCCAGCGCTCGTTCTCGGCGAGGGCTGTGTCATCGGGCCAAGCTGTCGGCGCAGAGGAAGGTGCCGCTAACAACAACCTGGCCTGTTCCTTGGCTCCGTGCTCCTCCCCAGGGCGCATCCCATCCCATTCCCGGCAGGAACACCGGGGCACACCCAGCCTGGCGCTGGCCCCTACACCTCCAGGCGGCACGAGCACCRCTGGCTCTGTGCTCGGATGCAGCTTTGACAGACCCTTGTGGAAAGCTGGCCGGGTCCTTCCGAGTCCGGCGAAGGAAACCATCCCGCTGCCGCCGCAGCTCCCGATTGCCCGGAGCCCTCGCCACGTCCTCGAAGCAGTATCCCAAGGGGCTTCCCAGCCGCGGCTGCCCCGCCAGCTCCCCGTGCGCTGCAGAGGGCAGCCGCGACCGTCGGCAGCTGGTTTAGAGYCAGGCTGAGCCTCGCGGCAGCATCGCTCCCGCATAACCCCGGGGGGACGCGGCCCCCCTTCGTGTCCTTTGCAATACTGGATGATTAAAAAGCAGCGAAACACCGCGGTGTTAAGAACCATCCTTCGAGATGTGCCCCCCCGTCCTGTGCACGAGGCCGGTGCCTCGAGGGGGACCCCGCAGGGATGTGGAGTGGGAGCGACCGCCGCAAATCCCCGTTCAGCCCGCGCGCAGCGCTGGCACCGCGCTGAAAAAGAAGGGGCGCTCGACACCTCGCAGCCACGCCAGCGCTCTCTGCGCCGGTGGCGGTCGCGGCGTTGTCACCCCCAATCCGTATGCCCCAAAGCGTCGCGCCGAGGAGCCGAACCTCAAACTTTATTTACCAGTTAGGGAAACCGAGGCGCGGAGGAGGTGGGCAAGGCTTTCCCGAGGACACGCTAGCAGGGTCAGGAATGAGAATACCCCGGCACTGGCCAGCCCGGGCGCACGGAGAGGCCGGCGTGGCGAGGGCGGGTGGGAGCGGGGCGCCGCGGACCCCCCAAATCCCCAGCACCGCTTCGCCGCAGGGCAGCGGCAGTTTCCCGAAGCCGGCGAGCTTCGGCCGCCTCTTCCCCGAGCGCTGCTCGCCGGCAAAGGCAGCGCCGGGCCTCGAAGCGAAGCAAAGGGCGCGGAGCCGCGCTGGGCGCTGGCGGGGGGCCGGGAACCCCTGCCCGCCCTGCGCCTTCCCTCCGCGGCTCAGCTCCGTGCCCCGAAAGAAACTTTTCCTCCCCTTCCCTTCCTTCCTTCCCTCCCTCGCTCGCTCGCTCCCTCCCTCCCCAGAGCGGCTCCGCGCGGATTTTGCTGGTTGTTTGTTTGTTCTCGCAGCCTTTTCCTTT
>NW_020447553.1:1873091-1887896 GCF_003343035.1 Apteryx rowi
TGTTCCTGCGCGTGTGTCCAGGAACGCTTGAGTGTGCGCGTGCATGCGTGGCTGTGTGTGCTGTGCACAGCTCTGTGTGTGTGTTGTGCACAGCCGGGGGAGGGGTGTTGTGCACAGCCGGGGAGGGGTGTGTGTGTGCGTGCCGGGCTCCGCGTGAGCGCGGCCGAGGCAGCCCGGCCCGGGGGGAGTTCGCAGCACAAACTTTACAGCAGTTTCTGTAACTCTGCCAGGTACAGGACGGTCCRGGCTCCGCCGGGGCCGCGGCAGCCACGCTCGCAGGGGCCGGATAAAACTGTGCCGGGGGGGGACGAGAGCACTGCAAGGGGGCCGGGGTCTAGCRTGGGGTGCCAGACCCCACGAGGGGCTGGGGCAGTGGGGCCCTTCCCCACCCCACAGCCAGGGTCGAGCTCAGCGGCTCCCTCGGGCAGGAGCACGGCATCCACAGAGAARTGGATGGAAAAGTTTTTTGGAGTCCTCGGTTTCTTCTCCCCCACGGAGCGAAGCTGAGTGCCGCGACACCGGCCGGGTCGGCTCCGGTGGTGGCAGCCTGCAAGCCCTCCGCGGGGGGTGGCTGGGTGCGTGCACACGTACGCGCGTGGGGGCACGCATGCATGCGTGTGTGCACGGCTCTCGGTTGTGCCCCAAGAGCTTTCCAGCCCGCTGAGCRGGGATTCTCCACCGGCCGGGTCTGCGGCACGAGGAATTTCACCGTTGTCTCRTGGCAGTCGATTCCCACCAAGGTTCCTGAGTGGGAACGACATTAAAGCCCGATGGCGGGAGAAAAATGCCTGGGCAGGAAGCTGAGAGCGAGAGGCAGAACCCCGTCGTGCGTGCTGCCAGAGCAGGCACAAAAGGGGCCAGACTCACCCCGGGACTAGCTCGCTGCTGAGCTAACTTAGGCGGCTTCGCGAGAGGCTCCTCGGCAGCGGGCTGAGCCAAGCAGCAGTTGTGCTGCGCGAACGCCGGGCATCTTAACGTGCAGAAAATGAGTGTAGCGCGGCTGGAGCGCTCCCATGTTGGCTTTGGCCCGGAGCGTGGCTGGGCCCAAGTTTCAGAGAATACATCCTCTTGTTCTCTTCCCCCTGCTTTTCCAGCTGGATACGGCAGGCTCCGCTTCCCAAGCCGAGCTCTTATGCCGCTTTGTGCTGCTAGAGCGGCTGCCACGGGCCGGGGCCGGARCAGCTGGAGGAGCCGCGCGCTGCTTGCTCTCCCAGGGGTTCCTGCAGCTTGCTTTCCTCTCCAGGTGGAAAATGCTGAGCTGTTAATGCAGGGAGCTAGTGCAGAAAGTTTTTTGCACGAAAAATTTGCGCACTAACTAGCGCGGTTTATTTTAAAAAGCAATTTAGAAATCTATTAAGTGTGGAGGAGAAGTGGCCTTGCAACTTTTCTGCATTCCCGGCCACCAGCCGCCCGAGGAGTGGTGCGTAGCTAAAGCGCCCTGAGTGCATTAATGTCTGGAGCGGGAGCAAGGGGGCTCCCGTTCCGCTCTCTGGGGCTCACATCTCCTGGCGCGGCCCGGCCCCGYGGCAGTGGGAACAATGCGCCCTGAAATTAAAAGCACATGGGAATCTGAGGCCCTTTTGGAAAACGAGCGGGACAGCAGGCTTCCTTCTGCTGGCGGTGGCTTTACTCGCTCCGAAGCTTGCTCCGCTTTTGCGGGAAACGTATGCCAGGGTGGTCGGCACGAGGGCCCTGCTCTGCCCCGGCCGCTCGGGCGCTTCGGTCCGTGGTTGCAGCAGGGAGAGGCTGAGCCTCCGTCGGACCCTAGTGCTGCTGCGGCGCGCTGAGCCAGCGGGCACCCAGGGGGTCTCCGGAACACCCTCGATTTCCACCCCTCCGCAAAAATTTGGCCCCCAGAGTTCGCAGGGAGGAAATCCCTGCCCTTTCTCGTCCAACCAAAGGGCTCCCAAGAGCAGCTTTCAGTCTGCACGTCTTGAGCTTTTCCTTCGTGCTTGCATCGCTTTTTCTTTTTTTTGCCTCAACGAGCGATGAATGGACACGGTCCGTTTTGTATTCCATGCTTGTTTGGCCTCGTGACATTTCCATGCAAAAGCATTATCTCTTGGGCAATGTCCAGGGACTCTGTCACGCATAACTCAGCCTGGGAATTTTTCCTTGAATCCCTTTCAGATGCTGTTGTGAATTAGTCTGGATAAGTCAGTAACACTGAGTCGGTAAAAAGGGAAACTGAGGTGTTTGGTGGCAGAGCGCTTTGGCCAAAGTTAGCGTGCCGTCGGCGGAGCTGGGCTCGCGTTGCCGTGCTTGGCCCTATGTGCAGGATGAGACGRAAGCCGGGATCGTGGTGTTTGTCCTTTGCCATCTCCGGCGATCGGCCTCGTGCTGCCGCGGCCTCCTGCCGTCCGGGACGGCTGAGCGCRTTGCAAACCAAAGCCTTGAAATGGCCACAGGTAGCTTCCAGCAGGGCCTCGCAGAAAAGAGGCAGTTGTTTGCCTACGTGTCATGTTTGGCTGTAGTTATTTTCTGGAGAAATTGAAAGAAAACAGGAGAAAAAACAGAAAACCCTTTGGTTTATGGGATTCTTTATTATTATTATATACTTTCTTCGCAGGGAGGAAGAAGAGGGGGAGCAGAGCTAGCAAGAGAGGGGTTTTCGTTACAGGGAGGAAACTGTCGTAAAGACATCGGGGGGCAAATAAACTCCAGGAAGAGAGGTTTTTCCGTCAAGTTTTGCTCTCCCTATTCCTGCCCCGTCCTGCCGAGTGTTACCGTGCTTGTGCCACGCAGGTGCAGCCGGCAGCTCCGCTGGGCTGCGTTGCAAACACCGGCCTGGAGCGACCGGGGGGGCTTTTCTTCCCCCTTTCCCAGGGGATACCCCGGAGCCCGGACTGATGCCATGCGGGAGCTCAGGTTTGCGGAGGAAGCTGAGCYGGTGTCGCCGCTCCAGGCTCTTGCTGCGGGATGCCAGGGCCGCGTTTCCCTGCAAGAGGCCGGTGCCGTCGCCTCTGAGCACACGTGCAACCGTTACCTGCGCTCAGCCTACAGGGAAGGCGGCTTAACTCGAGCGCGAGTCTGCGCCCTGCCCTGGAAGGTGAAAGAAATAAGGTCAGCCCTCCCTAAAATCAAAACAAAGGYGTCTTTGCACTGATTTAAATGAGCCCGGTTGCAGATCTGCCTGCAGACAGCCTAGAAGTGCAAAGGAAATGCAAAAAAGGCTAAAAAGAAACAATCTTTACTTTTTTTACCCAAGATTAACAGGAAAACTTTGGCACTAAAAATTCATTTCCTTTTTTTTTCTTCCTCAATTTCTCGGCTGCTTGTGAAAACATTTAGTTTGTTTTTGTATTTCTTCCCTTTTTCCTTTAAACAAAGAAAAACCTAAAGAAAAAATAAGAGGCAGATTTCTGGCTTTTTTTCAAATGTTTCAGCTTTTGAGCAAAACAACACAGGCCCTTCAGGGCTCCTCTTTTTGCCACCCGAGCGTCCTGTTCCCACTCCAGCTTCTAATTGAATTTCCTTGAAAAGTGCCTGCCTAGAATCTATTAGTTGCAGAAACCCCAACTGTCCTCTTAGCGTTTTCTGTAGTTTCTCTGATTTTTTTTTCCCCAAACTGCGCCTGGCTCGTAGTGCGGCCCCTTCCTGGAGGTGAAGCCCCGGGGCTCCTGGGCTCGGCTCGCGAGCGGAGCGACTCCRGATTAAGCCCCGTGGGCTCCTGGCTTTGCACCGGCCGTTTGCAGCCGCTCTGCTACCCCCGCGATGGGCAGGGGTGGAAGCGAGCTGGYGGACCTGCTCCACGCCGTGGCCACCTCTGCTGGCTCTGGGTGGACAACCTGGCTGGAGAGGGACCTTCTCCCTCCTCTCCTCCCTGGCTGGGGGCAGGGGTTGATCCGGAGCCTCTGCCATCCCCGGGTGCGCGGGTGGCTCCGGGCTGCCGATCCGGCTGGTTTCCCGGCAGGGCAGGCTGCGCCGCCCGGGGCGGGAAGGTGTTCACCCAGTTTGGCCGCTTTCGGCTCCCTGGGCTGGGCTCCTGATGTAAGGCGGCAGCAGATTTGCATCGAAAGGAAGCGGGCCGGCTCGCTGACTCGGTGAGCAATTACTCACTCCACCCTCATGGCTTCATCGTTGGACGGCCTCGCAGTCGTTAGTTCAGCGAGCAGGCATGCTGCTACCCGGCGAGCTGTGCCCTGACCTTTACAGCAGAGCTCATTTTCACATCACCCCAACCCAGTTTAGGAGGAACTGCACTATGGGCCCAAACTCCAGGTATCCRTGCTAAGAAGAAATCCCGAACGTGCAAGTAGCCTTCCTCAGCCGGAAGGGTTGAGCACCAGGACTGCAAAGTTTTGGGCTCCATTGCCTTGGCGAAATCCCCTTTATGTGCCTCAGCTTCCCCGCTAGGACGAGTGGCAAGAAGGCTCTGCTTCGTGGTGGCTTAGAGCTGTGGTTGTGCTAATGTAAAATATATTGAGGCCAGGTAACRCGTGATGGGCGCTGGCTTAAAACTGTAAGCTGGCTAGGTCTCAGGATGAAAGGTGCTGTATAAGTGCAAATTATTATTCTTGTTAATAATGATGTCCACCAGCTCGCATTTATCTACTCCTCAATTAACTTTTTTTAAGGACTCTTAGCAGGTTAGAAAGACACAAATTTTCCCTGGCAGAACCTGTGCTGGTTTGACCCTGTAAGGTTAGGCAATTACTGTACTGGCATGGTCCTTAATTAGACTCCATAATTTTCCCCAGCACGGCGGTGTGGCTCGTTGCTCTGTAATTCCCAGAATCTCCTTGGATTCGATAGGCATCGTGGCAGCAGCTTTCCAAGCTTCAAGGATAATTGCGTGTCCTTAAGGATACTTTGCATGTTGCAGGACAGCCTCCCATAGCCTTCCTGCATGCCAGTCTCCTCGCAGTATGAGGGTTTTATGTCTCTGTGGCTTGCAAGGTGTCTTAGGCTGCTGCAGAGAGGCACCAAGCCTGGCTGGTGGTCCTTGAAGTCAAGGAAAGTTGACTCAACCGCAGACGGGCTCTTTGGGCCTTTGTTCTTATCCAGCGTGCCGATTAACTCGTGACCCCACAACGCGTTTGGGATGCTATACGCTGCTCCATGATTTTCTCTGGGCAGTCACCAGAGCCTGACTCCCAGAGGTGGGCTGGCCTAGCAGCTAGGGCGCAGGAAACTAGGTCTTACTGGTTCTGCTAGATCTGTTTTGTGTCCTGGGGCAAATCGCGTTGTCCCATGTTGTACAGTTTAGGCTGAGTGCTTTTTGGCATAGACCTTGCATCTGTAGCACGCGAGGAACCTGCATGCCACCTTAGTACACGTATATTAACTACATTCTTGCTGCATAAGAAAGTTCCTCGTCGTTGCCTGCAATGACAGAGGTGCAGGCTTCTCTTGTCCTCTTAAATACTACAAAACTTCCCGGCTCCATGAGGAACTGGCAGCTTTACGGGTGCAATGGAAAGCAGTGCCTTTCTTTCTGCTCTTTCCATCAGGCTCGAGGCTCCTGCTGTGGGGTTTGGCTTCACTGCTGAGACCTGTCAGTGGGTTCATGGTACCACCACGTAGACCATGGGGCTCGCTAGGTCCTGGACAGCAATTAGCACCGACCCAATGCAGGAGTCTCTGCATGGACTTTGCTATTTTAGCCTAAAGCAAACGGCTGCTTTTTTTTTTTGGTGAAGGTGCGTCCACGTAGACSATGGTGAAATCACGCTACCGTGCTGAAGCTGGGGATAGTCTGGGCAGTGATTTTTCTTTATCTTCCCTGCAATCCCTTCTCGGGGGTTATCCAAGCAGGCTGATGGCTGAGCCCTCACGCAGCCTCATGCCTGGCTTGGCAGCCATGGTTTGACGGTTTTTGTCTCTTCTGGAGGCAGCAGGTTATTCCTCACCACCCTGGTGTCCTCGCCGGCAGCTGTCGGATAGGAGCAGCTCTTCCATGAGGACTTTGGGGGTGGCTTCACCTCCTTCAGGGGGGCCGTGTGGGTTGGTGAGGCTCCTCCRGGACATTGGCATTGCAGCGACCGGGTCTGCAGCAAGGTCTAGGCACAGTCTGTGCCCAAACCTTCCTTGGAGTCGGGATTTTGTCATGGCAGGAGGTGTTTGTCCCAGCTCCGGTGCACTCCAATGTCGCTGGCTCCATCATGATCCTGGCCGTAAGCRAAGGGGCAGAAATAGCGCGTTGGATGGGACGTGCTATTCCTCCCTGCAGCCGGGGAACAGCAGCCAAGAAGTCATTACGTTTGTCCATGCCTGGGGTTTTGTACCTCCTCCCGAACCAGGTGCTGTGAACCTCCCGTGGACCCCAGAGAACGGGCTGGATAGACGCTGGTCCCGTCTGGCCAGCCCTAAATTCCTCTCTGCCTACCCACCCAATCGCTATAAATAACAAATAATAACAACTCCGAAGCTGGCAAGCTATTTGGGGTTTTGTGGGTTTTTTTGCTTTGTTTTGCTTTTTGCGTTTAGGAAGTCACTTTTCATAGAAACCAATGTTTTTGACCAGATTCCTCATTGTCCCAGAACTGAAATGTTTTACAAAGCCTGGCCCAGGTGAGCAGGGAGACGCTGGGGTAAGCGCTTTCCGCGGGATGGCGGAGGGGCCGAGCCTGGGAAGCAAAGCTGTTTGACACGTCCAGGACTCGCTGAGGAGCTCTGCGACTCCTGGGCATTGCTCTTCCTTCCCCTCCCTCCCGCCCTCCTTCCTTGCTCTGAGTATCACTGAATCCAAAATGCTTTGGTGCATTAATTTCAGACTGAATGTAAATAAGCCGGTTGGATTTCTCCCAGTTGAGCAAACTTTCGAACTAGAGCTTTGCTCTTCTCTTCTCCAGTCTGGCTCGTGGGATTGGAAGCATTTGCTTCAGCACTGTCTCTTTGGCACTTGAAACCACTTAATCAAGCTCTAAAATATCCCTTGAATGGGTCAGGAAACCACCTGACTGGGCCAGGCCGTGTATATGGGAAAACGGAGAGAGATTACGCACTCCTTTTATCTGCGCAGAACAGATTAGAAAGCTCCCAAACTAAATATTGCTGCAAGGTGGCGTGTTGTTAATGGCAAACACCTCGCTAGACTGTCTTTGTTTGTGTCTCCATCCGACGTTATCTCTTCCCTGACCAGCCGTTCCTGAGGGATTAAAGGGAGAGAAGGAGGGAGGCAAGAGGCTCCCCTGAGCTCCTGCCGGTCAGCAGGAGACGCAGCCCGCAGGATGAGCCTGGGATGCTCGTCAACTCCAGGAGAGCGCAGATGTGTATCCAGACGTGCCAAGACCCTTCTCCCTCCCTGCTGGACCGGGTTGACCATGACCTTGTCCAAACACRCAGCCTGGCAAAGAGATGGGATTTGCTTCAGAGCTCGTTACCCAAATGTGTCTTAGCTCTGGCATGTTCCTCTCCGGTGCGGTCATYGGGACACGCGCCGTGTCCATGAGGTGTCCATCCATCGCCTGGTGCGAGATTTCTTGCTTTTTCCTCTGTAGCCAAAGGTACCGCGGGGCCAGAGGAGGCACAGACTGATCGGAGGGCCAAACCTGGAAGGGTTTGACTCATCCTTGTGGCTCTGGTTTTGCAGCTTTCCAAACCATCAGTTGGGGGCYAGCTGGGGAAAGGGGGCCTGGGACGTGCACGAAAGGCGCCCGTGGCCACCCGGGCTCGCGCCCAGGGCCGGGGGCATGCTTGGTTAGCTGAGCTCATGCTGACTGCGGTTTAGCCCCTGTTTACACTTGCTGCGAAACTCTGCCCCGTCCCATCCGGGCTCGGCCGCTTGCTGGCGACCGGCTGCTGACTCGGTGCAATTCCCTTGTTTGTCCAGCCCTTGGGAGATGGGTCAGCTCGATCTTGCAAGCTAATCGTGAGTCAAGCGCGCCTCCCACCCCCCACGCGCAGGCTTTTAGCCTGCTCGGGACAAAGTTTGGCTGTTGCTCCGGTGGATGCCGGCAGTGCAAATCAGAGCCGTTCCCAAAGCCGGTCTCCCRGGAAGAGCACGGCCATCCCCAGTGATACGTTCATTTTCTATGTTTTACGCTGCAGGAGAGTTACAAGATAGGCAGTTAAAGCAGATTGAAGTTTATAGCTTATTTATGTCTCTCTCGCCAACTTTTCTACYTCTGCCTCTCTTTTGGGGATATTTGATAGACTTTGGAGCCCAGTGATTTCTGGAGGCTYTTCTAAATAGCACTTTTCGACTTTGTAATTGGGGAGAATAGGCGGAAAGCCTGACCTGCGTGCATCTGCCGGGCTTGGCAAGCGGGAGACAAGCGACAGGAGCTCCGCATCTATCGGCTTTCCTCATCTCCGGTACCTTAAGGCAGTGCTGTGATGTACTGAGGCCTGACGTACTATTTTTAAGTGCTTCGTTATCTCCGTCCTCGTAAACAAAACAGCAGCGTCAGCTTCCCTGCGCGACGTGGCCGTTCAGTTCTCCCTCGTTCTTGTAAGAGGTCGTGCAGGCGCGGGGTTGAGCTGACTCTGGGGCGTCTTCGTGCCCCCCACCGTGAGGCCTTGGGGGTTTCCTGCCGGGGAGCGGCGGGGTAGGAGACGAGCCGCGCGGGCTCCCTTCCCGGAGGTGTGCGGCAGCGTTTGACCATGAGCCTGGCCGAGAGGCGCTCGGGTGAGAAGCTGGGGGGGGGGAATGGCRTTTTAGCGAATAATGCTTCTGAAAGGGCTTTTTAGCTAGGAGAACAGGGGAGCAGAGACCCRTCGTCCTTCCAGGGCTCGGTTTTCTCAGTGCCGTGGCGTTGGCTGTATTTCGGGTGCCGGGACCTAAAGGGATGAAGCCGCAGAGGGGCTCCGGGCCRGGAAGGGGGCGGTGAGGAGCAGGGGACGCCCTGTCCCCCAGCACCACCAGCGGCTTGCCGGCGTGCTCGGGTTAAAACCCAGCAGATTTCRGTCAAGCCCAGTCTTGTTCCTGCCCGTGGGGCTCTGGCGGTGACGGCAGGGCAGGGAAGCAGGAGCTGGTCCCTGCCCCGAGGACGGCGGCGAGGAGGGGACCCCGGGGGGGACCCGCTTGAGGGACACGGGACCAAGCCGCTGATCCCGTGGCTTGTGCCGATCGCGCCGGTTAACAGGCGCCGTGCTCTGCCGAGCGTCCCAGCGGAGGCCACGAGCTCGGGGCAGGCGTTCGCGCGTTCCCCCCCCACCGCCCCCGGGACGTGCGGCAACAGGAAAGCGAGGCCGTGTATAACACAGGGAAGGACCAGCTCGCCCGAATTTCTCCCCYGGCTATTTTTGCCTCTCTCCTGGCCGGCTTGTTGCAGTGGGAGTTAATTTAATTGCCGGCTTCCTCCCTCCATCGCTGCGGTTGTGTGCGAGACCTCTTGCTGCGCAGCCTAATTGCATGGGTGAAGTGGACGTGGCAGTGCCGGAGCTTGTCTCCGTGGTGTCCGGGTTGGCGACACCGCTTGCCGCGCGCTCGCGCCTACGGCCTCGGGTCTGTAACTCCGGCCGAGTGCCGCTCCTGTCTCGCAGGGCTTCGTGCCCAAACAGACCATCTTCGTCCTCCATCCGCCGGGGACTGGGCACGGAGGCGGCGAGGGATGTGGCCGAGGCTGCGTGGGGAGCCGGGCGGCGCGGAGCGGAGCGGCAAGAGGGGAGCCGGCGAGCCGGGGGGCAGCCGGGCTGTTCGGGGCAAGCCCTGAGTCCTTGCTGTTAGCTTTTGCTGTTGCTTTTTAAATGCCGTGCATATTCCAGGCATCTCATTTTTGATTTTTTTTTTTTTGCATCCCTTGCAGCGGGAGCGGGGCCTGCGCCAGCTCCCCGGGGACRCCGATGCCCGACGGCGCAGTCCCATTCCCGTCCGGCGGCTCGGGAACGCGCCCTCCGGTCGGTCCATGCCAATTGTCTCCAACTTGGGACTTTGTCCAAAGTTGCCAAACCGTCAGGTTTTCACGTCTGGCTTTAACAGGCGATGACTGAGCTCCGCAGCTCTGACGCAGACCAGTCCAGGCTGGGGCATGACTGAGCCCTGCGAGAAGGCTGGGACTCAGCAGCATGCGGTTATTATTCACCTATATACCACACCTATGTGCAAACTCCTATAGGTAGGGCACAGCCTGCTCTCCRCTCCTCTCTGTGTTGCTCTGGGCTTCGAGAGGAGCATGGCAATGAATTTTCTGCCCTCCTTTCTGGGGTTCACGTACTCCCGCTCCGTTCAGGTTTTGGAGCCAGCAGCTCTGTGCAAAACTGAGCTGGAGCTGCTGAATTTCCTTTGGTTTAGCACCAAAATCGCCACGCCTGTGGGAACGTCCTGCAGGAGAGATCAGGGCTGCAGCGAGCAGGGCTCTGCAGCCCTCGCTCGGGAAGATTTCTCAGGAAAAGGCGATCGATTCATCTCGGGCCAGGTGACTTTTGCACCAGAGAGGAATCGTGCGTTCGCTCCATAAAGTAGTTTTAAAAACAGACAAAAACCAGGGGGTGATTATATCTTTCCTACCAAATTGTATCGTTCGGTTCCATGAGGGGTTTTTGTCTTAGCGTGGAAACCGTCAACCGGTCCAAGTTTTCTGGGACTCGGCAGAGCGAGCAAACTGCTAACGCCTTCCCAGCCGCCGGCGAGGCTGCGGCCGGCGGGGTGGGTTTTTCCTTCCTCGCGAGCCCCCGGGYGCTTCGGGAACTTGGGGGCGACGAGCCCCTAAGGGGGGAGGGCAGGGCGCCGTGGGGGAAGCGAGGCGGAGGGCTGAGCGGGCACCCGCGCGGGGTGTAGCGGAGCCGCAAGCGCGTCGCCTGAGCGCGCCGTGCTCCGGGTCAGCACCCGCCGCCCTCCGCCGGTTTTCGGCTTTCCCCCCCCCCCGCTGCCCTCGCCTGCCTGCATGTAGGACCTCTTGTTATAGCCGGGGAAATTATGGGTGGTTGGTCTCCCTGCCTGCTGCCAAGGTATAATTTAGTTTTATATAAAGTGCGGTCCAGCCCCTGTTTGCAAACCGATGCTATTCTGGGAGCCGGGAGAGGGAGGGAGGGCRGGCAGGCAGCGGGGAGGGGGCTCGYGGCCCCGGCACGGCAGCGCTGCCCTTTCCTCACTGCCGGGGTTTTGCTAGGATACTGGGGATCCAGGATACTGGATACTAGTGCGATACTGGGGTTTTTCCCCAGCAGGAAAGGAGACGGCAGCCGGCTCTCCGCTGGGAAGAAAGTAGCCCTTTCGCGAGAAAGGGAGGGGGAAAAATCCAGCTTGAGACGCCGAGTGTAACCAGATCCCCTGCTTCTTTTTGGAGGAGGAATGTGGGAGCCTGGGGAGGGTTTTTGGGAGGGGTCCCGCAGCTCGCTGGTGTTGCGGCCGGGTTGAACTGCTGCAGCCTGCGTGCTGAGTGCGGTGCCAAGGACGCGGCGCTGATGTCCATCCCGAGGGGCCCCAATCCTTAGCGGGGGTCCTGCTGCCCCCCCCCCCCAAGGCATGCTCCGCACTGCAAAAGGAGCAGAGGCAGGAGGACACGGTTCATGTTTGGAAACCCAGCCCCAAAGCACCCGCCGGTGCCCGGGGTGGGATTGCAGGGCTTCGGCGCCTGGGCCGGTTTGCACCAGCCGAGGGTCYGGCTCTGGGTTTCTTTGTTTTTTGGTGAATATTAGGCCGTGCCTTGACGCCAGGGGAAGCCGCCGGTGCCATGGCTCGGTGCAGCCCGGGCGGTGGCTGAGCCGAGGCTCCGGGCTCAGACCCTGCTTCTCTTGCAGAGGAGGATGAGACCCCGCGCCCTTCCCCGCAGCAGCACCCGGCGGCAGCGCCGGCCGAGCACCGGCCCGTGGCAGCCAAGAAGGAGAAGCTCCCGGAGGACGACGAGTCCCGAAAAGTCCTGACGAACGGAGCGGCGCCGGCCGGCGCCAAGGCCCAGCCCGAGCTCGCGGGCGCTGCCGAAGCTGTGACATGTGAGTCCCGCCGCGCCGCGTGGCTCCGCGTTTCCGTGCATGGTGCAGGCGCTGCTGCAATCTAATCAGCAGCGGTGCTAATTAGGCGGGCGGGCGGGCGGCAGCGGTGGGAAGCCATCTCCTCCGCGCTGCTGCTCGTCCCCACCTCGAGGCAGGAGGCTGTAACTGAGCGTGAGTCACCCGGCGCCGGGGAAGGCGAAGGGTGGCATCCAGCGGCGCCTGAGCGGCTCCTCCCGGCCCCGTCTTTGGGCCTGTCTAGGGCAGGGGAGAGGCGGCCCCCCCTCCTCGGCAGTCCGCGGGGAGGGTTTTCGGTAGCGTGGGGGTCTCGCGCGGCGGGAAGGGGCCCCGGAGCCCGGGGAAGGAGCTGGCCGCAGGGCTGGTGCACCCCGAGCAGCATCTCTGCTGCGTGCCCCCGAGGCTGCAGCAGGAGAGGGAGGTGGAAGGCCCACGGGAAAAACGGGAAACCCTTTCGGAAACCTTCCGTCACAGCAGGTTGACAGCAGCGAAGGACACCAGTCCGTTTGCTGGAGCGACAGGAGACGCCTCCCTTCTCGAGGCAGCTCTTGCCTTGGCGTGTGCAGGGCAAGGAAGGGAGGAGGCTCGTGCAGAGCTGTTGCACCTCTGCCTGTCTTGCGATGGCGAGAAATACCCGCGGTGGGTTACCGGCGGAGGTGGCTCCGCGGGACGCCCTGGCTGCGTCTCCTGGCGTACGGCAGACGTGTCCGGAGTCTGGCCGTCCATCCCCTCCCCAGCCCCGAGCCGGCAGTCTCGGGTTTTGCTCCTGCTCTGCCCCTTGCACGCGTGGTCGCTCCCCTCGCGTTGGACGCGAGCGCACGGCTTTCCCTTCCAAGGGGCCTTGAGCGGATTGATGCTCCCCCATGGAAAAAGCCGAGGGTGGGAACCGCGTTGCAAAGGTCGCACGCGGCAGCGCGAGCGGGGCGCTTCCCGGCACGGCGGCGGAGCGGGGCCTCAGCCGGCGCTGCCAGGAGCAGCTCCCCGGAGCGCCGCGCTGCCGGCCGGAGCGTGCCAAGTTTGTCAAATCGGCCCAGTCTTTTGGCAGCTCGGGAGCAAAACGGGGTTGTGGGTTTGGGACTCGTTGGATATTGAGTATCGCCGAGCTTGCAGGGCTTGTGTGTGTTTAGCCTTGGAGCTGCAGCGAGCAGCGGGGAGACGAGCGGAGGGAAGGGCGATAGCACTGGGCTGCTATAATATTTATTACGGGGCAGCGTGTATCTGAGAGCAGCAGGGACCGGCAAGGAGGCTGCGACGTGCCGTGTCGTCCGAGCCCTGCGACTGGCTCGGCAAAGCGACCTTTGGCAGAGCTGAGGGTCGGTGCGGTCACGGCGGGGCGAGCTTGCCTCCGGCATCACCGGAGGGGAATCGGCATGGAGCCGGCGGCTCAGCATGCGGGGCCGGTGCGGGTGGAGGCAGCATCGTTTTAGGCATGAAGCAAAGAAGCCCCGGTGGGTTTGGGGTCACTAAGGATCCACAGGCAAGTTTTCCCGTGGCCCTGGTTTCCTGGCCTTGTGCTGCTCCGTGAGATGTGCTCGGTTCCCCGTTGCTCGTCCCCATCCACGTCCCGGGCGGCCGCGCTAGGGAGCGTTACAGGGTGCTCGTGGGTAGGCGCCACTGCACCTCGCCGTGGCTCCGTGCCGGAGATCTCCCCTTTAGGAAGGCTTCGAGATCTTCGAGTTGGAGGCTAAAAAATGGGAGCAATTTTTCCTATCTTGGAGTGGTGGGGGGAGTTGCTGGCCGGCTCTCACTGCTGCTCCGCGCTCGCTGGAGTCGGAGCGTGATTTTGATTTACAAACAGTTTAATCTGAGGAATGCAAAGGAACGGAGGAAGCCAAACCGAGCGCGCTACACGCTTCTGTAAACCCCACTGCTCCGGGAGGGAAAGGCAGCAGTCGAAACGGCAGAACGCCCGCAAGGAGAGCCAGAGGGCCGACGTCTGAAATTTCCTGGCCCGGGCTGCCGGGCTCGTCCCTGCGGGCTCATCGCCCTCCCCTCCGCCATCGCCGCGGCACCGCGCAGCCCTTCGGCCGGCTCCGCGCCGCTCGGCAGCGGTTTCGCCAGATCCGCGCTGCGAGCTTTCGAGTCCCAGGGGCCAGGCTGGAGTTTGCAGAGGTCGCCGCTGCTTTTGCCTTCCCCCCCCCGGCCTGGCTCCCTGCACTGCTCGGTGCCGCTGAGTCCTGTCAGACCTCGGTGCATGCGCTCGGTGGCAGAGGTCACCGTCCRGAGAAGCAATTCCCTCTCGGCAGGCTGGTTTCCACCCCTCCGTGGATACGGGACCAGCCTCCCCCTGCGCTCCCAGCCGTGATTTCTTCTTTCCCCCGAGCAGGATCAGGCCCTTCGCCTGCCCCGGGAAGAGCTTCCGAAAGTTCGCGGTGCGGAGCGGCGGCCAAAAACGTGCCTTTCCCAGGGGCCGCGTCTGCAGCCGCGCGGCCCGGGAAGGACAGGCTGTGCAGAGGTTTCAGGCGCTTCTGCTCCCGTTTGGAAGCCGAAAGCCCCCAAGGACCTCTAGAAGTTTTGGGGAGGGACAGCGGATTTCATCCAAGATCTCCCCCCCCCCCCCCCATTTCTCCGCTCCCTTTCTGCCCTTCTCCCAGCCCTCCTGTTTCCAGCCCGCTCTCCCACCTCTACTCCAGTTATTTCAAGTTCCCTTTTCAGGCCATTTCCCCAACATTGCTCCAAAATGGAGCTTTTTCACCCAAACACCCTTCAGCAGCTGCCGGTCTGAACCCAGCCCGGATTTTGGAAGCGGCGAGGGCTGAGCCTATCGCCGCCTCCCCCCTCCATTAGCAAAACGAAGATGGGAAGGAAACACCGAGGCGCCTTTTTCTCCCTTCCCTCTGCCCGCCGCAGCCAGCGTTCCCGCAAATCCCGGCCCCGGGTGAAACCTCCCTGCTCTCCCAAGCCGCCTGGGGCTTGTGCACGGGTGGTTTTTAAGGGCTTTTTTTTTTTTTTTAAGTGTATTTTCTTTTAGCC
>NW_020447553.1:1888091-1895549 GCF_003343035.1 Apteryx rowi
CCCGCTTGGCTGGAGGTGCCTTTGCCCTCAAGCCTTTCGCCTGAATCATCGCTTGTTTACTGACGTGCGAGAGAAAAATCAAAGTTTGGCACAGGCGCCGGCGGGCGGGATTTTAYTGAGTTGTCGCGTTGCTGCTGGGGAGGGGGAGCAACGAACCCCCCTTCCCGGYGCTGGGTCCTCGCTCCGGCCGCTCCGTGCACCAGCTCCACCGTGCACCGACTCCACCGTGCGCGCGGGGAAATGCTCCCGGGGCGGGAGCGAGGCACCGCACCGCGCCACCGGCTCCGGGCAGGATGGCCCGTGGCCGCAGCAGGCGAGGGCTGGAGGGAGGCGYGGATGAAGCAGAGCTTCGTTTTCCTCCTCCTGCGGGGAAGTCCAGCCAGAGGCTGGGGAGCGCTTTAATTAAAAGGCTCCTTCGCTCCGTGCTGGGGGGGAGATGCACATCCCGGCTCTGCTACAGTGCTGTGTCTTCTCCGGCTTTTGGCTCCCGGCTTTCAGCGGGAGATAGGCTGGAGGCCAGGATTTGCARCCCGGAGGGAAGTCGGTGGCGTGGGCTGCGCCCAGGGAGTCACTCGCTTAGCCGGTGGCAGCGACCGGCTCTTATCTGGGCTGCCGGGGCGGCACAGCGTGGCACGGGGCAAACGTGCCTCTCCGTTCCTCCTCTCCCCTTCCTGGCCTTCCCAGCGGTGCCCGTGCGTCTCTTCTCCTGCCTTTCTTCTTCCTCTCCATCCTCCCGGAGCGCACTCCCGTCCCTGCGCGGGGGCGGCTGGGGACCTGGCGCGCTGACGCCCGCCTCTGTCTCCGAAACAGGCCAGCCCCAGGGGCGAGCGGCCCCGCAGGGCCCCCAGCCGCCCGGCCCCGCTGCCCGCCTGCTGCAGAACGGCGCTGGGCGAGGGCCGGACGCCGGCGGCTCCCACGGGGACGCGGGCAACGGCCTCTTCCGCCCCCTCCCCAGCTCGCAGAAGCCTCACCGCAAGCTGCAGTCCCACCACTCCATCAACAGCCAGGGCAGCAAGAAGAGCAAGGGCAGCTCCAAGTCGGCCTCGTCCCACATCCCTATTGAGGCTCAAGAAGGTACCGGCTTTCCCYGGGGGGGTTCCCTTTCCCTGGAGTGGTCCCTTTCTCCGGGAGGTCCCTTTCTCCAGGGGGTCCCTTTCCAGCTGGTCCCCTGCTGCCTGCATCCCTCGGGGTGCCCCTCGCAGCATCCTTCAGCGCAGCGGTGCCCCGAATGCCGGCAGTGCTGGGTTTGGCATCTGCCCAGCTCCTGCTCCGGGAGCTTTCTTAGTCCTGCATCACTCATTCGGCTTGTCCCGGGGCCGTTTTGTGTCCTCCGAAGCCTGTCTGTGTCCTGCAGAGGCTGGATGCGTCCCAGGCACTGGTGCTGGTCCCTGAGCATTGAGTGAAGTCCTCAGGGTGGTGGCTTGGCTCCCAGCCCCTCTTCCCGTCCCTTCCCTTAATTCCCAGGGAGTTAAGGCCTGAGCATCCCGCCCGGCCCTGCCCGTGGGTGCCAGCGCGTCTCCCGGGCGGTCTCTCTCCCTGTTGCTCGGCAGACTGCTGCGTCCACTGCATCCTCTCCTGCCTCTTCTGCGAGTTCCTGACCCTCTGCAACATCGTGCTGGACTGTGCCACCTGCGGCTCCTGCACCTCCGAGGACTCCTGCATCTGCTGCTGCTGCTGCAACTCGGGCGAGTGCGCGGACTGCGACCTGCCCTGCGACATGGACTGCGGCATCATCGACGCCTGCTGCGAGTCGGCCGACTGCCTGGAGATCTGCATGGAGTGCTGCGGGCTCTGCTTCTCCTCCTGAGCGGCCGGGGGGGCCGCGCCGGCTCGGCGCGCAGCCGCCAGCCGCCTCCCCCCGGCCCCGGCCCCATCGCGCGGCGGCCGAACACCCTGCAGGTTGCTGAGCCAGCGGCGGAGAAACCGCGTGTGAAATGCCGAAAGGAGGAGCGGAGCGAAGGAGCTCGATCCCCGGAGCCGAGGGCGCCCCAGGGATGGACGCGCGGACGCTCACGCTCTACCTCTTCCGTCGTGCTGGGCCCGCTCCGGGGACCTCGGCGCCCTTTGCCGAGGAGCGCGGGAGCTTCCTGCCACCTGAGCCGAGAGCAGGAGCGCCAACCCCGGCCCCGGCCCCGAAATGCCGGCAGGGGCTGCCGGGAGGCACCGGCCGCCGGAGGGACGTCTTCCCTGCCGTGGTGCCGGCCCCGGGACTGAGCAAGGGCAGCGCTCCAGGCGCCTTGCCCCGGTGTCCGAGGCGGGGTGGCACCAAGCATCCTCGCCTGCCCGGGATGTCTCCACGCCCGGAAAGGCCAGACACGTGGCAGAGCCCTGCTCCCCGCCGGGCCCGGAGGTGCGGGAGCCCTTGGCCAAGGTGCCCAGTTAAGGGCTCCGCTCTCTTTCCTTTGCCGTCGGATGCAGCTTCTCCCGCCCCGTCTCGGTGCTGAGATGAGCAGCCAAGTGCAATAACTCCAGCCTGCTCCCATCCCGGCGCTGCCAGCCGGGAAGAGGCTTTTCCTTTGCTGGTTGCCCGGAGCAGGGTTGCATCCCTGGGCTCGGCAGCCCCCTCCAGCCCGGTGCCTTCCCGCCCGGCTCCCTTCCCGCAGGGCCAGGGCGGCCGGCCAGGCGGGGGGGGGGCCGGAGCCATGCCGAGCCATTCCCGATCCCGTTCGCAGGACACGTGCGGGCTGGTTCCAAATGACCCCACGGGTCCCTGGCCCCATCCCATCGCTCGGGGGGGGGGGGGATGGGGCTCGGGCCTGGGCGAGGGTGGAGAAAGCATCCTTCGGAAGGGCTGGGGGAAGGGGAGGGAGACGCAGTGTCATGGGGGTTTTTGTGCCTTTTGTTACTGTAAATAAAGGTCTKTCTTCATTTCTGAGCGGCGGCTGCGGCCTCGCGTGCTCCGCAGGGTGCTGTGGGGGCTCCGGATCTGCTGTGGGACAAACCCACCACGTTACCCCCCCTCCGTGCTGCCCCTCGCTGGCGCTGTGCCCTGCCGCGGGGCCCGGGGAGCCCGATTCYGGCGAAGGAAAAGCAACGCGAGGGGCACCAAGCCCCCGTTGCCGCTGGGGATCCGAACCGGGGCGATGCCACCGGCTGCCTGGGACGGGCTCGGCGAGCCCCGGGGGGGGGGCTCTGCCGCCCCAGCTGGGCCACGATGCAGCGAGGAGGGAAAAACACTTAAAAATCGAGGCCAAATGGGTCATTTGGTCAAAGCGGTGGGGGCCGGTGTGGGATCTGGGCTGCCTGCCCTCCGGGGCTGCAGCGCAGCCGCTCCGACCTATTTTTAGCAGTGAGCTAAAGGCGTCGGGAGCCCGGCTCGCTGCACGCGCGCGGAGAGGAAGAGGAGGGCAGGCAGCCTTCCTCCCAGCTGCCGCAGCTCCCAGTGGCAGAGCAGGGCTCGCGGCCCCCTGCTCTCCCCCGCGGTGCTAACGAGCGGGGCTGGAGCCGGCACCCCGACGCCCCATTTCCCCCCCACGCTTTCGCCCCATCGCTCCAGGGCCGAACGAGCAGCCTTCGTAAACCAGGTGCAATTTGATGCCGCTCCGGAGGGACTGGGTCCCTCTTCGCCGAGGCTTAAGACTCACGGGCAAGGCAGAGGGTGGGAGGTGGGGAGGAGAGCCGGGCTCTTTCCCTTCCCGCGGCATGATGTACTGCCGAACGCAGGCGATATTCACGCCTACGGATGTACTTTAGTGACGGCTGCGTGCGAAAATGCAAATAAAACGGCACCCGGCGCTGGGGGCTTCGCGGCAGCACGGCTCAGCCTTGCTAAAGGGGTGTCGGAGAACGGGCGCTGCCTGGCGAAGCCGCGCGCGTGCCAGGGCTTTCCCGCCCCGGGAGAGGTTCATCTCCTCCCCTGGCAGCTTGGGGCTGGAGACGGGCCGGGGCAAAACTGGACTTTTTTCAGCCCGTAGCCCGAAGGCTGGATTTGGGGAAGGAGCAGGCGGTGGGATCGGCTGGGCGCAGGTCGCCGTGCACCTTGCAAAGCACCAGCCGAGGAAGGGAAGAGTTAACCCTCCTGCCTGGGAATGAATTAACAGCAGATGTGCTCAGCTTTTAACTAATTAATCTCCTGCAGACACTCGGTTTTTTGCTGGTCCCTGGGCAGTGTCTCCAAGCCGGGAGGCCGGGCAGTGCTGAGCACCCTGTGCGCTCCTGCCCCCTCCGCGGCCCGGCCGGCTGCTGCTGTCGGACTTTGGTCATGGGCTTGGTCGTTCATTGAAGTGAAACAGTTCAACGAAATGGGCACAAATGTGTTAAATGGCCCAGGCACCTGCGATGATAGCATTGCTCGGTGGGTGTTTTCAAGGAAGGTTGGTGGTGGGGGGGGCCCCGTAGGAGGGCTGCAAGCCCTGGACGGGGAAATGCATGACTCCGGCCACCAGTGCCATGTCTCCAATGCACGCTGGCTCTGCTGGGTGGCCACGGCCAACGAGGGCTTTACGAGCATGGCGTTGCAGCCCCCTTGCCTCTGCTGAAACCCCAAACGGCGTTAACTCATGGCACTGCGCTTCCCGGAGCTTTTTGCAGCATCCAGAGGCAAGCTCCGGCCAGGCTTTTGCTCATCTCCTCGGCTTCGGGCTCGGCACCCAAGCCTCCGGGAGACCTTCGCCTCCCGAAGTGCCTTGCTCACGCCGGCGGTGCTGGCTCCTTGCCGCCGTGCTATCGCGAGGCCGCCACGCTTTTCCCCTCCGCGCAGGCCATCTCCTCCGGAGGAAACCTTCTGCTTCAGGGCGGACGTGTCCCATTGCCGCAGGGTTTCTCCACGCCACCTTTTGCCGTGTGCGGTGCTGCCTGCTGGCTGCCGTACGGGATGAGCCCATGTCCAGCATCTTGGACGCACCTCTGCTTTCCGTGGTGATTGCTTCCAACAGCTGGAGCTATTTCTGTCTACAATCACGATCAATAACGTAGGTGAGAAGATTTTTTTTTTTATTATTATTATTTTCCACTCCAAATACTTTCTCCATCCTGTTTCCTCCCTGTTCACATGGCAGACGGGGGCCCGCTCCAGCCGGGAGGCCTGTGCAGCCGCCTCCGCTCCTGCTCCTCGCCGCCGGTGCAGCCCCCACTCGTGCCCCCGCCGCCCTGCGAGCGAGGGGGCAGCTTGGCCGGGTGGCGAGCGAAAGAAATGCATTGCACATGTGTACACACACGTGCACGAACACACACACACACACACATGCACATGCGAAAAAACATTTTTAAAGCCAAAGGAAAAAAAAAAGAAACGGTCTTTGGAAGCCGAAGAGGCTCATGTAATCCCAGGTTCGGCTGGGCGGCCTCCGCACGGCGCTGCGATGGGGGACGGGCCGAGGGGAGACGACTGCAGTCTATTAAACTTCCTTTGAGAAGCTGCCAGGCTGACAGCAGCTGGAAGGAATTAACATTTCAGGCCCACCGGCTCCTCTCCTCGCTCTCCCCCTGCCCCAAAAACCGGCTTGAGGCTGCAGGCCCGGCGGCATCACTTTTTCCCACTCTCCAAGAGCTCTGGCAGCGGTCGGCATCTGGTTGGAGCCGATTTCCTCCTTGATTCCTAACCTGCGAGAAACGTGAGCATCTGAGGAAGTTATTAAAAAAAAAAAAAACCCAAAACCTAGCTTTAAGCAGAGCGTCAGGAGCGACGGTGCATGGCCACGTCAGTGCCGACTTTTCCGGCATGAGCGGCCGCTTTGGGTCCCTTTCGCCCTAGAGCAGTGGTACCGAGGGGGTGTGTGTGTGKGGGGGGGGTCTCACGCTGCAAAGTGGCTTCAAGCCGTCTTGCACCCCTGAGCCGCGAGCACGAGTGCTCTCAAGAAGACCAAAAAACAGGGCTCAGACCACTACGGGCGGCAGAGGCACCCGCTTGCCGGCACGCGGGGCAGCCGTGGGTGCAAAGTGCGTGGCTCTTGCATGCGGGGGGGCCGCATCCTGCCCCGCCGGCTGCAGCGTGCTGGGGCTTGCTGTCGCTTTTCGGCATCCTGGGGGGGGGGTCAGCGCGGAGAAGGTCGGGACTGCAGAAACCATCTGAGCGCGGCGATAGCTGAAGCAGCACAGAGCTGGCGGCTGCCGGCAGGTTCACTGCCAAGCCGCCTGCAAGCGCTGGCTTCTCCCGCCGGCCGGTGGCGGCTGGGACCCGAGCGGAGACCCTGCAGCGCCGCATCCCACCTTGCTCCCGAGCTGGAGAAGGCGAATGCCCGACTGCGGGGGGTAGTTAATCCCCTCCTGGGTGCCTGGCGCCGGAGCACGGCAGGGGGCCGAACAGCCCCACAGGCAGCTGCTCCTGCCGGGGCCGGACTCCGGGGGGGGTATTTCCCCCTCCAGCGCCTGCGTTGCACGGAGGCGGCTCGGTGCCAGGTCCACGCAATGGCTGGCTGGGAAGCACCAAGCGGGGCTGTGCTTGGAGCAGATGAATTTTCCAGCGTYGGAGAGGGTAAGAAAACAAGGGAGGGGGGAACACGGCTGCAGAAAGGTTGACGCTGGGCCTGGCGGCTCGGTGTGTGGTCCGGCCGGCCCGCGTGACCGCTGGGAGAAGATCCAGCAGCCYCAGCCCCATTGCACGGGATGGCCGGATCCTGCCGGGCAGCGCTGCCTCACCCTGCTCCATGCAGGACATCTCTATTAATTACGGGGTTAATTTGCACCGGGCTCCCACCGAAGAGCCGCAGCTCAGGGTGTGAGAGCTGCTGTAAATGCAGAGCAGGGTGCCTGGAGCAAGAAACTTTGCTAATACAGAAAAATATGGAGCAACAGTTGTTTTTTTTCTTTCTTTTTAATAAAATTTAACAACATTTCTGCCCTCATAGGTGGCCATGCATTGCTGTGCATGCAGTCCCACTAGTCAAAACACAGGGCTTCGTCTTGAGCATCCCTCTTTTTTTTTTTTTTTTTCCATGCCTGGAGCTGACATAACCCTGCCAGCTGGAGCATCTCCCTCCTCCAGCTCGCGCCCGCCGCAGCGGCCGTGCACCCGGCGGGTCGAGCGGCACCGCCGCCGCCAGGCTACCTGCGTCGCAGGGCGAGCCCGGCCCTCGCCGCGCGGCGCCTCGCCAAGAGGGGCCTCCGAAACCCAAACAGCGATTTCCTGCTGCAGGCGGTGGGAGTTGTTTTCTTTAAAACACGCAGCTGAAATCGGAGAGGCGCCGGCGTTTGAGCTGAAATATCTGGGAGCCGGGGAGTTTGCTGCGCAGCGGAGGCAGCGCCAGAAGCCAATGCACGCGCGCGCATGCACCCGCCRGCCGTGCCAACATTTGAAAGCCATTAACGGGACTATTTCTGGAGGAAAATCAGGCCCTGCCTTTACCCCCCACCCRCTGCAATGCCCCAAATGGCCTTCTGCTGCCGAGAGTTATAGTGTGCAAAAACCGGCCCCGCTTTTGGGCCTTAAGAGCAAAGGCCTCGTCCCGCCCGAGCAGGGAACGCTGGCCCGCGTTTCGCGCACGTGCGTGGCGGGGCAATTGCTTGGCCGCCTCCTGCGCG
>NW_020447553.1:1895798-1937276 GCF_003343035.1 Apteryx rowi
TGTGTGTGTGTGTGTGTGTGTGTGTGTGTGTGTGTATACACGCATGTGAATACATATATGTGTATACATATACACACAGACCCCCCCCCCATATATTTATACATAGGGTGTGTGTGTTTACACACACACACACACACACACTCTCTCTATAGATATATTTATATATAGGGTCTGTGTTTGTGTGTGTGTATATATGCACATACATATGTGTATATATATATATATATRTRTAYAYAYACACACACACACACACACACACACACGGGGTATGGGCGTGCATGTATGTGTGTATATATACATATATTTATTTATACATATATATTTACACATGGGTGTGTGTGTATATGTGTGTGTGAGTGTGTATATATATACACATATATACACACGCATATGTTTGTGTGTATATACATGCACATGCATATATACATACATACACACACACACACTGTGTGTGTGTGTGTGTGTGTATATGTGTGTGCATACATATATGCGTGTGTGTGTGTGTGTGTGTGTATAAAATGTATGTATATTTATTAATTTATTTATTCCACAGTGATGGAGATATAGATAGACAGCGATGCACACGCTTGCCAGGTGACTGTGGTAGGGCAGGGATTTACTGCTCCAGCCTTTCCCCTCGGCTTTGCCGGCCGTGGCTCCTGGCCCGTTCTGCTCCAGGTCATCCTGCTGCGGCCGCAGGGATTGCGGGATCGCGCTTGCCAAGCACCGGGCTGGTTTCGCTCCCCCCTCCCGCACCGCACCGCGATGCCGGTGCTTGTTTGTTCCCTGCTCCGAAAAACTTCCCCTTTGTTCTCCCCCGGCCCCAGGGTTGGATTTCCAGCGGAAAGTCGGACCAAGCGAGCAACTGCCAGGGCTCAGCAGCCCCCCCAGCGCTTTGGAGCCGGCTCCTCCGCCGCCATTTGGTGTTAATTAGGTGACAGCAACGCTGACAGCGACGGGAGCCCGGGACAGCGGCTTCCAAAAGGCCCAAACCCCATTGCCCCCCCCCCCCCAGGTGTCCTTCTGGCTAAGGCGACAGACACCAAAGAATATATATTTTTAAGTGTTTTAAAGTGTGTCTCAGCCCGCAGCAGAGCTGGGTGCCCGGCTATCGTCACGGAGATTTTGCGCCTTCGTGTCTCTGCCTTTCCGAAAAKTGGAGATAATCATCTAACTCGTGGCGCTCACGGTTATTTTGCTCGGGATTTTGGCAGCACGGCGGGATCCTGTAACATGCACACGCTGAGCGGAGCAAGCCCTCGGCTCGGCCGGGTCCCGCCAGCTCGGCCGCGCCGGCAAAGCTCCCGTCCCGCGGGTGCCGCCTTCCAGCCACCTTCTCTCTGGGCGCAATTAAAATAAACCCGGCTGCTGCAAACGCTTCCTTCTTCTTCACGCTCTGCCTCCGCCGAGCACCCCGGGGCCTCCGGCGCGGCCGGGCTGGCGGCTCCCCTCCCGCYGCACATCAGCCTCAGGAATCGCTTCCAGATGTTATCGCGCAACCGGCTSCCTCCTGCAGCCCCGCTTGCTCCCGCGCCGGCGGTGAGAGCCGGGTTCAGCGCGGCTGCGTCGCCGGGTCTCAACCCCGGCCCAGCGGCCGCTCTTTGCCGTCGCAGCTTTGCAATTTCAGCCGGCCCTTCGGCTGCCGCCGCTGCAAATCCGGCCTTTCGCACGCGGCCCCCGGCCTCTCGCCGCCGGGCTGCCCAAGGTGTGAAGTTCTCRCGACGCTCCCACCCGCCTAACCCCAAACCGGGCAGATTTGGGGAGTATTTTATCGGCCTGCTGCTGCCCTCTAGTGAAGRGATGACCGGCAGATCCCGGCCTTCCCGGGACACTTGTACTGGGCCCAGTTGCCCACTGGCATCAGTCACTGCCTAGTCCACTGTGTGCAAAATCAAGACAGAAACATCTCATTTTTATTTGAGAAATACCAAGCCTCTGCACCTCTTACTGATATCTAAAGAAGGCCATCGTGTTAGCAAAGATTTAAGAGTTTGCTCTGAAGCAATTTCTAGTCTAAAAGCACCATGACACTTCCGCTGGAAAAAAAAAATAAAGAAATCTTTGTAAGATGGATTAAAAGAGACGTCGGAGGCTGAGTAACCAATGCACCGAGCTGCTCCGCTGTGCAGAGGCGGGAGGGGAGCAGCAAGGGCTGCTGCCAGGCTGCTTCGCTATACAGGGGTGAGGAGTGGGTTTTGCTGCAGCCCCTCGGGGCCAGGGCCGGATCAGGTGCTCGGTGTTAGTTGCCGGTGTTGGAGACATAAGAGGAAATATCCCAGCAACACATCACCTGGTAATTGGCAGTGATGAGTTTGCTGGGACTCACCTGGGTGCAGGCTGCAGGGGGTATAAAAGACTCCGGGCAAGGCAAGGGCTCCTTTTGCTGTGTCCCAGTGCAAGAGGCTCTGCAGTGGGCAGCCAAGGTAAGTGCATGCTCTCCTTCCCTGGTATAAAGCAGGGAAAGGCCTTTGGGGTACTGGAGAAGAGGGACAGCTTATTTGCTGCTACCCCCCACACACACACACACACCCTGGCCAGGTGATGCTCCCCTTGTGCGTGGACCTGTGGGCTGTGCTGAAGGGCCAGTTGCCTTCTGCAATTTTGGAGTTGAATCCTCCTGTTTCCACCTACTGCCCTGCAGTCCAGATGCTTCTGCTTTGCACTGTTTTCCCTTTCCAGCCAGATTTCATCCTTCTCTGTTGTGCTCAAGATACTGTTTTTCTAGAGCCTGTGTTGAGACTTTGTCCCAGCTGGTTTCTTCCTGTGCTTGCTGGCTCTGCCCTTTCCTGCAAACCTGCAGCCTCTGGAAAGGCCAGAGGGTCCCAGTGCTGGTTTCCAGGCCTGGCATTTTGCTAAGCCACCTTGGTCTCAGGGTATCTCTTAAGGCAGTAAATATTTTGGGGTCCACTCACCTGGCTGGTGTGARTAACACCAGGTCTCCATAATCCCTCAGCTCAGCATCCTCCGTTCCTCTGTCCCATACTGATGGACTGAGCAATTCTGCAGCTGTTGCCCACAGAGGTGGTTGTGYTTCAGAGGAAAATAATTCCTTTTTACAAGATACTTTTACAAATCTTCACTAAGAGCAGCTCAGGGCCCACTTGAGATACAGTTTTTCCCATATGCTGGCATGAAGAGCAAGATCAGCCTTGTGRTTGCAGCACCTAAAAGTAGACAAGCTATTTAGCTCTTGTTTCAGGTTGCTTGGGTGCAAATTAGGAATGAAAACCCTCCCTCCCCTTTCTATCCAGCCTATTTAGGTTGCAAAAGTCAGCGCTGGTGCCCCTAACTCCGCAGAGCACCAGGCACAGTGTGGCACCCCTCTGGTACCGATCCTGTTCCCTAACCGAGGGCCACAACCACCTTGGGTCCCCAGGACAACACTGACACACTAAATGCAATGCTCTAATTACTGCTGATGAGCTGCAGGTGTAGCCGTGGCCTCTGCAGGGACTTGCTGTGCTTGTCCCCTGCTTGGTGGCAGGGATGACGATGCCCCGCTGCCCGTTGGGTTGCTCTGGTCCCAGCGTTGGTGTTTTCTGGGTGTAACACATCCATGCACAGATGTGCCATAAAGTTTGTGCTGTTCCAGGTTGTGGTTTATGTCCCCTCAGTTTTATGTTTACACTGAGTTATTTTTCAATAAAGGGCTTTTTTATTATCTGAACGATGTCATGTTCAGTAAAGGCTGTTATTGATGAAGGTTCAATACAGCACCATAAAAACAGCACACAGCAGAAACATAATGAAATGCCCTTTCATGCTATTGTTGCACAAAGTACCCAAAAGAGCCCCATGATAGTCTCRCTTAATAAAACCCCTTGCACAGACTAAAGCAATGCTTGCAGAGCACCTAACACTGCCAGGCTTTGGCTGTGTTGCAGAGCCTCCTGGTCTGCCTCGGTGCCTGCCCGCTCAGGGCTTTCCCCTCCCAGCCTGGCAAACAGGTGACGGAGAAGCAGAACTGGGAAGTTGTCTCTGGCTCCTCTGCAGACAGTTCTGCTGTGCTATGGACCAGGTTTTCTAACTTCCCTCTCCTCCGTGGCTTTTAGACAGCGTGGTGCAGACTTCTCTAATTGCTACCACTGAACCATGCAAAATGGAAAAGTGCAGCTGCCCTGCGCAGAGCTGCTTTGCTGAGGTGTCCCCTCGCTGCATTGCTAAGCCTTTGCACTCACCTCTCTCCACGGCTCTTTCGGGGCTTGCATGCAGCCTTGCCCAGCAGCAGCAGTTTTACCACCTGCGTTTGGCCCCCAGCAGCAGCTCAGGTCGGGGCTGCGGGAAGGAGGAGGGTGTCTGCAGCCTCCCTGGTGTTGCACCTTCGAGCCAAGGAGGCTGCAGCTTGGATGTGGTCCTCAGGGCAGACTGGGGTGCTCGTGGGTGGCAGCTGGGGTCTGTGCTTGCTGCTTGCTTGCTGTTGCCTCCGTGCCTGGAGCTGCTGGACTGGGAGCGAAGCCGTCTGGATCTCCCCAGGGAGCTCAGCTTGACCCCTGAAACGGGAAAAGAAACTTAAAGCTGTCAGTGTGGTACACAGCCAACTCATCCAGCTCGCTGGTGCAAGATATTACAGAAGGTGAAGGCTTGACAGCGGCAGCATGACCATCTCGGAGGAAGACAGGAGCTGCCAGCCTGGGTTAACATCCCTGGCTCCCACATCCACATGCTTTGTAGGGGATGCAACAGGCCCTAAAGGCAAATGAGAAAAACCTGCTTTTCCCTCCATCCTGA
Organism: Apteryx rowi; assembly: GCF_003343035.1. Classification (NCBI taxonomy): domain Eukaryota; kingdom Metazoa; phylum Chordata; class Aves; order Apterygiformes; family Apterygidae; genus Apteryx; species Apteryx rowi. The sequence goes on from NW_020447553.1 coordinate 1,900,527, forward strand.
CCCGGAGTGGAGATCTACATCCGTTCTTCCCTACTAGATGTCTGGCTATTCCTGTTTGCACAAACTCCCTGACCTGGCTTTCACTCCCACTATGCCCTTGGCATCCGCGGCATCCTGCGGCAAGGGCTGCCTCCTTCCRCTGGGAACGCAAGCGCTGCCTCCTCTGCTTAATAAAGTAAATATGTCAAGGGACATAACCCTCTGTGCTCCCAGGGGTTAAGGAGGGGCTTTCCCTGGGCTGGGGCTACTCAAATTATTCAGACTGGAGGTGTTTTTGGAGTCCCCTGGTGCTCGCCTTGCTGGGGAGGTGGCTGGGTGACCTGGGGTGGCTCGTGGCTTCCTCACAACCAGGCATGTAGGGGACAGGCAAGCTCTTCAGCAATGGCATTATATATTTTTAGTTGTATATTTATTTCATTATAGATTTATTATTATTTTAAAACCATATAATTTGGGAGCAGCCCCAAGGCTGCTSTAAGCTGGGGTAGGGAAATGGGCAAAGTCTTTTCCCCCCCTGCAAACTGAGGCTCCCAGGGCTGCACCTGGATCCCTGCTCTGCTGCGACTCCCACCTGCATTTAGCACTAACGAGCCATAAGGATTTTGAGCTGAGGGGGGCTGGGGGGGGCAGATTTGCAGAGCTGCTGAGCACCTGGCAGCTGCTGCCAGGAGGCAGAGCCCAGAAATACTGAGATTCTAGCAGGCAAGGGGAGAAATAAATAAAACTGGCTGCTGTTTTGTACCATCTATGAGGGCTTCTTCCTGCGAAAGCGTGGAGGTGCGGAGTAGTGAATAAAAGAAGTAATGGGGGGAAAAAAAAAACCTATTGAGTTCTTCTTTTGCTGGTGTCCCTAAGTATAAAAAAACCCTGTCCCTTTGTCCCCTCACTTGCCCTCTACAGATGCACATGCAAAATCTAATTAAAATTTAGCAGAAGAATAAAAAAAAAATGACACGGGGTTTTTAGCTTTAAAAAAAGAGAGAGGGAAAGAAAGAAGATCCTTAACAAAAGCCATAATATTAACGGGGCTGATTCGTCAGCCGCTACCTGATAATATAGAGTTGAGAGAGCTTTATTAACGTTGGAAGCCTTGGCTCTTTGTTAATTACGGGCTTTGCTAATGATTTGGAATATTGGCCGGTTCTGGGGGATGTTGATGAATAGAGACCTCGCCAAGATTTATTCCTAATTATCTCATTTGTCTCCCTCCATTACTTTTTATGGCTGAAATTTATGGAGCTATTACCAGGGACCTCGCCACGGCTCTGAGATGATTTGGGAGAAGAGAGATGTTTAATAATAATAACAATAATAATAATAATAAAAAGCCAGATTAATAGGAAACTGATTACGTGGCTGCAGACGGTGGGGGCCCTTTACTCGGTGACCCCCCCACGTGATGCTCCCTGAGCAGCACGGCCCCATCTTGCTGTCCCAGGAGGGAGCGATGTCCTTGCGGAATTGGAAATTCCTTGGAAATTCCTCCTGGCACCTGTAAGAGTCCCTGCTGGGTCCCCAGGGCAAACCCATTTGGGAGGAGATGGCAGAAATCCAGCAGGATTTTCATGTGTCCCTTCCCACTGTCCTGCAATGAGCTGTTAATTTTTGGCCYCTTCTCCACGCAGGCAGAGCTGGACCCCAAAATGGGCCAATTTCTGGCATATATGGGGTGGAGGGGGGCAACCTAGGGGGTCGGGGGCTGGTCCCAGATGGGAAAGGTTTTCAAAGCGAGCGGCTCATTTGGGGCTGCAAGAGGGACGGCGCCGTTCCAAAGGGATGTTTTAACGTGTCCCCAAGCGCCAGCGGCCAGGACAAGAGCAAATGACGTCTGCCAGCCCGGCTGGGCCGGGGCAGCCGCGCGGCAGGGAAAGGGCGCTGGCACCAGCACGACCTGCCCCCCTTTAATTATCATGCAAAGCAATTATTTTTCTCAGCTGCACGGGGGACTAATTCTCTCCCACCATCTCCCAGTAAATATTTTCCCAGTACTATCGGATTTGCCGCACAAAGGCGAGCCGGGGCTGCGGCTTATCTCGGCGGAGTATTATTCCCCTATCTTGCAGCGTGTAAACCTACGCTCGCCCCGATAAGAGGCCTCGCACAAAAGATCAAAGGAAGCAAGACTTACGGAGAGGAGGGTTTTCTCCCTTTTTTTTTTCCTCCTAGTATTATTATAAATTTGCCGATCTCAAAGAAGCTGCATTCCCTCCCAGTAACCCAGATTAAAATAATTACCCACAGCTGATTTCATTAGGAAAAAAAATATTAGTGTTGCCCCCCAAATTAGCATCTTGGCTTAGGGGGATGCTGCTGCCCGGCAGCTTCACCTGGCTCCAAGTCTCTCTGCCCTGCTGCGGCACAGCACGGCCCCCCCAGTGCGACGCGGCCCCGCGGCCGGCCGGGCGCGGAGCCAAGGCACGTGCGAGCTGCTGGACATCCCGCCGGAGCTGGGGCTGCACGTGCAGAGAGGCGAGGGGAGCGCGCTCCGTACTGCTCCGGATGCGGGTGGAAAACAAGCTATCCTTTGTCCTCCCCGGCCGCGGGGAAAGTCGCCCAGTGCTGCTGGATTTAGTCCTCTCGCTGGTGCGGCAAGACGCCGCCGCTTCCATGCCGAAGCTCCTCAATTCGCCCTTTGCTCCTGCACAGAGAGACCCTGGTTAGCAATAGCCACGCAGCCAAAAAGCAGCTCCAGTGCTCTGCCGCTGCCACATATCCAGACTTTGGGAGCAGGGAGGGGGGGAAATTTCCCATCCAGAAATTTTGCCCATGCAGGATTTCAGGCTGCACAACATGGCACGTGTGTCCCCTCCATGTGCATCACTCACTGCACGTGCACTGATGGGTCACTTAAACCCCGGGAAGCCCCGGGCATCCCACGCACATGCGGTGGATGATGCCGTTCCCAGTGTTCCCAGCCTGCTCACCCCTCCGCCGGCTTCGCTGCCCACAACCCCCCGGTAGAAACAGGGGTATTGCTGCGGCGATGGGGAGTTTGCAAAGCTGGCTTGGGTCCAACAGTTTCCAATGCAATGGGGAAAGGGGGGAAAAAAATCTTGCAACTGTTGAAGCAAAACACATCACTGCATTTTTTTTTTTTAAATAAAGCATTTTTGTCCGTGCTTCGAAATGGGAAGGGGCTGTAAAATTCCTCCTGCTTTTTGATAGTCAAAATAACCAGCATAAAATGCTTTGTTTGGGGTTGAACAAAGCCTTTTGGTAGCCCCACAGCACTCTTCTCCCCAGCCTGGTTTTTGTCTTCTCCCTCCGCCCCCCAGTTTTGGCCGCCGAACCAAAAATCCATTATTCAGAGAGAAACCCAAGCCGCCAGCGCGGCCCCTGGGACGCGGTTACGAGCTGCAGGCCCCGCCGGCGCGAGAGGCTCTCAAAGAGGCCTTGTCCTGCCCGGCGGATATTTTCACGCGGGAGCCCCCGGCCGCGCAGCCGCGACGGGTTTGCGCCGCTTTGCATCGGCACCCGGGCGGATCCGGGGTGCCGTGGCCCGGAGGAGCCGCGCCGGCTGCTTCCCCTCCCGCGCGCGGTGCCGAGCCCCTCGGCGCAGCCCGGCGCTGCAAAGGGCCCTTTGAGCCCTCTTACTTGCTTTTTGCACCCAAAAGAGCGTCGGTATAAATGAGAATCGGGCTGCCTGGAAACTAATCAAGCTATTTTCTCCTCYGGGTCGGGAGGAAGACAGAGAGCGATTGCCATGGTTATTTCTATTTAGAAACGCCGGGGAGGTGACGGCGGCGGCGGCRGATCGGGAGACGCAGATGGATTGCGGGGAGCTCAGCGCGCCCGGCCCAGTGTGAGCCGGGGGGGAACCCACGTTCCCGGCACCCCACAGCCCCTGCAGACCCCCAAATACCCCGGGGGACCGACAGGACGCTCAGATCCGGGTTTTCCCCCGGGCAAAGAGGGGCTCAGCRCCCAGCACGGCGACGGCGGTCTGTGCCGGCTGCGGATCAGGCTCCCCGACACGGGAGCGAGAGCATCCCCTTCCCACCTGAGCTACAGCCCGTCAACACAGATGGCAAAATCTAAATGTTATGATAAGGTATTTCTCCCAAATTTCCATCTTAATAGAATTACGAGCCTGTAATTACCCTACAAGCCTGAAAACCTGCCGGAATCCCAATTAGGAATCTGAGGACATAATTGGCCCCTAATTAGAAAGATTTGTCAAATGTGAACAATTTTCTCACCTCTTCATTTTTTTCTTCTTCCCCCTGGTGAAAATATGGATATTTGCTCTCCCCCTCCGCCTCTTCCCTCATAAACAGGGGGCTGCTGTCTCCCAGCTGTACCGCGTTCCCACGTCACACTCCTCCGGGCTCTTGCGAAAGACGAGCTCCGCAGCAGGTGTTAAGCCATTTTTATATTTCCTGGAAAACTGCGCTATTAAAAAAAAAAAAAAGAAGGAAAAAGATGGAGAGCCTGCAGCCTTGGGGCTTTGCCTTTGCTCCGGCTGCAAGGACGGGCACCGTGGTGTAGGGGCAGCCCAGMAAGGATGCAAAAGCTGCTACCAAAGCAGCTTTTTGAGCAGGGAGATACGGCAGCGGGCAGGATGGGATGGGATGGGATCACCCTCCCACCCTGCTGGACCCCGCTCGCCCACCAAATTCGGCAGCAGCCTTGGATGTGCGGCGCCAAGCCCGCACGGACCCGCACGGACCCATCCTTAACGCACGGGCAAGCCGTGCACCGGCCCCGTGCAACACCCCACGTGCGCGGGAAACCGAGGAGTGGAAACCTCCCCGGACGCGGGAGCAAACGCCTGGCATTGCCATGGGCTCGCAGCACCCCAGTGTGCAGCACGGCCTCCCCGGCCGGCCCCGTTTGGGGAAAAGCTGGCCCTTTCGCTGCAGGCAAGGTAAAGCCAGAGGGCAGCTTTGGGCCGAGATCATCAGCTTAAGGCAAAGCTTTGCTGCCCCGGCAAAGCGGCTGCAAACTCCAGCCGTCTGGCAGGGAGAGAGGCARGAAAACCAGAAAAATCAAGGGATTAAAGGGAGCAGACAGGCTGGCCCGAGGGGGAAAGGAGGCTCTTTGGGGCACATTAACCACACGGACACYCCAGCACAGAATGAAGCATCTCCATCGTTCACCCTCCGGAGCAAGCAGCCAGCTGCGGAGGAGCAGTGTGCCAGGGGCTCGGAGGGCTGGTCCGCTGGATGAGCTGCCTCAGCCAGGGGAGGATGAACCGGGATGGCGGATACGAGCCTTGGAGCRGCGGAGGAGAGGGGTCCAAAGGGCCTTTTGGGGTGAAAAAGGCCCTTTGGAGGGCACGAGCCAGCGGAACGGGGCAGGCACAGGGGTTAAAGCGGAAGCTCTCCCGGCAGAGGACCACGCTGCATCGCCACTTCTCCATCATTAATAATCCCTAACGAGCGCTCGCCCCCGGGGCGCCCCCACCTCGTCCCGGGCACGCGGGGGCACGAGCGCGGCTCCCCCCTGCCCACGGCTGCCCGCCGGAGCCGGGATTTACCCACCTCCGTCCTCCTCTCCCCGCCGAGCGGCTCTTTAGTTAAAAGCGACAACGCGGGGGGAGGGATGGAGGGGGGGACAGGGGGAAGCCTGGTTTTCCTAATTAACAATTAGCACAGAGTGTGCTGCTAATTATGTGGTTCCATGTAATTAAGAAGCTAATTAGTGCAGTGTCAATTAAGATTTAATTAGTACCCTTGTCAAAAATACTTGAAAGCGCAGTTTATATGCGAGTACTTCAATATTTCAGTGGTCACGATCTCCGCGACGCGGGGAAGCCGCCCGCTTGCCGGCTCTCAGCTGCGCCCGCCGCCGGCTCGCCGCGCTTTGTTGGTGCCGTCCTTTAAAACGCCGCCGCCGTGATTGATGCCGCGGGAAGCCCACGCCGATGACGTGGCAAGGGGCTTCGGAATAAGGTCTATATGTCTGGGGGGTACCTTGCACCCGGGCAGGGGTGGGAGCAGGGCCCCAAAAGCCCCCCCGGAGCCAAACGCTGGCAACGAATGGAGATTGAGATGGGAATATCCATGGAAAAGGGGTAATTTCCATCCCCCCTCCTGTTTCGGTGGCATCGGGCTGCGCTCGGGTCCCGTGCCGGCGCCGCGGCCGTCCAGGCTCGCGCTCACCCAGGGATTTCTCATGTCGGGAAGGGCGTGGGTGGATGCCGATGGAGGGAGGGAAGAAACACGTCTGTGGCTCTCAAGGTTTCAGGAGACACGTAAACAAAAACCCACCTATACAAACAAAGCAGGGAAACGCTCTGCAGTTTGTAAATCATCCTCTGCAAGCAGCTCGAGGGCTCCGGAGCCCAGGAACACCAGGAAGGGAGCCAGGYGCTTGCTATTTTTCAAACGGCACCRTCTCGAAGGYRMRGGGCTCCTTGCATGTGTCATAGCAGCGGGCTGCTACRGCACGGAGGGGAAACGGCTCTCAAAACTCGCAAATAAATAGCTTATACCAAGCCCCCGGGAACCGCTCCTCACCGGGCACCTTTGCACAGCTCAGGAACCGCTGGGCATCATGTTATCCTCCTCCCGGGCAGCAAATTCCCCAATCGCGCCATAGGACACTTTCTCGCACAGAAATACACCCACATGGACACGTGGACACACCATGGGGCTTGCAAACTCCTCCAAAGCGGCGCGCGTGTCCCCAGAGCCAATGCTTCCAGCAGCCCAGACAACAGATTAAAACCCAGCAGTCACAGGAAGCTGCTTTCCATGTGTTTGGGCCTATTTGGGTGTTCCTTGATAATTTTATGCACTATGGCAACACGTATTTGGCTCAGTTGTGGAGCGAGATGCTGCAGCAAGCACCAAGCTGTCCCGAAGAGCCTGCACCACCCGTGCAAGAGCTCAGCCCAATGGCCCCATTAGATGTAATAACTTTTGCTGCCGTCTAACCCCTTGCTGAGCTGATATTGCCAAGAATTGAAGAGCTTGACCGCAGCCTGGAAGGTTTGGTGGCCTCAAGGAGGTTTGAACCTAAGGTGGTCCCCAAACTAAGCTCCTTGGGCAGACCAAACCTTCAGGAAACAGGTTTGCGTGTTTTGAAACGAAGCCCAGTTCCTCAGGTGCCGAAGCCGAGCAAAAGCTTTCAGGTGCACCTTGAATAGCTCGAAAAAGCCCAAGGGACTAAACCAGGGTCAGGCTCATCCTCCAGCGTAAGCCTGCAGATGAAATCAGGCTTCAGCCGGGATGCCGAGACYGGACCAGGAAGCGCTTTGGCACAGGGGGGGTTCGCATCCGAACCCAGCTCCCTGCCGGAGCCGAGCCCGGCAAAGCTGCCGCTCCGGAGAGATGCGGGGACACATCCCGGGAGCATCACGCGAAGCACGGGAGGCTCTGGGGTTTTTTCCCCCCCCTTCCCTTCTCCCTCCCCCTGCCTTGTACGCGACTGAGCCGCCTGCTCTCCCACAACGGCTGCCAAAATACAGCGAGACAGGGTATAATTACAGACACTTACTGCGGCCATTACACCACCAGCACGGTCTGCGCAAAGTGACACACGACCCGTCAACTCCTTATTCACGCCATTAAGGGGACTCATTAGCATCTTCGCTCAGAAGCAAAATTACCCTCACTGCTCATTTCAAGATGTCATAAATTTTAATTTAGGACCCAAAGATAGCACAATGGGAGCGAGCTGGCTCTCTCCGGCGGAGTCGCTCGCTGGCGGCGGGAGGTGGAGGTGGTGGGAGGGAGGTGGTGGGGCTGGAGCGGGGAGGAAAGAGAAAGGAAAGGCCTTGCTGGATGAAAGACGGCAGGGTGTTAAGGAGCGGAGATGGGGAAGGAGGGGGGGAAAAAAAGGGAGAAAAAGGCATGCCCAAGGGCCTGGCAAGTGCCGTGCCCCGTCGGAGGCGAGGGAGAAGGAGGGAAGCCGCTAAGAGCCAAACACTTCCCAGGAGGGGTGGGAGACGGGCGGCCGGGAGGGTTTCCCTCGCGGGTCTGCACCGTGCTAGTGTCCTTCTTTCCATCCCCGCGGTTTGCCAAGAGCAAACTCCTGCCGTGGGCCCCCACGGCGCTGGAGCTTTGAGTGACACCAGCGTCCTCCGGTCCCCGGTGCCTCCGCAAAGGGGTGAAAGCAGCAGCCCCAGCCCTGCCCCGAGGGCAGCGAAGGCAAGGCGAGAGCCCAGCAAGGCAGCCGGAGCTGGGGCAGCAACGCATCAGCGGCTCCTCCAAAAAGCGGCTGGGCAAATCCTTGGAATCCATCCCCGTCTGGTAGCATCCACTATTTGTCATTCCCAGACACGGATACAGGGCCCTTCGGCTCCGGGCAGCATGTCTCAGATGGGAAGAGCTGTGCAAGCACCGAGGGGCCGGGGAGATGCGTGTGCCCGACTGAGCGGAGCAGCCCCCAGGCTGAGCCCGGTACCCCCAGGGCAAAGCTGGGTCCCAGGTTTCGGGTCACCAGCTTCAGTCCAGCTTTGTAACTTGTCCCGTCTGAATCCCCTTCCCCACGAGGCTCCCCTGAAGCACCAGCATCTCCCTCGGGATCGGGCCAGGTTTTGCTGGAGCTCTCGCCTCTGCCACGCAGCAGAGGGATGTCCATCCCTCTGCCTGGCCGGCGGCTCCAGCCCCCAGGAGACGGGAAGCAAAGAAGCGGAGACGGGAGGGGACAGGATGGACAGAAGCGGGGACATGGGTTGCTGCTGCAGGAAAGAGCAAATCCCTGTGCAACAACTCTCTTCTGGCCCTTTTGATCCCTTAACGCGTGCTTTGCTTTGGAAGCACGTTAAAGGTAGGCACAAACCATCTGAAACGACCCCGTTAGCGCTGCTCCAGAGGTTAGCGGGCGTCTGCGGGGCGGCAGCAGGAAGGATGGGAGCGTTTCCTGCCTCTGCCGAATTCCAGCGTCCGCTTAGCCCACACGGGAGCTCGCGCCGTCTCCCGGCTCTCCAGCTGCACGCGCGGAGGGGCAGGACGCCCGCAGGCTGCGAGCGCGCGAGAGCCCACCAGCAGCAAGCTGCTTTCGCTCCAGAATAAAAGCGACTGTTGCAACGGTATTTGCACGGGGGACACGAGATTGCAGAGCGACTTCTGCGAGGGGCGTCTCAGCCCGTCTGCCCCTGCAGTCCAGCCCTAGACGGCTGCCGGGCATTTGCCCCGCTGGGATTTTAGTAGCCGGCATGTGCCGAGAGATGCACGTGCCGAGGGGCGGCCGCGCTCACCCCTTCCCTCTGCCTGCGGCTGCCAGGCGCTGCCTCGAATATCCATGACGGATAAGACCCGGCACACCTTCCCTCTCGCCCTCAGACACTGCCGGGACAGAACGCAATTACAAACCTCTTAAACTTTACCAGCTACCAGGAGCCGTGATTAATGAGTCCAAGTGTCCACACCTGTAAAAAACAGAGAGGGGAAAGAATTAGGGGGGGAAAAAAAGCAAAAAAAAAAAGCAGCTCCAATTGCAGGCAGCGGAGGGAATCTGGCCCACTCCTGCGCTATAAGAACATAGATCCAGAAAGGTTATGTTAATTTTTAATGTACAAGACTAATTAATTTCTGGGGCTGGCTGGATTAGCCAGGAGTGTAAATTCCAGCCTCAGCTCGGGCTGCGGATGAACCAACAGCGCCGCGGGCCTGCGAGCCGCCAGGGCCAGCGCTCGCCCCCCGCCAGCGCCCGCTCCCGTCCTACAGCCCCCCAAGGGTCGGTGTTGGGGGGGCAGAGCTGGAGGGAGGGTTTTGGGGACAACCGGGGCATTTTGTTCAAGCCACAGGTACGTTTCAGCATCCCAGGTGGGGAAACTGAGGCACGGAGTCTCTGCAGGGAGGGGTAACTGGCTCCCGGTGACCCGTCCCCATCGTGCCCCCAGCGAGAGCCCCTCCGGCGGTGGCGGGCGGCAGCGGGTGCCACAGGGGGTCTGGCTGCCCCGCTGGCACCGAGTCCGGCGTTCGAGATGCGATATAGATAAAGCCTCCAAACCCACTTCTGAAAGATGGAAAAAAAAAAAAAAAAAAAAGAAATACAAAATAATCCCTCCAACGGCTTTTGGCAAGACCGTAATGAAAGGGTCTGGACCCGGCAGGCGGGGATCATGTGGCCTGGAAATACAGTAAGTTTTTTAAGGGAAAGAAAAGGCTCCATTATTCTCGCATTAAACTCTCCCTGGCGCTCCCCCTCTCTCCCTTTCCCTCTGTCAGTCTTTTGCTCGCTCGCCGACTTCCCCCAGCCTCTCCGAAGACAGATCGTTCCCTTAATCACTCTGGAAAAGAACCCCAAGCCGATATAATATTATAATTAATTAATTCACTAAAAAGGTATTAAATTTCTTTTCCCCCCTGTGGATATTATCTGAATTCATTGACCTTTAGAAAAATCACCCTCTAATTGTAACCAGGTTCAAGTGCATTTCCAGCCTGTCCCTTTTACATTAATAATATCTTCCAGGACTCCRCTATGCTGCTTAAATATTGTATAAATTTCACTGCCCCCTCAAAAAAAGGGGCGAGAGAAAGGCATGAAATGAAAACTCTGAGCTGATTAAACCAGCTCAGGAACGCAGGGGGAAGAAGCGAGAGGATCCCGCATTGGCTTGGGCGATGCGTGAGCCCGCAGCGGGATCCCGGAGGGGCTCGGGCCGAGGACGCCCACGGCCCCGGGGGCTCCCGGCCGGCAGGAAAGCGCTGGGGATCCGGTGCCGAAAGCCGGGGAGGCTCCTGGACGGAGCAGCCTTGAGGAAAGTAGATTGCCAAGCGCTTTGGGGTCCAGAGATCCAGCTGGGAAAGGAGGTCTTCACATCCATAGCTGTCTCTTTGGGCCACAAATAGCGCAAAAGGATGGGATTTCCAGAGGGGTCTCTAAATACCGAGATAAACACGGCACTGCTCATCTCCCACCGCCTCCGTTTGCCCTTGAAACGGCACCACCGCTCTCCAGGTTCCCTTTGCTGCAGCCCCTTGCCCTCATGTTTTCCGCTCCGTGAGCCTGCTGGCCCCTTTCCTGGCTGCGGGAACGGTGCTCCGGGCTCTGCTGCTCCAGGCTCTGCCGCTCCAATCGCGGCTCAAACAACAAGCCAGCAAGTTCGCCTGCAGCCGGCACGGTAAAGTCGGTGTCAGGCATGGAAAATCCAGCCGGGCTGCTGTCGAGTCCATCAGGCATCCCGGGCCAAACCTTCCTCTGGCAAAAGTCATGGCACTGCCCAGGTCGGGCCACCCGGCTCCGGCCGAGCCCCGGGGATGCAATTCCTGCTGCTCTGCCCCTCGCTTGGGAGCAGGAGCGTGGTCTCCTCCAGCAGCCCCGGCGCTCAGGATCGTTGCCTCCGAATTGGGCACGGGGGCTAGCTGAGCGCCCGTTCCTCTTCGCCCTGCTCCGAGCTGCGCGATTCCGCCCRAGCCTCCTTCCTCCAGCTCGGCACTTTTCTCCTTCCCTGAGCACTGCGGCCCCTTGGTGACGGGGAGGCATTCGCAGCCCCGGCTGCTGCCAAACCTCCCCGAGCCCTGCCCGGGGCAGCCGCTCTGCTCTGCTCCGGGAAGCGCCAGCGGAAAACCAGCACTTACTGGGGAGCTGCTGCAACCAGGAACCGGGGCACCTGTGCAGGGCCGGGGCTTGCTGCAGGCTCAACGTCCCCATCCCCTCCCGGCACGGAGACGCTGAGGGCTTCAGGTGGGGAAGGAGCAGCAAGAGGAGCCCAAGAGCTCGGACCACAGAAGGGGCTCRGCCGGAGACGGAAAGGAAGGGAAGGGGGATGGAAGGAGAAGGAAAACATGGCCRTGGCCGAGCCTCGAGGCGCTGGAGGGCTTCCAGCCGGCGGGTCCAGCCGGCGCTGCCCCGGGGACACTGCAGCGTCCCGCGGCCCCCTCGCAGGGTGCCCAGGTTTGGGTTTTGGAGGGGGGGCAGCCCCCAAGGCCGTCGCCTCCTGCTGCCCCAACGTCGCCCACCTGCTCCCGCGTCACGGGAAGGGCATCCGCATGGATCGAAGGCTGGGCTGATCCCTCCTCACTTCAACATCAAGCCCATTTTCTGTTTTGTTGAAGTTTTTCCAAGGAAGACTTTTGTAGAAAATCCCCTGGGACTTGAGAAACAACTTGCAACCATATTCGTGGAGGAATTAAAGACGCGTTTTCATTGCTGTATTTACAAAACAGTAGTGAAGAAGTCGCAGGTCTGTTCAAAAAGGTTTTTGTTTCCAAACACATCTGGCTTGACCAAAAAACTGACAAAACCAAASCGCAGCCCTAAAGCCTTTTCCCGGAGCAGTGAGTCTGAGGCGAGGYGGCCACATCCTCCCGGGGAGCACATGCCCACGTCTCAGCCGCTCCGGACTGCGGGGTGCTGCGGCGGCTTCGGTCCCGTCCCAGCCAGGCATCGCCCTGCGCCCCATGCATGGCTCTCGCCCGGCGGCTCTCCCGTGGCCTCATCCACCCCGGGCTCCTTGCAGGAGCTGCCGCCTCCTCCCAGCTCCCAGTTTATGCAAGTGGCCTTTAAAACCTCAGAGCCTGGTTTTTCGGAGGTGCCAAATGCTCGAGCTGCGGAGAGCAGCGGCTGCTCGGCACCTCTGCACACCAGGCTCATCTCACTYCTGACCCTCCTGGTTTTACCACATCCATCCCAAGGAGGGCAAGGGCAGGGATGAGATGGAGACGGGGCAGCAGCCCTGGCGAGGGGACGCTGGCGGCAGACCCGGAGCGCCAAGCGGGAGCAGCTGGTGCTTGCAGGCAGGGCGGGCAGGAGGTGCCGCTTCTCGGACCGATCATCCCCGGGACGGCAAGCGCCCAGCACCCACAACTGGAGAGAGCTTCACTGCACGCGCGGGCGGCTCCTGCGTCCCAGAGCTTGGGCTTCAGGATGCATCCCGGACGCGTCCCCGCTCAGCGGGCTCTGCGATGCCAAGTGCAAAGCGCCTCGGCCCCAGCCCGATTTGTGCCGGCACGAGCGGGAAGGATGGAGGGAGGGATGGAGGGAGGCCCAGAGCCCTGCTCCCACTCCCGCTCCGGCCACGCTGCCGCCTGTTCCGCGCGCCCGCGCCGAGCTTTCCGCCGACAGTCTGGCTCTCTCTTGTGGCTGCGCCCACCCTGTGCAGCCTCCTCCGCCGCCCGGCCCCACGGAGGCCCCTGCGTCCCCCCCAGCCACCCGGGATGCCCGTCCCTGCCGCCRGGAAGAGCGACATGCCAAGAGCCGTCAGGGCACTTCTGTCCCCACGGGACACCTGCGATGCCGGTGCCTGGGAAGCCAAAGCCAGACCCGGCCCCGGCTGCCACCCCCCAGGCTATTGGCACCGTGCAAAGCGCGGGGACGAAGGTGCCCGCCGCCCGGCTCGGCCCCTGCGGCACCTCGCTTCCCGAGGCGCAAACCCCAGCTCGTGCCGACGGGAAAAGCGCGGAGCCCCGAGCGAGGCCAGGAGGCACGCTGCAGCCCCGGCGAGCGCGCCTTTCCCTTTTTATATCCGCCTCGGAGCCGCGACACCGATTTTTTTTCTTTTTTTTCTTCRTTGGGTGGCTCACACGCTGTAATTAAGAGCCCTTCTCTCCCGCCTGCCCGAGTTCCCATCTTTAGCAGCTGTTGTTTAAGTGAAGGAAACCCCCTTTCGTCCTCTCTCTCCTTTATAATTTTTTTTTCCCCCCCTTCTGAACATAAAGGGATGACAGTGCTCCAAGCCAGGGTCTTTTGCATTTCTGAGTTGGTTCTATTAATTGGAAGGAGGGTTAAGAATCTGCAAGGTCGTTTCAATCTACATCTGACCTTCAGAGTAATCCTCTATGCCAACACCAGAGCATGTCATTAAAATGAGGCCCTCTACCATATCCCGGCATCCCTTTATTCTCTCCTTGTGCACATTAATTGCTCATAAGTTGATTTGATCTCCCTATTCTGCAAGAAGTAAATTGCCCTCTTATTTCGCCATTTTCATCCTGTTTTCTTAATTAGGCCCTTAAAAATCTCTAGGGCCTCAGCCGGGCCGCAGGCCTCATCCTGGGAATAAATTTTGATCTCAGCCTGATAAAGAGTGAGCAAACCCAGAGATTGAACAATGTCATTCGCTCCCCCTCCCTCCCCTCCTCGCTATTCTCTTGACATGAAAAGGCTATCAGTTTTTCTCTGTGTTAATATAGGAAATAATTCACACTTCAGGCGTTGTTCTCTATTTAGTGTTCACACTCCCTAGATAAATCAAATCAGGGATTTTTTTTTTTTAAGTGTCTGAAACTACTTACTCTTTCTCTCCCCCCCCCCACCTCGACCACTCTCCCTCCCCCCCTTCTTCTAATAAAGTTTCCACCATTAGCCTCTGTGATTTCCCATCCTGGGAAGTCTATTTTAAGGCAGATTTTCTTTTGTGTATGTATGTGCACGCATACACGTGCGTGTTTAATTCAATCGGCCGAGGAGAGCAGAGGGGCAGCGGGAACTTTTCATGCAGCGCCGTACGCGCCGAGGAGCAGGGGGAAACCGGCCCTGTGAGAAATTCGGCCACATGCCAGCTCAGCCGCTTCTGCCCGCAAGACAGTGGAGCAAGATACCCTGCGAGGACRTTTTCCCCTTGCTTGCACCAGATACATGCTACCTGTGTCACAACCAYGCAAAGCAGCTGGTCCCAGGGTGCCTGGGCACCTCTTGCTCACTTGCAGGGAGTTTTTTTGGTGCATGCATGGAGCCACCTTCCCCACAGGTTTCATTAGCTGGCCACACACTAAACAGCATTGAATATCYACAGGGTATTCAACAGGTAGAAACACACCTTAGCTCCTGGGACAGACGCACACAGCCACCACAAAGCAACGCTGCTCCCCAGCTCAGCACACAGCTCCGCCACAGGGATGACACCACCTCCTCCTGGCTTTGCTTGCTGGGCTTTGCAGCTATTACTAATTAGGGGCCAAGCCTGCTTCCCATTAAGGCAATCAGCAAAGGCATCGGCACCTTGCAGGTCACAGCTGGGCTCACACTGGCTGCAGCAGAGCTCCTAGGGTCCAGCACCTCCTTCCCAAGGGATGGAAGGCTCCTGTGAAGTGTCCTACGCTGCCTGGGTCCTGGCCCCCTTGGAGGGGGCACTGAGAGGAGTTTTCGGGCTGGTTAACACGCTCCAGCTCAGTTAACTCCCGTGCACCCACCCGGTGCATTCCCCATCGCCCGAACCGGGGAGGGAGCAGCCTGAGAAACAGCTCAGACAACACCAAACTGATGTGCACCAAGGTCCTCCTTGTCGGAGCAGAAATCAGCCGGTATCAGCGACGGTCTCCTCCGAGCACGCTGGCGTTTCCGCGGGGGAGAGCAGGTGTCCGGCCGCTTGCTGTCCCCCTGGGGACCCCAAAACCTGGATTTTCCCCCCCCCGGCTTTGAGGCTCAGCGCAGGCGGCAGCGCAGGGAGAGCCATGCCGACAGCACCACCTTCTGCCACGGCGCGTCTCAGCATTCGGCCCGGGCGCGACCCGGGCAGAGGAGCGCGTCCGGCCGACGAAAGGAGGAGAAACGCGAGGCAACCACGGGGCACGATTCTGCCCCCCGCTCGGAGCCGGGGGAGCAGCCCCGCAACGGCAGCCCTCGCTCTGCCGAACGGGGAGAAGCCGCTCGGGGAACACCGGGACCCTCCCTCCTCCCCGAAGAGAGAAAACAAGCCGCAGTGCCACGCTCCGGGATGTTGTAAATAAATATATTTTAATGATTCTTCTTCCATTCCAGTTCATTCTTTTATACATTTATTTATAAAACAGTAGTAAAATCTTTTAATCAGAGCACAGTGCATTTAAAAAAACAAACAAACAAACAAAAAACCCCAAAAGATTTAAAAAAAAAAATAGTAATCCACAACTGTTTACTCGCAGCCTGGGGAGAGGCCAAGTCTCGGGCTGAGCGGCGGCCGGGCCGCGGTGTCTTCTGCGCCCCGGTGCACGCAGCACGCCGATGGCACCCGGCGCCGGCCGTCAGCCAGGGCCCGTCGTCACGTCCCCGGCTAAGACAAGCCCAAGCGACTAGCGGTTCTGCGTGTCCACCTCGACGCGGCCCGATTCCCGCGGCCGCCCAGACCCACGCCAGCTCCCGCCGCCTCCTGCCTTCGCCCCCTTCCCTGCAAATGCCGCCCTTGCCCGGAGCATCCCGACCGGACCGAGCCCCTGCCCTAGCACGTGCAGCGGGGCTCGAGGACTTCTCTTCAGACGCGCTTTCTTCCTTTCTCTCTTCCTCTCCTTTCCACTTGCTGTATTTCCATGCAGACCCCACGTCCAGCGGGCGCTCGTCCCGGCGGGCAGGGAGACGCCGGGGTTGTCCCCGCACCGGCCCCGCGCCGCGGCGAGCTCTGCTTCTCGGCAGCCCGGCCGGCCGCGCTTGCCCGTGGTGCCGGGACCCCGCAGCCCTCGCCTCGCAGCGGGGCCAACGAGCCGACGGGCTCCGACGTGCAGCTTGCGCCGGCGCTCACGCCGCGGAGGGCAACGCCGCGGCATGAAGCCGCTGGGCTATTGCAAAGGGCGCTCGTCTCTCCCCAGCACCCCGCCCCCGTGCTCCCCCTCAGGCTTTACAACTAAATAGTGTAGTATTTTCTTTTCGAGCAGGGTTCTCCCTCCTCTCCCCGGTTCCCTTCATGGCTGTGCCATCACCAGCAGCGCTGAGAAAGCAGAAGATGACTCGGGTACGAAACCGGGCAAAGCCGCTCTTGCGCGGGCTGGCTGCCCTGGCTGGGGACAAGCCGGTGACGGGGGGAACAGAAACAAGCCCTGCAAGCCGCAGGCAAGGAGCAGCCGCTCCGATCGGGCAAAGGTGCAAACCATCTCCCGACTCCCCGGCCACAGCCGCACCTCCGCGCCCAGACACGGGGCGGGCTAACAGTTTTCGATAAGCAACCCAAAACCCACCGAAAAACTCCTGTGCCTTCCACCTGAAGAGCCACGGCGCGACGTTGCAATGACAGAGCCAGGAGGCAGGAGATGCACCTCCATCGCCGCGAGGCTGGAGGGGACACGGCTCCCACCGCCGCCGGAGGGACGGGCGGAGGTGCGTCTCGGAGGGACGAGGAGGCAAATCCTCGGGGGAACGGGGCAYGCAACAGCGCAGCAACCGTGCTGACCGCCTCCTGACCGCCCACCGATGCCCGAGAGCCCGGTGACATGGAGGTCTCCTCCGCAGGTGGACACCGCCACGCTCACAGACGCTGCCACAAACGGCAGTGCTGTACGCTTAAAAAATGCTCAGATCTGCCCACAGACCCCCTGTCACCTCCCCACCTCCTCCTCCGCCTGGCTGGGTCCCACCAGGATGGCACAGGGACGTTTCACTAGGACACTCGAAGGTCCCCTGGCCTCGCGTGGCTGGTTTCCAGAGGCCGGCGAGGTCAGGGGATGGACGTAGCATGCAGGCAAAGCCCCCGGAGAGGGGAACAATCCCGAAGGCGGAGGAGCCACCGCACGGTGTCGTTTGCAGCGAGGGGCTGCACACGCTGCTGCTGCTGCTGCTGAGGTTCACGTTCGGACAAACCCCGGGACACTGGAGCAATGCTCAGGAGTTCACCTGGCTTATCCGGTTGGGATACACGACCAGGGCAGCCGCCGAGGCCAGGAATTGCCTCTGGTGCCAAACAGGGTGTCCTCGGACAGAGACACAAACCGAGGCTTTCACCTGGGCACCGCTCCAAAACCGGGGTTCATTCAAACGGACCGAGCACCAGTCAGACACCCTATACCTGACATTTTGGAAGTTCTCAACACAGACCTGAATTTGTAGGCTCAGTCCCAACTCACTCGGAAAACACCTCCCATGCTCCATGAATTAACTTGCTCTAACTGAGCACCTCTTCTCCCTCCTACCCCGTTGCCCAGAGAAGCACCCAGCCCCGGTGCTCCGATGATGAGCAGCACCGCTCTTTCCTCCACCGGCACGAAAGCAAAGCAGAAGCCCCATCGGGGACGTGGCAACGTGACACAGCCACCAACGGTGTCCGCAAGGCCCAGAGGCCCCAGCTTGGCAAGACTTGGAGGGAGCGCAGGTTCACAGAGTGAGGCTGCGAGTGGGGAGCGAGCCAGGGAAAAACCTCTGAGCATCCACCCGGTCCTCTCCCACCAGCTCCCAGGGGCTTTAAGGCTCCTTCTGGCTCCAGCACTGAGCCTTGCCCTGGGTCAGGCGTGTGGGCTGGGAGGGTTTCGTGGAAAGGCAAAGCAGCCGAGATCATGCTCCCAGGCTGTGAAATCTGCAGCGAGTCCAATGCCGCGGCAAGCCGAGAAGGTCCGCTCGAGTTCCTGGCAAAAAGCTTGCAAAAGACGCTATGGTACCCGGCAAGACTTGAACCGAGACCCCTGTTGCATAGAGAAAGATGTACTCCGGCGTGGATTCAAGTGCTCGGCAGGACGGCCTCCTCATCCAGGCAGGGGAGGAAGAGCGCCCTGTGACTTTGCTAACCCATCTTGAAGGCCCAGTCCTTGCCCCCGGCGCCAGAGCAGCTCATCGTCACAGCATGTCTGTGTCCTCCATGCTGAAGCTGCTCCGGCGACTGCTGGCCTTGGAGGCCTCCGGGGACATGGCGGAGAACAAGGGGTCGGAAGCCAGGGGTAACATGGTGTCCTGCATCAGCATCAAGTCCAGCTCCTTCTTGGATAGGGAAGGGAAGGAGAGGTTGTGGCTGGGGTCCAGGCTGTCCGGGAAGCCCCTGGAGCCATCGTCAAAGCTCAAGCTGTGGGTAAAGTCCAGCTGGTGGTAGGGAGACTGGGGTGGCGGTGGCAGTGCGGGCTGCGGCTGCGCCTCGGGGTCCGGGGGCAGCAGCGGCGGCTCCATCGTCCCCTCGTCCCCACCGGCTTCTTGCTTCACCACCTGCTGAGCCAGCTCGGCCACGTTGACGCCCGAGGGCGAGGAGGTGGGCAGCCCGTGGACCCGGGCTTGCATCTCCAGCTCCTGCCAACAGAGCACGGGAGGCCTTTAGTGGGGACACCATGTCACCAGCCCTGGAGACAAGGGCACACGGACATCCAGGGAGGCAGCAGGGATGGAGAAAAATCAAAACCCCACAGAAACGCTAGGGAAGAGGAAACAGAGGGACCGAGAGGTGACAGGGAAGGGGCCCGCGGAAGAGGCAAAGAATGGAAAACGGTGATGCAAAGCAGTGGGAGACGTGAAGCAGGGGGAGACGTGAAGCAGTGGGAGATGTGAAGCAGGGGGAGACGTGAAGCCTCGGCTCTGGACCAGGGCAGCCCAGCTTGAAGACGCTGCCTGAAGTGCATCGGACACTAGCGAGATCGCAGCAACGGGAGGCAAAACCACAGCGAGCATTGCACCCTGCCCGCTAACCCTCCTTGGTGCTCCCGGCTTTCCCTGTCCCTCTGGGATGTCTGCCCGTGTCCGCCACGAGGCCACGAGGCCGTGGTTCATCTGAAGACTGTTTAAGGCAGCTGCAAGAGGGAAGCGAGCCTGCCCGTGCCCTACGGCAGGACAGGAGCGAGGTGCGTGCGGGGCCCGAGGAGGCACTTCGGCAGCAGGAGGAGGACGGAGGGAGGGCAGAGCCTGGGGACACTCACCTGGATGCGGAGCAGGAGCTGCTTATTCGTCATTTCCAGGCGCCGGGAGTGATTCTCCAGGTCTCGTGACCGCTGCAAGTCCTTCTGCATCCTCTTGATGTAGTCGACAGAGGCCTTCAGGATTGTCCCTTTGTTCCAGCGCACGTCCCTGAGGAGCAGGGTGGAAGAAGACATCACCGTCCGCATCTCCTGACCAGCAACGTGTCCCCTCACCCCTGCTCCACCAAAAAGCCCCTCTGCAAATATCCCCTCGCACCAGGCTGAGCATGCCCAGGAGCCTCGCAGACACCCCCGCCCCGCAGACACCGGAGATCCCCGCGGTACGTACAGGTCGTTGGCCTTGGGGATCAGCATCCCCAACTCTTTGATGCGGTCGTTGATGTTAAACCTCCGCCGTCTCTCGACTGCAGGGCGAGAAGAGAGGGAAGGCAATGAGGGGATGGGGGACGGCAGGGACGCCTCGCCGCCCCGCAGCCCCCGCCGGCCCCACTGCTGCTCCCTTTCCACCTGGCCGTGGGGCCAAGGGATGCCATCGTGCCCCACTGGCAGCCCCACCAGGCTTGGGGGACTTGAAGACAAGGAACCGCTGGGGCCAAGAGTTTGGCCCAAGTCAAAGAGCTGTATAAATACAGGAGATACGGCTCCTCACGTCTGCGGGCACAGGACACTCTGCAGACAGCGGTGAGGAGCATGCACCGAACTCCCCGGGTCTCAGCTGCTCTCAGCGGCAAGCTCCAGCCCAGGGAGCCTTGTCCTGCCCCAATCCACCGCCCCGGCAGGGTCTTCCGACCTTCCTCCCGGGGCTAATGGGAATAATAACAGGGTGCCTCCCTTAACACAGGCATTTTCCAGATTCAGGAATGGGGAGCCATGCTGGGGGCTGTGGGGGTGTTTTCCTCAGAGCGAGCCGGGCTGGGAAGGGAGCCGGCTCGGAGAGAGGGGGAAGCGGGATGGAGGGTGCGGGGGAGCACGCTGCCGCGGCCCCGAGGAGCGCGGCGGGCGCACGACTTACTCAGGTTGTGATTGTCTTTCTTTTGGCGCTCTTTAGCCAGGGCTCGGCTCTCGGCATCTGCAATGGAGACCCACAACCTCAGCCGGCCGCCTCTCAGCCCCCGAGCGCATCCCGGGCTCGGTGCTGCGCGGAGGCACCCCGGGCACAGGGCGCTCCGGGACCGGGGACCTACCTGTCAGCTCCCYCTTCTGCGTGAGGTCGGCGGGGCAGGAGCTGCTGGTGACGCCTACGAGGGAGGCGCTCACCTGCGGGTCCCCACTGTACACGTTCATGTGGCTGCTGGACATGGGCAGCTGCAAAGCAAAGGGCCGGGCGGGTTAGCTCCATCGGGGCCGGGAGCTGGGCTCCGCTGCCGGATCGGGGCTCAACCCCAGCTCCTTGGCCCGTGGGATGCGAGCGCGGAGACCAGACAGGTATAATTGTCTTGCTGGGCCTTAAAATAGCTATAATCAGAGTAGCAAAGAAAACAGGACTTCAAAGGGCTCAGTGGATCCCCTCCCACAGCCGGCATCTAAAATAGGGCAGATGAATCACATCCGAGGAGGGCCTGGCAGGATGAATCCCACTGCGAGGCACCGGCTATGGCAGCCAGCCCTGACCCGTACGGATCCGGCCCGGCCCGACGCTTCGGGAGATGCTGCTGCTCCCAACRACCCGTTCTCGCTGGGAAAGCCCTTCCCGACATCGAAATCTCCCGTGCTGCCGCTGAAGCTTCATCCCTCCCCGTGCCCCTCTCCTGTCTCTCCGGCTCTGCACAAGGGCTCCAAACTATCATTAAAAAGCAAAAGAAGCCGAAGAACTGGCTCTTGCAGTTTGCAGGCAGAAAGGGGAATCTCTCCGCCTCCCCAGCCCCGTGTCCRCAGGGCCGCCCGGCTCGTCACCGTCCGTCCCCGGCTCAGGCTCCAGCCAGCTCCGGCCGGTGTTTGTCGCCAGCTTCCCGGGCGGCACAAGAGCTGCGGCTGCCGGGAGCGCGCGGGGCGAAGCCAGGCGGAGGGAGGCCGAGCCGGTTTGTGCACACACCGAAACGGGTGACTTCCCGCCGCCGCGCTGGCACCAGGCCAGGCGAGGGCACCCGGAGGGAGCGCGGCCGGGGAGCGAGACTCACCGTGTTGGGCATGTGCACTTCGGGATTCATATAGCCCAGCACGTCATCCAGGCGCATGATGTCATCGATGACCTCGCCTAACTGAAAGGGAAAGGTGTGTTCTGTCGGGCGCGCAGCCAGGACACCGGCTCCCCGGGAGCGACGGCGGTGCTGGCGCTGAAGGTGCCAACCTCTGCCACCTCCTTACCTCCTGCTCCGGGTTGGAGCCGATGTTGAGCATGGCCATGGGGCTGTTGGGCGCGCTGTTGCCCGCCGAGGAGGACATGACGTGGCCGGGCCGGACGCCGGGCTCGGCGGCGGGGGGTGGCTTTGGCGAGTGGCTGATGGGGCTGATGTGAGCGGCAAACTTGTTCCCGTAGGTTTCCGAGAGATAGGCCTGGACCTTCTTGTCCCGCGACTTCTGCAGGTGGTAGGTGGTGGGGTTCTCCAGGTAGGACTGCACCTGCATTTCCCACCCCGGCAAGGAAACAAGCCGTCAGGGACCCCAGCACCGCCAAGGCATCTCCCGCACCCTCCTCGGCCCCAGGACACCCCCAGGACTCTACCTTGAGGACCTCTCCCGGCACGGGCGGTGGGGACTGGTAGTTGACAGGGGTGTTGATGGCTGGGGTGGACGCCACCGGCATCCGCTGCTGCTGCATGTAGTTCATCATCATCTGCTGCTGCACGCGCTCCCGCTCGGCCTCCTGCTGCGCCTGCTGCTTCATGAGCTCCATCCGCAGCCCGATGCGGGACGCCATGGTGCACCGGGGCGGCGAGACGCGGGCGCCCGCCAGGCACGAAGGCGATCCTGCGAGACAGGGGAGGGCAGCGCCCGGGACGTCAGCAGCYGCCCGTTTTGCCRCGGGGAAACCGAGGCAYGGGGAGGGCGCGGAGGTGCCCAGCGCCCCGTAGCGCATGCGCCGGCGCTGCCATCACCGAGCACCGATCCCGGGGCTCTGCCGAGGCACCTGGAGCCTAAACGCGCGTGTGGCTAAGGACCATCACCCTAACCAGAGAGGGACGCATCCGCGAGGGCTGCCTCCCCGGGAAGAGAGGGGCAGAGGCTGGGGGGCAAAGTGAGACAGCCCGAGCCAGGGCACGCCGGGAGCCCCGGGACACGGGCGGACATCCCAGAGGGACAGTGAAAGCCGGGAGCACCCTGCACTGGCTGGGCTTGCCGGGACCCCTTGCCGGCGAGCCCGGGACTCACGTGCTGCCGTGCTCTGCCGGCGCTTGCTTCGTGCCTCCAATTTCCGAATACAGGAGCAAAGCAAGAGAGAGGGAAAAGCTCGACACTGGGAGCACCGAAAGAGAAAGAGAAAGCAAGGAAAGACCAGGAAGGAGAGGAAGGACTGTGCAAGGAGACAGAGCCAGACTTTAACCCTTCGGCCGCTGCTCCCYGGGCACAGAGCGAGGGAGCCCGCGAGCGGGGCGAAACGGCGGCACGCGGTGAACAACGCGGCCTCTGTGCGCAGCCCGCACGCGAGCGCGGAGGCGGGGGGGAGGCGGCGCGAGGCCGCGCTGCCGGCACAGACGGGGCCCTTGTTCCCCGCGCCAAGGGGACGGCAGCTGTCCGAGGGCGCGCGGGGCCGCGCGGGAGCCACCCGCGGCGGAGCAGGGACCGCGGCGGGAGCTGCCTCCCGCGGGATGCAGTGAGCGCGAAGCCCGGTTTGCAAATGCTGCAATGCTCCCGCCCCGCTTCGGACCGCGCAACCCTGTGCTCTGCGGAGCGCCGCTGACCCGCGCCGCTCTTGCACGGATCCTCCGGAGGCTGGTAAAAGCGGAGCGATTTGCAAGCAGGGCAAAGAGCRGGCAGCAGCTGCCCTCCTCGCGTCGGCCCTCAGCCTGGGGCAGAAGAAATAGAGCAAATACTGAAAGGGGGACACGCGTAAGCCAGACACCCCGGGTTTGCTCAGCAGGAACGTAACCGCACGAATCTGGAGGGCTTTGCTATTTAAATACAATGCATAATTGCGGACAAAGGGGACGCGGTGGATATAGCATCCTGGGGATCCAGCGAGGCATCTGATACACAGGGCCACAAAATATCCTAAGGGGGAAATTAAATCAAGCTGGCTTGGACAGAAATATGATTACACGGATCAAGAGCCAGCTATCGAGCGGCCAGAGGAAGGTAATTAATTAGACATGGTAGCCCATCCAAAGGGGGATGGGAGCAGAGGAGCTGGGACTGTTATCAAACAGCGGTTTGTTTAGATGATTTTGCAAAGGGCCCTAGAGGAGGGAGCAGGGGGTGCAGGTAGGGAGATGCTGGAGATGTTGGAGACGATGCCTTGAGGAACAGCTGTGCCCAGGGGAAGGCAGCTGGGATCCAGAGACGCCGGGGCACAGCCTGRAACCAATAAAACGAGGCTGAAGGGGGATAAATCACAGCTTACGCACACGGGGGATATAATAATCCCAAACATCCAGCACAGGGTGAGAGGAAAAGCTCCCAAGAGCAGCTGGGACATCGGACGAGCCATCCCTGMGCTGCCATCCGGCTTGGGAACAATGCACAGGCAGGCAGGGAGCCTGCACCAGGGGAGCACAATTCCTGGGATACTCCAGCAAAAGGGGAAAGGGGATGGCCGGAAAGGGATTTCACACCACGCATGGGGACCTTTAGGATGATCCCCTCCCGTTTCCGAGCCAGGAGCATCCCCGCCGCGCGCGGGGGGCTCCGGCTGCCCCCCGCCCCGAGCCACGTGCCCGKGTCCCCACGCCGCCCAGCCGAGCGGGGGCTTTCCCCCCCACCTCGGTGGGTTTTAGYGCTGCCGCTTCCCCCTAGGAAATTCCTGCGCAAATCACCTGAGCCGGGGAGTTGCCGAGGGCGAGGATGGGGAAGGGAGGCCAGGGCAAGGCCGGGCCCCCGAGCGAGCGATAAGGAGAGGGGGAAATTAGGTCAGGTTTAAAATAACCCGGCCGGTTCTGCTTGGCTTCCCCCCCCCGTAACGCCGAGCAGCTTCTGCTTTCGCTCTGACTCAGCCCCGGCGCGGGGCGGCGGGGAGGACCGCGGGCAGGGGAGGAGGCGGCAGCGACGACCGGCGGGGACCCCGGCCGGGCGTCCCTCCGGGAAGGGACATGTCCCACCAACAAGGGTCACGTCCCACCGAGCTCCCTCCTGGGCCGGGGGCAGAAGCGACGTCCGCAGCACCACGGCTCGGGCAGGGTCTCGCAGCCCTTTGCAAGGCGAAGGACGTTTGCATCCAGCACGAAGCCCCTCCCGACCTCAGCCGGTCTTCARCGGCTCTTCCGCCGACAACGGCTCCCGGGGCCTCCTTCACCTGGGGGCTCCCGACCCGCTCCGCACCCACACGAGACCTCGGCGGTGCCGGAGAGGGTCCGTCCCCGGGCCGGCAGCTCCCTGCACAAAGCACTGGCTCTCCTGGCTCCACCGGGACATCCAGGGGCCGGGATACGGCCGGCAGCGTTGGGTTTCCCAGCGGGCGCTGCCAGGGCACTTGTTCCCRCAGCCCCACTCGGAGCCGTGTCCCGCCGGCCACGCGGAGGGCTGGGGGGAGACGGGGGGACGGCGGTGGCGGGAGGCAATGGAGCTGCGGAAAAGGGAAAAGAGAGAGGCCAAAGGGCGAGAAGGCAGGAGGGAAACGGGGGCCGGGCAGGACAGCTCGGCCCCCAAGCTCCGAGAGGAAAGCGCTCCCGGACACCACCTTTCCTGCCGGAGCATCCCAGAGCCCGGCTGAAGGGACGGGCAGGAGGCACCGCAGCAGGTACCTCCAATGCCGGCCGGCTCTGGCCAGCCGGCCCACGGGGACACCGGGAAGAAAAGCTAAATTCCCAGCACGATCTGCAAAAGATCCGGACGCAGCCCTGAGCCAGACTTTTTTTTTTTTTTAACTTATTTCCCTTTACGATAACGCAGACGGAGCAAGAACGCGAGATGGAAGAAGAGCCTGAGAGCACCCGCCGGCCCGCGGGACGGTCGGCGCTCTGCTGCCGCAAAGCCGCTCGGCGTGCCGAAGCGCCGCCGGCTCCAAGGAATCCAGCTCCCTGCAAAATACCTCCCTGGCCGCTCAGCGCCGCCGTTTATTTCTGGCCCTTTCTTGGTTTTCCTCTGGGGGCGTTACTTGGTGCCGAGCCCAAGCAGATCCTCCCTCCTTTACCCCAGGAATAACCGGGCTCTCCCGGGACTTTGCACGGCCACCTTTCCCGAGCCGTCCTTTGCCCTCGAGCGGAGCAAACCCTCCCCGCGCCGGGGCGAGGGAGCCCGGAGGCCCCGCTCGCTCCGCCCGGCCGCGCAAGGCCGGCGCCGGGTTGCGAGGCAGCGGCGAACGGGGCTCCGGCCGGCGTCCGTAAGCGGGCGGACGGCGAATCCGCCGCCGGGCAGCCGCACGGGGGGATCGAGCCAGCTGCTGGGCAACCGCCGGTGTTTTCTGAAGCGACACACAGGCGCTGCTCAGCAACCCGGCGGATTTGTGCCGCTGCCGGGCTTGCTCACAAGCTCATTATCGCTCCGGAGAGCTGGCCTGGCCTGGGACAGCCAAAAGGGGTGGGGAAAAAAGAAAAAAAAAAAAAAAAAAACAATAAAAGATTAAAAAAAGCTGTGCCCCCGGAGGCATTTACAGTGCGGGAACGGCAGCCAAGCGCCGGCCCTGCTCGCAGCCCCGGGGGCTGCGTCTGCACCCGCAGGGCGCCCCGGCCGCGGCAGCCTCCGACGCCTCTGGGCCCAGATGTGCGCTGGGAGCGGAGCTAAGGGAACTAAAAAACCGGGGTTAAAAATAAAACCTGCYTTAAGCCCGTTTCCACATATAGCCCGTGCAAACCGGGCCCGGCGGCATCGCGTTACCCTCCGGGGGCTGCGGGAAAGCGCTGCCCGTGCGGGCGCAGCCTCTGCCCGGGGCCAAGCCAGCCCCGCACGGACACGGGCAGGCGGCTCGGGCGACGCTGGGCTCCAAAAGCAGCCCCAAAGACCCCAGCGAGGGAGATGCTGCTCATGCGCCATCCCGTAAAATATCCGCCTGCTCCCAGAAAGAGCCAAAAGCAAGGGGGGCCGAGCACTCACACGGGAAGGGTCTCTCCCCGCGGCAGGGCTGCCTGTCCCTCCTCCCCTCGCACGAGCAGCAGCAGCAAACCGCACGGAGAAGGGGCGAGCTCTGCCCCCGCTCGGCCCTCGTCGCGTTGGAGGAGGCGCTGAGAACCCCCAAACTCATCCYGCCACCGCGTGCCGGGGAAGCTCCCCGGCCGAGGGCCCATCCCGCGTGGGTCTTTATTTTGGAGTCAACCGGGGCCGTTTAGGAAGGGAAAACTCAATCCGCAGGTCGGGTCTGCGCGGAGCGGAGCCGGGAGCCGGGGCAGGGAGCTGCACCACCCGCCCCCGCTCTGCGCCGCTTCATTGATAAACACGAGGGCTGAGAAAAGGAAACGGCGAAGGAAGAAGTGAAAATAACCCCACTTCTTGGTACCAGCAGCAAGCACCCGCCAAGCCTTCCTTCCTCGTTTTTTTTTTCTTTCTTTTTTCAAATGCCGTGGTGGGGGGGAAGAGAGGCAAGGGGGCAGCAAGCGAGGGGCGGCGGGCATCACGATGACCCCCCCAAGCCCGGGCCAAGGCCGGGCAAACCGGGCTTTTGCTCCCCGCCGCCTCCCCAGCCGCAGCACCCCCAAAATAAGAGAGAAGGGGAGCAGCAAGCCGCTCCCGCTGGAGAGAGCCCCCGCGCTGCCGTCCCCCCCGGCGCCCAGCCGCTCGCAGCAAAGACGTCACCGGCACTGCCCCGTCTCCCGGCCACCGTGGGGAAAAGGAGCCGGCCCGAGGCGCTGCCTCTTCCCTGCTCCGGGCACAAGCGGGAGGAATCTCCGCTGCAGCCCAGCCCGGCGCCGGCTCCACGGCAGCCTCCCGGCCGGCTGGCGGGGCCCCGGGGAGCCGCGAGCCCGCAGGGCGGTGGCCTGTGGTCCGTGCCGAGATTTGCTCCGCCGGGCGCTTCCTGCCGTCGCCTTGCAGCTTCGGTTCACTTTCGGCACGAAGTTGCAACGAAAGCGCGACAGCCCGGGAAGCCGGCGCCCCGCGAACCCGGCCCCGCGAGCCCGCCCGGGCGCGATCCGCCGGCAAAGCCTCCCTCCTTCCCGCCGGCAGCTCCCGGCTCCCTCGGCAGCCCCGGAGAGCGAGATGCCGCTCTGCCCCACAAGCCGGCGGGCGGCTCGCGCTCGGTACCTGGGCGCAGAGCTCAGCTCCTCCGCGGGGAGAGGTGGCGGTGGCGGCAGCAGGCAGCCCTCCTCGCCGCCCCGCCGGGCCTGCCCGGCTCGCGCGCCGTCCGTCCCCGCATTTCCTCATTTTTAGGACCCTGCTTTTAATGCAGCACCGGCCGCGGCGGGTGCGGGGGGAGGAAGTTGCAAAAAGCCTCCAAACCTGCTCGCTTCTCTCGCTGCTGCGGAGGGATTACTAATCGAGCTAAGAGGCACAAGAAATGGAGTGACAAAAATAAGCCACCACCCGTCACCGGGCTCTCTGGGCTGCCAGACCTCCGCGAGCGGCAGCCGGGTCTGCCCCATCGCATCCCTGTGGGGCCGGAGCTGCCGCAGCGCTGCTGCAGGAACAGCGGCCGGCAGCCCTGGGGCTGCGTCACCCRCGTCCCAGCCAGGCCACCAGCACCCGGTCCTGGATTCACGGGCGCCACCGGAGCAAACTGGGCCACCTGCAAACGCACCACTTCCCCGCGCCGCAGCTCCTGGCACAGCCAGGGCGGCAGCACCAGGAACGTCTCCGTGCYGGCTGGCACCAGCCAGGATGGCGATGCCGAGGCCGGGGCCGGTGGCGGGGGGACAAGGACGCCTATGTGCGCYGCCCGAGGCAGCTGGCACAGGCGCCGGCGACACACACCCTGCCTTGTGCACTGCCACTTCGCGCCGTCTCCCCTTTGCGCCTGGGCCGCGAGCACCCGCGGGAACCAGGCGCCTGCGGCCAGCTGGGGCCTTTCTTTAGCTCTTTCACACGGCGGCGGGTCCGGGTGCAGGGGGTCTGGGTGCAGGGGGTCCGGGTGCAGGGGGGTCTGGGTGCACGGGGGTCTAGATAACAGCACAGGACACCGAGGGCCTGTTTCATTCCCAGCAGAGCTCGGAGGAGAGGCAGGGGGCACCCGGTTTTCCTGGGCTCACCCAGGCGCCAGCAAAAGTGGAGCTAACGCGGCTCACAGCCAGGCAGGGGCTGCTCTAAGGTCTCGCTCGCACCCTGCATTTCACCGGGATGCTGCAAATAGCATCGCAACGCCTTGGCCCGGGCAGGGAGCCCGCGCTGCCAAGGGGAGGCAGGGCCTGGGAGACCTCGGGTTACCCCGGCACCGGGGAGACGACCGAGCCGCATCCTCAGCCTCAAAGCGAGGAAAAGCCTGAGGCTGGTCCTCAGCCGGCTGTGAGCGCCCGACCCGCTGCGCTGCCCACCCCGGCGAGCGGGAGAGAGCCCCCGGTGCCAGCGCGGCTCGCGGGAGCTCCTGCGGCCGAAGCGGCACTGCCGAGAAAAGAAAGGAAAAAACAGCAAAGCTCAGGCTCCGGTGCCGCCTGCATCCCTGCACGGCATCCTCGGCATCGCCCCGGCTGTGATGCGACCCACCCGCTGGCGCCGCTGGGAAGCCACCGCTAATCCCTGGCCCCTTTCCCGCTGCCCCCTGCACGAGTCACCGCCTGGGGCTCGGGGAAGCCCCGGTGCCCGGCCAGGAACGCGCCGGCGGCCGCTCGGCCAGAGAGATGGACCTCCATCCTCGGAGATGTTCGGCCAGACCCTGAGCAGCCTGACCTAACCCCGACGCTGGCCCCGCGGGCAGCCGGGGTGGAGGCTCCGGTGGTCCCACCGGCCGGGGGGGCTCCCTTCCCAAACCCTTCCCGAACCCTACCAGCGCCCCTTTCCCCAAGGAGAGCAGCGCAAGCACCCTGGCCGGCGGGCAGGAGACGGCTCGGGCAGGTGGACGGAAGGAGCCGCCGCCAGCGGCAAGGATACGCCGGCCGCGGGCACCTTCCCGGCGCTGGGAGCACACGGCCCCGCCAGGGAGAAGGGGCAGGCAGGGGGACCTGGCAGCCGAACGCGGGAGTCACTTGACGAAGCCAATGAGCGACCGAGTCGCGGGGACTGTTTTTAGCCCCGGCATCTCAGCAACGTGGACCGCGGCGCTGTTAACAGGCGCTTGGGTCAGAGGCCAAATGTTTTCCCTTCCAAGCGTTAAATGCCGCTCTTGGAAGCGGCCCAGGTATTTAGCACGGTAAAAACATTAACGCTTTGGGCGGGAGGCGCATCTCGCCCAACGGCAGGACCCGGGCTAAAGCGGCCCCCAAAACCGCGCAGGTAACGCAGCGCCCCGGCGAGGGAAGGTGCCAGGGATGCCGGGGAGGGAAAATCCTCCATCCCTGCACGCCAGGAGAGGCGAAAGCCTCCAAAAAGCCAGGGCTGAACGCCTCCGGGCTCCCCTTGGCACCGCATCGCCCGCGGGGCAGAATAACCGGAATCGATTAAAAAAGCTCCCCCCCGGTTCTGGAAGCACCAAGCCACATCCCCGGGGAGCCAGCGGCGCACGGCAGCCTTTGGGGGGGGGGGGGGTCCAACCCCTCCCCGGCTGCTATTTGCACCCCCCCGGGCCCGGAGGTGGGTGAGGGCACCCGGGGGGCACCGCGGCGCGGGGGCCAGCACCCGGCACAGCTCCGGTCCCGCCGGCCCAGGGAGGGACACACGTCCTCCTTTTGCAGAGACGAAGACACCGCGGTGGCGGGGGGGGGGGGCGTGTTGCTCCCCCTCCGCCGGCCCGATTGAAACTCCGGCGTCCAACGAGCCAGCGAGGGAATTCACAAGCAACCAAAGCCGACGAGTTCCCGTCCCCACGCCGGCGCCTGCCCTCGCCTGCCTCGCGTGTCCCCCCCCCCGGAGAGATGCAATTAAAAATAAAAGTGTCAACAGGCAGAAGGACGCTGCTCGGGCGCGGATAAGCCGAGGGCCGGGGAGCAGCCGCTCGGCGGGGAGAGGAGCGGCGTGACCTTGGGAGAGGCCGCGGCCCCGGGCACCGCCGCGACGCGGCTCGGGCACCTCGGCAAAGGTCGTGCGTCTGCGGGGCCGAGCCCGGGACCCCGCGTGCAGGACCGCAGCCAAGGATCCAAGGAGCCGGCGTGGTTGGAGCAAACCTGCTCCCGCTCCCACGTGGGCAGCCGCCCCCAGGCTCCAGCCGACTTGGGTGCTTTGTTGTTTTTTAAATAAGTGCATAAATGAGAATTAAGGGAAAGCGGAAATGCACCGCTATTCCCGAGTCCCGGCGTTGCGCCCAAGGTGTGCAAGCAGGGAAGTCGCACGGAGCCAAGGGGCCGCGACTCGGCGGCACCGGCCCCCCCCCCCCGGGGAGATGCCCAGCGGGAGCAGCCCTCGAGCCCCGCVCGCCCCCVTCTCCCCGCACAGCTCGCAGCGGCGCCGGAAAACCCGCGCGCTTCTCCGGCCGCGGGCTCAGGGCCGCGCCACCCCCCGCCCTCCGCGCCGCCTGTTTTCGGAGCGGCCCCGTGCTGCTGCAAGGAGGTAATATTTATAAATACGCAGCACCCAGGCTCGAGGCCGCGGCCAGGAGCCTTCGCAGGAGGTGGATTTCATGTAACCGTAGCGGGGCCGGCGGCCGCCCCGTCCGCGGAGCCGCAGCTGTTGCCCGGACCCAATAATAAACACGCCGGGGACATGTCGCCCGCGTCCTGCCTCCGCGAAGGGGCCCCCGGCCACTTTGACCATTACGAGAGGTTTTTGTCCAAACCGGCTTTACCAGGGCGAGATCTGCGCCCGCCCCGAGCCCGAAGCCTAGGAGGGGAGCAGGGCGCGAAGGGACGGGGCAGCAGGGACAGGCTGGAGTCGCGCGAGATGAACGGACGCGGCTGCGGAGGAGCCGGCTCCGGAGGGGCGTGACGGACCCCAGACCTGCTCCAGGTGCACGTCAACCAAAACCAGCACCCTGTTCTCCCCGCGCACCAGGGACCCGCTCTGGGGACCTGCCACGGCCCCCAGGCTGACCCGGCCCGGGGAGGCGTCCGGCACCCGCAGGAGGATGCGCCCCGCTGCGGAGGCGGAGGCGAAGGTGGCCAGGTCGGGTTCCCCTTTGACTCGGCAAAATTTGGCACCGGGGCCGGGCTGCAGCAGCTGCACGAATTGCATTTGAGATTCAGCCCTTTGCACACCAGTTTACACCTGAAAAAGTCTCCCGAGTAACACTGCGAGGGGTACAGAAGAGGAGGCTGAATTAGGGAGGAGCAATGGGAAACTGGGGCAGGTTTGGGGCAGAAAACACTTCTTAACACGTGCTGCTGCCCTCAGCTTCATAACTGTTTATACTGCAAGTAAATCATTTGCACTAATAGTGTGCACGTGCGGCAAGGCAAGAGCAATTTAACCTGCAGGCAAGGATGCTGCCTGCGCTCTTCAGGTTTATCCAGCCAGAAAGTCGCGCCCGTTTAACTAAAGGAGAGATTTTAAGCAGACGGCAGGGCCTAGGGAGTTTGCTCCAAGTTAAAGGCGCTGCTAGGAAGGGCGAGACGACTGCGATAGCAATTCTCAGCGGAGTCTTTAGTAAATAAAAATGCAAGTGCATGGCCTCGCTGCAGAGCCTGCGGGGAGCGTCCCGGCTTAGCAGCGGGGAGGCAGCGCGGCCGCCTCCGGCAGGATGCCGTGGGCCGAGTCTCGCCCAAGAGCTTCTCCGGTATCTATTTGAGGCTGAAGGAAGAGCCTAGAGACCAAATCCCAGCACCGAAGGAGCCTGAGCTCCCCCAGACTCACCCCGACCAGGAGACAGGACCCACCACCCACCGCAGGAGCCCCCGGCAAAGCCCCGGCACGGGAAGGGAGCAGCTCCCCAGCCACTCGCCACCCGGCCCAACGCCCGGCCCTCGCCAACGCCTACCGTCCCGAAACGTGTCCCGAGCTGCCCGCGGGGCCTCCACAGATGCAGCGTCCCCCATCTCCCCCGCGAGCCGCTCCGGACGGTGGTGCCGGAAAGCCCCGTCTCCCTCCGAGGGTCCCACAGGCCAGGCGGAGCGCGCGTTCGGAGAGGCCAGGAGCCAGTCCCACGCCATCGCCCGGGGCTCAGCTCGCTCCCTAGCATCGCATCTCACGTCGCCTTCTAGCAAGGTCCTTGCGGCGCCTGCTCGCCGCGGCGTCTGAGCGCCTTCCAGGCACGCAACCGGCAGCGTCGCTCACATCTGGCACACGTGGCTCGGCCCTCTCGCGCGCTCTTTCTCTGCCCGCAGGGAAATCGTGTGGTTTTTCTTTCTTTCTCTCTTTTTCACAATTTCGTATTTATAGCTTTGCTCTGCTGCCTGTTTGTTGAGCAGAAAGCGAGCTGGAAGGAGTCTGTAGGGCGCGTTGGCTTCTTGAAAGGCCCGGGCAGCTCGGGAAGCGCGAGCCACCGGTGCAACGAGGCCGCCGTCGCTGGCGCTTTTGCACGCGTCTTGCGAGCTTTTCCTAGCAGCGCACACCGTCTCCACCTCCGGGGTTTATTCGGGATTCAGACCGGCCGCCCGAGCGCGGGGCATGGCCTCCTGCGTCCCAAAGCAGCCCCGGGACCCAACCCACACATGCAAATCCACAAGGAAAACCCACTCTGCCGCCCCGCTGCCTCCTCTGACCGAAACCCAGCTGCCAGGCACCACGTCGGCTGCGCGCAGGGCTATGACCTGGCAGTGAATCACGGGGAACCGTCGCGGCTCTTTCTGGCCGTACCAGCGGGGGAAAAAGATGAGCGCATATTTCCTGTCTGCGTGCTCAAGGGGAGACGAGCTTTTCGTCCCTCCGCGCGTTAAATCGCAACCTCAGCTGCAGCTTCAGACGTGACCCAAGCCCGCGGGGCTCAGCCCGGCCCTCCGCACCGAGGTGCTGCCTGCTGCCGAAGCGCGCGCCGCCGCCGCTGCCGCCGCCACCCGCGCAAGGGCCGTTTGCACCCGCCGCAGCTCCCCCGTCCGCGAGCGGCGCAGCGGCGAGGACCATCGCCCTCTCCGGCATCGGGAGCCAGCAGGGCTTTTTGCTTGCCAGCTGCTCGAGCGGCGCGGCGGCACAGCGGCGCGTTAGACACGCTTCGCACCTCGAAGCGGCCGCTGCGCTTTTACGGTGCTATAAAATCCCGAGCGCAGCGGCTTCCGCGGCTGTAAAGCGCCCTGTAAATCTCCTAAAGCAAACAGAGGATTGCGGAAGCTGTCAGGAAACAGCCACCACGAGGCCACGCGGACGAGGGCTGGCAGAGCACCACGAGCACCGCGGCTGCCGGCGGCTTCCAGGCGGGCGACAGCACGGCCACGGAGACGCGCGAGGACACGGCGGCGGCGGTGGCACGGCTCAGCTGTCCGGCTGCAGCGTCCGCGAATAAACCACCGACTCCAAGCCGGTGGGAACAGAGCCTGCGCTGGCACGACGGGCTCCAAGGCGAGAGCTGCGGTTTGCTCCGGGTTCATCCAAAACCCAACACAGCCGGGTCTGGACCCAAACCAGGCTCCTGGGCATCACCGAAGCACCGGCAATGATGATGGCTGGTGCGCATGGCTCTGCTGGCCTGACCGTCGCATCCCTGCGGCGCACGGCAGCTCTGGTGACCCACCAGCCGAGTGACCCCACCACCATACTGCTCGATCTTCTCCAGCATAGGCAGGATAAGCCAGGACAACCTTTTTTATTAGGAAACCCGAGGCAATGGGGGCCTGAATGGCACCCTGGGGGCTGGACCATCTCCAGGTGTCACTGCTGGTGGTGGACCCCAACCCCAGGAGATGGGCACCAGGGACTTTTGCCCCAGGTCCTGCACAGTCCATCTCTCATCCTAGGTGCTGCCCTGCCGAAAGCAGCCTCGGAGGAACACGTTGCATACCTGGGACAGGAGTGTGAGCCGCGCGGTGGGAACCGGCTACAGAGGGGATGGAGACCGTGGCTATGCCATGCCCTGGGCCGGGAAAGCTCCAGAAACCTTTCCCCCCTGGGCCAGCAGACCCTGCAAACCCCAGGTGCGGACGGAGGAAGGAAGATCCACCCTGCTGGGCTGAGACACCCTGGTGCCAATGCGCCAGCTGCAGCGTCAGGACCCCGGTGCCTCCGCAACGCCAGCTCCGCATCCCTTGGGATGGGAATTGCTGCAGGGGAACCCCAAGGGCATCTCTGGCCTTGGCACATTCGCTCCGTGGTGGAGGAAGCCCCCGGTGCGGCCGCCCCGGCTCCCCAAACCAGCTGTTTCCCCCAGGGCAGCGGTTTTGCTGCTGGCAGCAGAGGGTCGGGCTTTGCGGCCACTCCACCCAAGCCCTGGCAATGCCCCTGGCCGCCCCCCGCACCCACGATTCATCGCTTCGCCTCCAGCAAACGTGTGCCAGGCTCGCTTGTCCCTTCCCAGAGAGCATCGTGGAAACCTGCCGCCCGCCCCGCTCCAGGGTCGCAAACGCACGTGCAATAAACTCACTGCTGAGGACCGTGGAAAAAGCAATTAATAACCAGCCGAAATTACAGCCTTGCTCCAAAACATCCGGATGCCGGAGTCACCCTGCTGCATCCAACCACACCCCGGCAGTTTCCTACTGATAAGGGCGAGCGCCGGAGCAGGGCAAACCCAGCATCCCTCCAAAAACACCCCTGCCCTCCTCTGCAAATCCCGCCGGAGCCGGCACGTGCTGCTCCCGACCCTCTCTCCGGAGGCACCCRCCCAGCGGCAAACCCCCGATTTCTGGAGTTTGAATAAATCAGCAGTCCCTGAGCCAACGGGGTCCTGCCACGAGCGAGCCCCCAGACCGCAAGCGGAGCTACGCGGTGCCCGGGCTGCTGCCGCCCTTCGCCGGGGCAACCTGCGAGAGGCACACGCAGGCCCCGCAGCCGGAGCGCCGGCAGCAGGGAAAAATCCCGGCAGCAAGCCGGGCTCCGAGCACGCAGCCCCCGTTCAACTCCTGCACTCGTGGGAGCAGCCGTGCATGAAGTCAAACAAACAAGGCAGGGGAAATAAAAGGGGGCGGGGGGGAAAAAATCCCCTAACCCCGCACCTTCAACAACCATCTGCTCAACTCTCTACCGTTACATAAATACAGAAAGGGAAAAAAAAAAACCACACACACACAAACTCCCCCATGCCCCCGGGGCAGGGAACAAGGCAGAAGTGCTGCAATTCCTGGAAACAGGCCCTGCTCGTTTGGGGACTCGTACGCGCTTATTTATTTATCTTAGAAGAGCACAACAATAACCACCATATTTTCTTTCTTTCTTTTTTTTCTTCTTCTTTTTTTTTTTTAAAGGAAATTTCCCCATCATCTGACTCACTGAGGCTTTAGAGGACACGGGCATGAGGGCTGTCGTAATCCTTCCTGCTTYGCAATTAATTCATGAATATAATTACCCAGCAGCTGCGGGTTAAATGCGGCTCCCTCCCGTGCCCCCTCCAAACTTGTGCCACCTCCGACGAGTAAGTCGTATCCTTCCCCAAGCCGGCGCAGCGCCTTTTCTTGGTGATCCCCTCAAAGTTGCTTCCGGGGGGTTGCGCAGACCCCTGCGGATCGCGACCCCCCTCCAAAGCCTTAACCCCCTCCCCGCCGCGGCGGACCTCCTCGAAAGCGGCAGGCTGCCGGGCCAGGCCGGGGCGCGACCCGTCTCTGCCGGGGAACCGCGCTGTCCCGCTTCGGAGCCTGGCGCTGCCCCGCACCAGGCGCGGGCACCGGCGGAAACCACGTCAGAGCAAACCCGGCGGCGTCTCCGAGCCGCAAGGGCTGGAGCATCTGTGCCTCAGTTTCCCCACGCGCGGGGGGAAATGGAGGCGGGGGGGGAATTCACGCTGGCAAAGACGGTGCGGGCAGGGGCCTGCCCTTTCCGCCAGGCGGGTTAACTCCGGCCGGCGGAGCGCTCCGAGCACGGCGAAACCTTGGCACGGTTTCGGACAAGGTGCCCGAAAAGCCCCCGCGGCTCCAGCCCCCGAGAGCCAGCAGCGCCGCGCTGCGCCCCCCGGGCCACCCTGCGCAGCCCCGGGGGAGGGGAGGGGAGGGGGGGGCCGAGCGGCCCCGTCGGGGCCCCCGACGCCCCCGGCTGCTCTTATATAAGCACCCGGCAAGGGCGCCCGCCGCCCTCGGCCCCGCATCCCCAGCGCCGGCGCGCAGCGGGGCTCCCTGCCGCAGGGGGTTGGGGTTTGGGGGGGGAGGGGGGAATATACTATTATTTAAAGCAAAGAAATTTTAAAAATAAATAAAATAAATAAAAATAAAAAGCCCCGCGGGGCTAACTCCGCTCTGAGTTCAAGGCACCCCGGGATAGGGCAGCACCCGAGGGGACCCCCCCCCAA
>NW_020447553.1:1937701-1977923 GCF_003343035.1 Apteryx rowi
CGCCGCAGCACGCCGGGAGCTGTAGTCCGGAGCGGCGCCGGGCTGCCCGCGCCTGCCGGGACTTGTAGTCCCGCTAGAGCACGCCGGTTTGCGGGCGGTTTCCACCCAAACGCGGCGTTTCTCACCCCCGCGGGCGGCCCAAGAGGTTGGGTCCCGCGCCGGGGTGCTGCAGCCCCCGGCACCGGGGTCGTGCAGCCCCCCGCACTGGGGCCGTGCAGCCCCCCGCACTGGGGCCGTGCAGCCCCCCGCACCGGGGTCGTGCAGCCCCCCGCACCGGGGCCGTGCAGCCCCCCGCACTGGGGCCATGCAGCCACCAGCCCCGGGGTGCTGCAGCCCCCCACATCGGGCCGGTGCAGCCCCTCGCGCTGATGCCGGAGGCTCGCTGCGGCTGCGGAGGGCTAGCGGCACCCTGGAGAAATGAAGGGTGGCCGGGAGAAACAGCAGCGTGTCCTGCGCAGCGCTGCCCGGCTCGGGGCACCTGGGGTGCGTGGCAGCCCTCCCCGTGGCACCCACCGGGCCCCATGTCTCAGGCAGCATGGGTAGCTGCTGGGGAAGTTTCGGAGCATGCGGAGCAGGCTCAGATCTGACTGGATTTTAGTGCTAGATGAGCTCTTGGGCGAACAGGGCCCGCAGTTCAAGGTGGCAGTTTGGGGACCTTGCCTGTCCTCCCTGCCGAGCCCGCAGGGCGCAACGTGAACCGGCCCTGGGGCTGCGGGAGGAGGCAGGACRGGGTCTCCCCTCCCACGCATGCCGCCAGCCGGGAGCAGCGGCAGGGAGTTCCCCCTCTGCGGGGCCCGACGTGGTGGATTTGGCTGGAAACAGCAGATTTAACAGACTGGTCACATGCCCCAGCGGGGTGACTGTCATCTGACAGGGAGACGGGYGTCAGGCAAAGGCCGACGGGGCCCCTCGGCCCATCCCCATGCGTGTGGGGTCAGGCGTCTCAGAGCAGCTCTGGGCACCCAGCGAGAGCTGCTCGGGTACCTGCTCCCGGGCACCGGGCTCCGGCACGGCACGGCTGCCGCTAGATGGAGGCACGGCGGTGCGCACAGCACCGGACCAATCCGCCAGCTCCGGCCACCGATCCGACAGCCAAGTCCTGCTGGGGGGGGATCCAAGCACGTCCGGGCTCTGGAGAAGTTCACGTCCGGGTCCAAAGCACGCCGCCCCTCTCCTGATCTCGCGTCCTTCGGGGCTGCAGCGAGCAAGGGAAAGATTTACCCCTGGAGAACACAAATGGGGCATTTTCCTCAATCTGGTGAACACAGACACATTCTTTAGTTCCTACTGAGTATCATTTCCAYGCTACTTTTGAATCCCTAATTTTGCAAATATATGCAAACAATTCCCCCAAACCTAATGAATTTCAAACCGTTCACAAGCAGCTCATTATCCCTGTGCATCCTGCTCCWAACAGGTTTCCAAGGCCTCCAGCACATGCACAGGCTCAGCCCTGGGGTCCCCTAGACATAGTTAAACAGCTCTGCCTGAGTTGCTCCAAGCCGCCTCGGTTTTCCAGCCAGCCTGCCAGGCCCAGCAGAGATCTGGTTCCAAATCAAAAAGGCAACCCCGAATTTGTCATCGCTGCAAATTCAAAGGCCCCGCGCACATCTGAAAGCACTTACCACCGCCATCTGCCTCCTTTGCCTCCGCGAGAGCCGGCCCAGCGCGTCCGCAGCAGCCAGTGAGCACACGGGGACGGAGCAGGAGGCACGTCCTGAGGTTTGGCTGCGCTGGAACTGTTTATTCCAGTTCAGGTTCATCTCCAATTCGGTAAAGATTTACTGAGGTTGCAGTTTGTCCAGTATTTTCAGCTGGCCCCTAGCTTTTCACACGTGTGTGTATGCGTGCGCACAGCCTGGGAAACAGAGGACTCGACAGGCAACCTCTTGATCTGAAGAGCACCAGGCTAAAACTCTGCATTTGTTCAACGCCCTAGTTTTAAGGCAAATGGTCTTAACAAACAGTAAATCAGTTCAGTCCCTCAGGGCGGGCAGCGTTATCCCTGTCACACAGAACCAGAGTGAATAAGAAAATCTGACCCCATGCCGGCATCTCAGCATGCAGGAAAGGAGTGTGGCAGACCCAGGCCACCGCTCCAGGACGCTTCCCAGGTCACCCAGGGAACTCRTCCCAACTTGCTTCACTCACGGACATGCCCCTTCCCCTATCCCACACACACACAAAGACCCAAGAGCCAACTCCGGCGCCGTTTGCTCCCCCGGKACAAGCGGGCAGGAGGGCTCAGAGACCCCACTCACGTCTGCTGGCTCTGCATCAGGTTTGGACGACTTGTCTGCAGTGCAAGTCAAGATTTAAGAGGCATCTCAGTGCTTTTAAAAATACATACAGGGACTCTTCTGGGCCCCCAGTGAAGACAGCATTTAGCAGAGCCTGRGTTGTCCCTGTGCCATGACATGAGCAGGTCGCTGCTGCTTGCTAACACTGGAGATGGATTTCACTGGGCTCCAGACCAGAAAGCGCCTGGAAGCCTCCACAAGCATGAAGTCAAACTTAGTTGTAGTTTTATTAAGGRCAGCCATGCCAGATCTTCCCTCAGCTGCTTCCAAACAAGACAAAAGGCAGTTAGAGTCATAGCACTTTATTCACTACAGAAGATTTGGAGACTACTGAGTATTACACACCGGGCCAAGGGAGGATAAGGCTGTGTCTCAGGCACGCTGGAGAGCCACAGCCTCTCTGTTCCGATTACAGAGGATTCCTCAGAGACCAGGAAGAAGGAGCAGTTACCCAGGGAAAGGAAGGCTGTCCCTGGGGGGACATGTGGTGTCCCTAGGCTGACAAGGCAAAGCCAACTCTGTTGTTGGCCATGTCAAAGATGGAATAATACTGCCGGAGGAAGACGTTGCCGAGGATCCAGAGCGGCTGGCCGCTGTCGGAAGACACATAAGTGCTCTCKACCCCAACGGTGCAGACGCCGTTGTTCTGTTGGGGGGAAAGGAGCAAAGGCTATTTCRGTGCCAGTGAGGAGCATGGGGTATTGCCTGCACCTTGGGGAATCAGCGGGAGCTTCACAGGTGCTTTGGCTGGAAGCAGGATTAGACCCTTCTTGCAGTCGCATACAAGGTGCGYGAATGCACCGTGACCTGGCGTGCCGGGAAATGCGACACTCACARGGAGCTGGGGAAGCCTCTGCACTTGCAAAGAAATTCTGACCTTCTCCTAGGCAAAACTGCCCTATGATGGCAAACACTGGTCAGGAATAACAGAAACGATACCTACATTCAACACGTAGACAGATGGAGGCAGTGGTAACTGGGCTCCGCTGATGGCAAAGTAGAGGGTGGGCATGTTCTGGATGTTGTTGCAGTCAACGACAAACTGCAAAAGAAGAGAAGAGGGGGAAAGGGGATAGGTCAAACCATCACTCCCATCGGAAACCTCCAGCTGAACTCACTCAGCTTGGCATTACTGTCTCGCTGCGTCCTTGTCCTGTGGCATCAGCCCCTGCAAATCCCTCGCTTGCACAGCGCGTCCTTCCCACCTACC
Source organism: Apteryx rowi (assembly GCF_003343035.1). Taxonomy (NCBI): domain Eukaryota; kingdom Metazoa; phylum Chordata; class Aves; order Apterygiformes; family Apterygidae; genus Apteryx; species Apteryx rowi. The sequence continues at coordinate 1,941,212 of NW_020447553.1, forward strand.
CCGTAGTTACTCTCCTGTGCGCCCAGAGCCTGCAGGAACGCTGGCATGTATTGTGCTGGGACGGTGAGATGGAAGGTCCCGGTGTCCACGATGCCATGACAGCCCTGGCTGCACCAGCCTGTGGTGGACTGCCCAATGGAGAACCTAGGGAATGACAGAAAAGGTGTCAGGAAAGACTCACTCATGCTCCAGGGCCACCTCTGGGCTGCCGATGTCACACTTACTCCTCAATACCAATCTTCCAGTAAGCTTCCTGGACCACCGGTGCCCATAAAACCTCCCCTGAGTACAGCTGGGTGTCAACGCCTCCGAGGATGACCTCCCCGCCGTAATTATAGGTTGGGTTACTGGAAAGACGCAAAGTTAAATCAGAAACCAGGCAGGCTACTAAGCAGAAAGTGGTGTAACATACAGGTGTGTGGGAAGAATGTGTAGACAGAGAGTGAATGAATAGAAGGATGGATACAGGCTCGTGTCTGTGTGAGAGAGTCAGAGATCTTACCGGGAGTAATAGAAACTGAAGATGGGTTCAGAAAGCTGGTTCTGCTGCAGCATGTTCTGCATCAGGGTGTTGTAACCACTGATCGCAACGCTCGGGTAAGCCATGCCCAAAATCCCGTCGAAGTCCAGGTAGTAATAGGGTCTGCTGGGCTCATCCTGGCTCAGACCAAATTCCTGGTTCGTGACAACGATGTTCTGGATCTAGAAGGGAAGGAAACAAGCTGGGAGATGTTGGCATTTTGGACCCACCTTGATAAGAATGTCCCAGAGGGATATTGCTGGGAACAGGCAGGGATGGCCAGGAAGTTACTGCACTGACGATCCTGAGCTTTTCCGGACCACACGCATGGCATGCTGCCAGGCTGTAAACTCCACCTGGAAGATTCAGGCGCTAATATCTAAAATAAGGTAATTTCAGTAGTCCCCCCTCCCCAATTTCTTAACCTAGTTGCAGACAAACTTGCAGCGACAATCAGTTCTTACCCTAATTGCAGCAACCTGTTTCCTGTGACAACACATCAAAAGTCACTTACTGTCACGGTGTCGTAACCCAACACCACAGACAAGTCGCCAAAGCCGTAGGTCAGGGTGTAGGTGGTGCCAATGTTGGAGAAGGTCGACGACTGGCTGGGATCGAACCTAGCGTGAGCAGCTGCACAGAGAGAAAGTCACAGCACCCAGGTCAGGTCAGTGGCGTGTGGCGCAGCATCCCTTCCTGCGCATGGGTGGAAATTGCCAGCAAGAGGCTTCCTGGGAACGGGAGTTGACCCGAAACAGCCCAAGTGGTCATCAATATTTTCTGTGGGTTTTATCTCCAGAATTTGCCTCCTTAACAGGGCATTTGGACGCTAGCAGAACAGCTAACGCCTCCGATACCAAGAGCAAATGGTCAAGATTGATAAGAAGCAAAATCTGTGTGGGCAAGGAGCTGCAGCCCCTGGGAGGGATGCTCACCGCAGGCCGGCATCTGGCAATATGTGGATGGCACCCAGAGGTTGGCGGAGCCGGTGTCGAAGAGCACCCGGAAGCTCTGCGGGGGGGTCCCGATGCTGATCTCCCCAAAGTAGAAGGACTGTGGGCAAGAGCGAGGGCAGGTTTCTGTTCAGGCTGGTTTTCTGCAGGAGGTTTTTCAGCTCTCTGCCCTCTGCTAGCTGAGAAAGCCAAATGTCTCAGACGTTGTAGGAAGTGCTCTTAGTCCCTGCAGGCAGCCTGGGCAGCCAGAGCACAGAAGAGTGCCCTGACATGTCTACTTTTAATAGAAAAGTCAGTGGCAATGCCAGGAATGGTACCCTGAGTCTGTGACGCTCAGATCCATCCTATAACCACCAAATTCAGCTTTTTCTGAAAAGAGAAATAAAATCAGGATAACAACTTGCTTACTTTATACCTTCTGATCATCAAAAATCACCCAAACCTTGAAGCCAGGATATAAGAACTGCAAAATTAATATCCCTTTTCAACAGCATCCTATTGACTCGTGGCCAGGGAGAGGGAGAAACGCCCGCGAGGCTTGCAAAGCTGGCTGAGCAGCTGGGTTAGGTAGCAAGGAAAGATGGAAGGAGTCACAAAATGCCGGAGCCAGGGAAGGAAGGGAGCTCTGGCACTTACATCCAGGTAGTTCGTTAGTGGTTCGTAAGCCACGGCGTTACTGAGCTGATACTTCCTGCCCGGGTCTCCCTTGAGGTGCTTCAGGAAACCCTCCAGCACTCCCGCCTCCACCATCGCCTCCCGCATGGATCTGCCCTTCCGCAGGGGGATCCTGCACAGGATGGAGAGAGCAGCCGGATGCTGAGCACCCTGTGGGCGCATGGGGCTCCCTGCACCGGGTCCTTGCAGCCAGCGCCGGGGCTCCCCGGGGTCCGGGACACCCACCTCACCGCCCCCTCCGCGAGCTGGAGGCAGACGGCGGCCAGCACGAGCCACCTCATGGCTCTGGTTTCTCCCGCACGTGGTGCGCGGTCTCCAGCAGCACCTATATAAATACCCGGGGAGCGGTGCCCGACCCCATGCCTCCCGATGCCCGGGTTGCTCTATCGCTGCACTCGCCTGGTGTCAATATTTTCTGCGGGTTTTATCTCCGGAGTTTGCCTCCTTAACGGGGCATTTGGACGCTAGCAGAACAGCTAACTCCTCTGATACCAAGAGCAAATGGTCAAGACTGATAAGAAACAAAATTCTGTTGTTATCCAAACGTTAAACATTTTTCTCTCACCTTCAGCACTAGTTTGGTCTTGCCAGGAAACAAAGGCAAAAACTGCCCTTTATATGAAATGGAAATTTATGATACCGGTGTCCCTCTTTTGACCTAGCCAAGTAGCCAGAATTCAAGGAGGATATGCCATGGGCCTGCAGTATTTCCTCCTGGGAAACAGCACTTAGCCCCCCAAAATCTCCCTCCCTCTCTCTCCCTCCAGGCATTCGTCCTTTGGTCGTTCTGCCCCTGCACTGCCCTATGGCTCTGCTAACACCTCCCTGCAAAGCTGGGACGGGTCTAGAAACCGCACGATAGAGCAACRCTGAAAGGCATAACAGACAGGCCCGTCACCTGCCCAGCGGCAAGGCTGGGACTCGCGTCTAACCAGCTCCGCTCCACCACCTCCAGAAGACAAAAGACACCTTGATTCCCTGCAGTTTATGATCAGCATCAGAGTTAAGCCAAGGATGCACACGTCATACATCTGGCGCACTGGAAGTGCAATGATGTCCCAAATGCTTTGTGCAGCACTYACTATGTCCAAGCAAGAGAGACGCTGGGCAGTGTGTACTTAGATATTCATTTGCCATGGATTTTAGTCACGACAGCTTGTTTCCTCCCCACGGGAAGTTGCCCAGGCTCTAACTGGACAGCCATGCGAGTCCCTGCTGGGTCACTGCAGGCCCATCCTGGCATCTGGTACCTGAGCAGAAAAGGGAATCTGATTTCCCATCCCCAGGCCCACGTTATCAGCATGGACCAGCTTTGAGACTAAGCACTTGGTTTCTCCACTCCTGGGTTAAGCTGGTAAGAGCCACATCCAGGATCACAAACATACTTACCCCAAGAGACAAGGTACAACCCACGTCAGGGCAGCTCTACCAACGTCCAATGTCCARCGTCCAACAGGAGCAATGCAACATCCTTCTGTCCTTGGCTGTAGGAGCCCTTRGAGCTGCTGAGATTTGCCCGTCCATGCGGCAAGCGGGTAATGGGAGAGAGAGGGTGGTGAGAGGAGGGCAGGGACCCCAGGAGAGCCTTGCTGCTCATGTTCAGGCAGTTGGTCATCAGCACATAAACAACACTGTGGCGTTGGACTGGTACTTCCAGCCTGGGTCAGGCCTATGGCGGCTCAGGAAATCTTCCAGCACTCCCTCCTCCTCCTCCATCTCTCCCATGCATTTGCCTTTCCTCAGATGGATTCTGCAGGAAGCAAAGACCAGTAGGGAAATGCAATGGCCTTCACGCCTCCCCTGTTTGGATCTTGCTGCTGTGGCTGCTGGCTCCCCTGCCCCTCACTGCTCCCACGTCCGGGCAGAAGCACTCGTGGCTCTCCTGCACCGAGCAGGGCCTTTAAGGGATGGGTCGCACAAGACTTTGCCAAGCACTTCAGTGATGCAGGGTCTCTGTACGGTCCTGCCCACCAAATCCACCTCGCCTGCCCCTCTGAGAGCCAAAACAAGCCACTCCACGGTGCTGTTTTTTCCAGCACCCGGCTCCTGTATGCAATGCCCTGGGTGCCCCACAGGAGTAGCTTGAGCTCTCTGAAACCTCCACATTTTATACAGGAGGAGAAATGCCCTTCCTGCTATCTGCTTCTATCTAATCTCTGTATCACTGCACTCAGTCAAAATATTGACACAAGCACAGAGGAGTTTGTGCCCTTTCTCTGGTGAAACTACAGAGCTATTAATATATCTGCTAATGAGCTCCAATGATAAAGAGCTTCTAAGAAACAAGTTTGGATCCCGGGAAAGAGAGGCGTTATCCGAGCTTCCACCTACCAGGGTGTTCGCTGTTGGCTGCAGAAATTCACTTGTCCCAGGTGCCAAGGGATATATTCCTTTCTGCCACAGACTACAATTTATAATACTCTAGTTATTTTTTTACCTGAGTGAATAGCCTCGCTTCAGGATTTAGGGGTCATTTGGATGTCATGGCTAACCTAATCTGGCCTCACATTTGACTCTGACGTAATCATAGGTCTTTGTTAAACCTTATCCATCTGCAAGGAAGATTATTCGCTTCTTCCATGTATCCCTCATCAGGTTTCCCAGGGGACAACCAGCCCTGTTTCTGGGTCTCTGCAGCTTTATCCTCAACTGATCGGAGTGACCAGTCCGGCCCTGCAAGTACCAGCAGCAGCAAGAGACAGAACAGCATGTCCCCATGGTGGCTTCAAGGTCACCACATACTGCAAGCAAAGCAATCTCCACTGCCAGGGGCTAACCCTATATTTGCCTGATTAGGTCCTGATAAGCATCTCTCCAGCTTGGCTTAGCAGAGCCTATCAACAAGTGGCGACCGGAGGCAAGAAGTTGTATCACCTCTGTTAATAGACACRCAGAGCATTTTCTAGTGTTGCAGCTGCAATAGCATTTGACAGCACAGAGCAGAACGGGCTTTTTGAGGCATCCTGGTGCCTGGCATCCCTTGGGGAATTCCTGTCCCCAGAGCTGTGAAGAGAGCACTTAGAGCTGTGTAATGGCTACACAGTCGGCATTTAAGACCAATCCCGGTTCCCTTGTGGCACCCCTGTCCCCCACACTGCAACCCACATGGTGTTTCTTACTTGCAAAGCAGAGCTCCTGCAGGAATCAGGCTCAGGACACCCTGTCCCTCTTTCTGTCCTTATGGACAAGGAGGACAGGAACGGGGGTGCAGCTGAGGAAGAGAATTTGGGGGATGGCAGCTGGCTGATTTTCAAGGCACAAAGCCTGCAGCCTCTGGCTGAGTCCCGAAAGCCTTGCAGAGGGGACAGAGCATTCGTCATTGCCACCTTCAAGCACTGCCAAGCATGCATTAAATAACTCACTAAAGATAAAAGCTGAGACTCACTCCCATAGCCTTTAGGGGTTGACAGTATGTCATAACACTTTGCAGGAAACATAAATAAATTGACTTTAGATTTGAACCAGACCAGGGGTAGATTCCCTGCCATTTTTCCATGCTGAGTTCACGGAAATCTGCCCAGAAGCTTATAATGGCACTTACCTTGCTGCAGTGTCCTGGTGAAGGAGCAGTTAAGAGACACACAACCCATCAGTCTGTGCTCAGTCATTACTCAACAAACTCAGGAGAAGGCCAGAGACAATATGGGACACCACAGTTTATTTGCAACAATAGAGGATGAGAACACTTTTACATGGAAACCCCAGAGAGACAGAGAGGCTATACAGGTACAAAGAATGAGATGATTTGTCCACAGAAACCCCATAGGACTCTACGAATGCTCACTAAGGTGTATGTGGCCAGGAGGGCAACCAAATATCTTCTGTTCAGATGCTCCTCCATTCCTCTACGCTGACAGGGCGAAGCCGACGCGGTTGTTAGCCATGTCAAAGACAGAATAATACTGCTTGAGGAAGACGTCACCCAGGATCCAGAGCGGCTGCCCATTCTGGGATGGCAGGTAGGTGGCCTCAATCCCAACAGTGCAGTAGCCATTGTCCTGTAAGGGGAAAATAGAGTGAGGTGTCAGATCCCAAAGATATGCCAGGACCCTGCCAGCTGGATTGCGTTTAGGGGGGAGCTCAGATAATACATACATTGATGATGTAGGCAGAGGGGTACAGTGGGAACTGAGCTCCGTTGATGATGAAGGTGATGGTGGGCAGGTTCTGGACCTCGTTGCAATCAACTGCATACTGTGGAGAGAGGGTGAAGAGGAGATTATGGCTGTAACAGCACAGAGAGAACAGCACTGACTGGGAGAGGAGAGTGTTAACTACAAACCCTCCAAACAGGGACAACATACACTTTTTATAAAGTCCAGRCAGTGCCACGTCTCCATGTCCCTCCCTTACATGCAAGCAGCCTGCAGCATCATGCTCCTGAGATACCACATGAGTTTTGTAGGATCTGTTCAAACCCAGGATATCTTGCTTTCTATGCAAGCCTCCCCCCTGCTCCTTTCATTTCTCCAAAGCAACCCCAACACTTACACCGTAACTGGTCTCCTGGGCACCCACAGCCTGAAGGAAGTAGGCCATGTACTGCTGGGGCACTGTGAGCAAGAATGTCCCCGTGTCCACGATGGCCTGGCAGCCCTGGCTGCACCAACCCGTCGCTGACGGTCCAATAGCAAATCTAGAAAGAGAAACAGAAGGACATCACTTACAAAAACCCAGTGGCAATTAAACTTTTCTCAGCTGGATCTAAAAGTCCAGGGAGCCTCTGAAATTCAGTGCATCAACTCCTGCTTTGGGCCACGTTTGCTGCAATAGTTCCCAATTTATCTGGAGGACAGCTCTGTAATGCTCTCATTCAGCCTCCAGCACGGTGGGGCTGAGCTGCCTCGAGTGAATCATGCCCATCACACTGACGTGTGGTTGTATGAACGCAACTCACTCATCAATTGCAACCTGCCAGTACGACTCCTGGGTCACTGGTGCCCACATAATCTCTCCAGAGAACAGCTGAGTGTCAATTCCTCCAAGAACGAGCTCTCCCCCATAATCATAGGTAGGCTGGCTGCAAAAACACAGAGCGAGAGCATCAGAGATCAATAATTCAGTGCCATACACATACGTTAGTGAGGGACAAATTCATACGGAACTTGCATGGGGACAGTCAGAGGGAGACTGGCATGCATGGGATGCGCTGAGAGCCAGGCAGGTAGGCATGCACAGGCAGATTTTACCGAGAGAAGTAGAAGCTGAAGATGGGCTCGGTCAGCTGGTTCTGCAGCAGCATGCCCTGCAGAGCGGTGGGCGTTCCTCCCACTGCCAGTGAAGGGTAGGCCATTCCCAGGATCCCGTCAAAATTGGCATAGTAGAAAGGCTGCGTTGGCTCGTCCTCACTGAGCCCAAACTCCTGGTTTGTTACCCTAATGCTCTGGATCTGGAGGGAAAGGAACACCAACTTCAGCCTGTGCTTTCAGGCAAAACTGGAGCAATGATCAGATGTGATGACCAATGCTCTAAAAGACCAAATAAAGCACACTGCAAGGTCACAGCTGGTTAAAACACTGCCAAGCAGCTGGGGAAATTAGCAGGAATCATGCTGATTAAAACAAAGTAAAAAAAACAGCTGGGTAATTTAAGGTGGCAATGACTATCTTATATTGGTTCTACCCAACTCAGGCCCTGGTTTACCCAAGTGTTGTCTGCACAAGACAAGAGATCTGCCCTTAGCCATCCTTCAGGCTCTTTCCATCATGGTATTCAGCTGGTTCTAGGGACACAGCTCCCGCAAAGATGCGGGACTGTGCAGGGTAAGGTGTACTTACTGTTAGAGTGTCATAACCCAGCAGAACTGTCAGTGCGCCGCTCCCGTAAGAGAGGGTGTAGGTCTGACCGTTGTTGGTGAAGGTGGAGGACTGGCTGGGGTTGAACCTTGAGTGACTTGCTACATGAGAGAGAAGACAGCAAGCTCCTAGACATGTTCTCTTCTGACCACGGTATGATTTAACCATCAGTGCTGCACTGATAGCCCTGCCAGGATAACGCTTCTAAAGCGACTTCCCAGGGAGGGAACAAGTCCTGAATAACAGAGCAGGGTGTTTGTCCGCCTTGCAGTTATTTCTAAGATAGKGTTTTTGCATGCAGTTTTATCTCTCTCTCTCAAGGGAACAGCTGTTGTGATCATAACCACATTAGCTACCCAGTGTGAGCAAACCCATCAAGTTAAATCCCCACTGCTCTCTTGCAGTCAGTAAGTCATAATCAAATGAGATCTGCTGGAGACTGGGACAATAGCTCCCTGATTCATAGCTTTGTTTGCTCCTCAGTCTAGCCATGAAATCTTAAACACAGGCATTGTGATTGTCAACACACTGAGGACACTCACAACGGCTGTAGAGTTTGGGACATCTTCATTAGCCAACTGCATAAGGAAAGAGGGATCTGACGTGTATTTCCCAAGAAAGCACCAGACGGGCATTAGCTGATACAGGGGACCAGCTATCCCAGGCAGTATGCAGGATAATTTGGGGTCTGGCACTGCGATTCTCCTCTCGTCTGATCAGAATATGTTGTGTCTCTCAGGGTGTTTTACACAGAACAAGCATCAGCCACTTTCAGCAGCTGGAGGTACTCACTGCAGGCCGACGTCTGGCAGTATATGGACGGCACCCACAGGTTGGAGGAGCCGGTGTCAAAGAGCACCARGAAGTTCTGTGGAGGGGTCCCAATGCTGATCTCCCCAAAGTAGGAGGACTGCAGAAAAGAGAGGATATCTCTGAGGGTGGAGTGTTGGCCCAAGGATCAGGAACAGAATCAGACTTTTGCCTCCGAGCCCTGTGCCGGGATCCCAATCACACTTCACAGATGCTGGAGAACACCAGGSTGACTCTTACAAATAACAAAGTAGGTGGGAAGGGACTGAATGCAACCCATGCTTTTTTCTCACAAACACAGTAATATTAAATATTCCTTTTGTTCATCTGGCTGTATTTGATTTCTTTTCAAATTTCTCAGTGCTCACAATCCAAAACATACAGACCTTTTCCAGGTACAAGAAGAGAGTGTGCTGCATTTTGTTGCCTTSTGTCACAAAAAATGGTCATGTGGTTTAGCCAGGTCAATCTAAGTGCTGAAGGTTTCTATAGAAATGTATAGCTTTTCTTASGTAGCTGACTTGGCTGGGGAAAACTTTTCTAAAGTCTGCTCTAGAAGCATAAAAAAGAGCAAAGAAAAGAAATCTCACACTCCTAGTGGCCTATGAGTAAGCAGATTGCTTTAACAGCTGGAAAGAAAGAGGGGAATGAGGGTGTGATGGACAGACAAACAAAGAGAGAAGAACCTGGATTACTTACACCCAGATGGCTGGCCATTGGCTCATACACAACAGAGTCCTCATTGAAGCGATATTTCATGGCTGGATCATACTTAATTTTTTTCAAGTAGTCCTCCAGCACTCCTGCCTTCCTCATTTCCTCCCGTATAGACTTGACTTTCTTCAGCTTGACTCTGCACAGAGCAAAAAAATTTAAAAAGCAGGGAATCAGTAGAACATGTGGACCTTTCCAACTTCTCTCTTCTTTGGGCTCCCCTAAACCCTGTCATGATGGGCTTCCCTCYGCTTGGCTGCTTTGTACTACTCTGGGCAACTTCCCTCCAAGCAAGGAGCACAGCCCGGACTAGGACCGGTGCTGGTGTAGCCATGATGATCCATGAAGATACATGAAGCAAGATTCATAAGGAAAGGCATTAGCCCTGGTTAGAGTYCTGGGGAAGCTGTGCAGCACATGCACCATTAAAAATGCAGCTGGTCTCTATTATCTAAATTCTTCTCACATTTATTCTTGTAGCTTTTGCTCCAGGAAACCCACCTCACAAACCCCTCTGAGAGCTGGAGGCACACCAGGGCCAGGATGAGCCACTTCATGGTTCAGGAGTTGTCCAGTGGTCTGTACACACCGACTCAGAGACTGCAGCAGGCTGCTCTGAAGTCTCCTGCCCAGACTTCCAGGTTTTATACCTGGGAAGCAGTGACTCACTCCCTTATCTGTTGACCTCCATTTTCCATTACTATGATCCATGTCCCCAGCATCAACAGTTTCTTTGTGTTTTGGCCCACGAGGAGTTTGAGAAGTTTGCGTCCTTAGCAGGGCATTAAGACGAGAACAGAGCAACTCACCTCTTTGATAGCAAGAACAAAGTATTAACATCTGATAATAGGCAAATTCTTATCGCAACAAAGAGAGGAGTTACCAAAATGTCAACATACTGTAGCATTATTTATTTCTTCAAAACCTGTTCAATCTTTCCCAAAACAAAGGAACTCCTTCCAAGCTGTGGAAACACGTTGCACTTCTGTCTCCTTTCCAGCCAACCAGTTGGACCAACTTCCGTCTATGAAGATGTTCTAGTGTGAAGCAGAAATAGCTATTAGTTAAAGTTTTTCAAAGACATGTTGCTTTCCTCACCAGAGTACATTGCAAAGAGCTGTAGATGGCTTTTTGCTCCCAGTCCCAGAGGCTTAGCAAGCCAGYGCTTTGCCCAAGAGGTTCATTCTCCTGAAGCTTCCAGCACAGTTTTATCTTCTTGTCTTTTTTTCTCCACTTCTTCATCAGCTTCACAGTCCTTCACTATCCCAGTGCAATGTATTCTCTCCTCCAAGTATGGCTAGTTTCCATATGCTATACAGCTAGATCCTGCCTCTGCTTTCACATGTCTATTTTGGACAAAAATCACATATTTTTCTATTAGTTTTTTTTAACTCTGTGGAGCAATTAATCTTCTTTTTGTCCTGTGTTAAAAGGCAGGTGTTTTGCCTACCTGCATCAGATGACCCACTCCCAAAAAAAGATTTGTGGTGCTGGTGAGCATGCTGCAGTAGTCCTGCTGTCCTTCACACCTGCATGTAAAGACAGGGAAAATTGTTTGTTTTTCTTCTGTGGAAGAAAGAGAACCATAAACACTGAGATTTCCCAAAGTGCCAACAAACACAGAAAACATACCAAAACATTTTCAGTTATAACCTGAACTTTTTCTAGTAATAGGAAAATTGAGGGAGACATTTTCCATTTTCCTCAAAACGTTTTGTATAAACCCATAGTTACAGAAATTCCTATAGAAATATAGCCTGTAGCATGTTACTGTGTGACACAGGAATGTTGTTCATGGACAACCCATTCCCTTAATGCCTTCATTGCCGCTGGATCCAGGGCTTTGGCACAGCATCATGAGCAGTGCCCTGCTCCGTGCAAATCTCAGACCAGGATGGACAACAGCCACTCCTGGCCAGGGGGCTCAGCGCAATTTGCATTTCCACTGAGACCATGGAAGCTGCCGAGTGCTCAGCGCTTTTGGAAACCTGCCCAGAAATGCATAACAGGCAGTTTAAATCAATGTTTTATACCCATTCAGCAATTGTCGAGGGATAATCAGGTTGTGAATCCCACAGCTAAATAACTGCTCTCCATCTCTGCTCAACGAGCTCTGAAGGCAGTTTGACACACAGCCGTTTAATCAGCAGCAATAGCTTTGGAGAGCGCTGATTGCCCCGCACACGCTGACGGGAGGCTAAGGAGGGACCTAAGGTCCATTGAGAACGAAATGAGCTATCTGGAGAAACACAGCACAAAGCCATCAGTGTGCAATGCCACAGATGCTGGGCCAGGAGAAGTCTGTCTGGCTCTCCAGGCAAGCGGGGACAAGCCAACATTATCTAGGAGCCAGTCAGGCCTGGGAAGGGAGCAGGGCAGCAGCCCTTGTGCTAAAGCCTTCTTTGGAGGAGCAGATTGCAGCTGAGCTCAAGGCAGAAACTCCGGTCTCTGCCTCACCTGCGTGATATTTCTGGACACTCACRCTGCAGCACGTTCTCCAGGACACCTCCACAAGCTGCAGCAGAGCCTGGCCAAGACAAGCTCCTGCATGAGAGTTGATTCCTCTGCAACCAGCTCCCATACACGACGCCCCAGTGACCTCCTCAGACCTCGTTTAAGCCTCCAATCTGAGCAGCTTGCTTTTTTCCACGTGGGGGAAAAGCCTGTTCTCCATTATCTGCCGATAGCCCAGTGTCACTATCGCTGTGCTCATCCAGTGTCAATGCTTTGCACATATTTTATTCCCTCAGGAGTACTGGGGAGTGTGTGTCCTTTGCTGGATATTGAGACTATAATAAGGCAATTATCTTGTTTGCTAGCAGGACTGATAGAAAGATCAACTTATTAAGATTGGATAAAAGGCAAATTCTGGCTGAAAGCAAAGAGCAGTTATCAAAACGTCAATATTCTGAGTGTTATCTGCAGGTTCCCACAGGGATTCCGGCTTGCCAAAAGACAAAGGAATAAGGTGCCCTCTACAGCACACAGAAACACATTCTACTTYTGTTGCTTTTTGACCCAAAAATTAAATAGCATTTGTATGCTGAGTCATTTAGTTTAAAGGGGAATCAAGAATTTAGAGTTTCTGACATCAAAAATTGTGTGRGCTTGAGCAGAGCAGGATTCAAACAACTTATTTCTCCCCCCAGCTCCAAGCCCCTTTGAGCAGCTACTCACCCAAACAGACCTCTAATGCAGGACTTCTCCTCAGGGCCAAAGCTCTGCTAATTTCCCTTTCTTTGCTTATAGCTTCTTTTCTGTGTTGGTTTAATGCTTTCATCTCACATGCAAACATGCTCCAGTCCAGGGAATCCTGTTTCCTCTGCTCACCTGATAACAGCAGACCCTCTTTACATCCCATGGCCAACTCCTCCACCTCTCCTGGGACACGAGCTGTGCAAAAACAGCAAGTGAGATGAGCTGTGAGTAGCAGGTTTCCCTGCCACCTTGAGGGCTTAAACCATCAACTTTCAACACAAGCCAACAAATCCTGTCAAACTAACAGACCAAACAGCCACTGAAGAGGCGGATATTCTACAAAATTCCCATCTCCCCAAACCCACTACCTCTCACAGAGCATTTCACAGGATTAGGAATGGGATCTAAAGGAAGATGAGGCATTCAGCCTCCCCCATAACCCAGAGACTTCTCCCACCTGCAGACACCACTGACCAGTGCAGGCTGGGGAGAAAAGCCTTTTCACAAAGAGATTGCAATCACTCTTAACTCCTCCTAGTCTACTCTAGTCTCTGCTCTACTGACGACAATCCCATAGAGAAGTGACTGGTCCCAACTCTAGGACAACTTACCACCCTGATTCCTGGGCCTTTGCCCCAGTCACAAGATACTGCTATTTATCTCAACAAATGGTAGCATATAACTTAAACGTGAATGTGGGACTGCCAGGAGATTCYCCTGGTCATTAGACAAATCCTGTTGCTCTCACAGCACCACGTCAGCTAAAACCTTCCCTGAAAGTGCCAAATCCCACCTTGCTGTTAGCGAGCAGAAATCTGGGTAAACCCAATTTTCCATGCCCTGTAACTCCCCTTGCATGTGCTGGGAGATGTGCAGATGGAAAGGGGCAAGGGTTATCAGGCTCATGAAAAGGGGAGAGGGGTGAAGTTATTTAGCAAGTGTTTCAAGCCCGAGACATTCCTTTGTATAATATGTGACCACTTTCTATGTGTCTTTTAGCTAAATAACATCCTTGTGCTTAGCTTAACTTTAAGTTTGCTCCTGCTTAGGATAGGCTACTTGCAGTAAGTCTGGCTGTGACATCTGCTTTTACCCTCTGTTTTGTTGAGCATGTTCTGGAGAGGAAACCTGTTGGAGTTTTTCTTGTTCTATTTTGTATCCCCCCTCCAAAAAAATCACTTTATCTTATTTTTATGGTGTTTTTATTTCTTTGCAGTTGCTTTTGGAAAGAAACCCATACTTTCATCATACAGATTTCACAGGAGAGAGGCTGTAAATTTTGCAGACATGGAGGAGGGGAAGAAACTCCAGATGCTCTGACACACAGAGGCACGAGGGGCTGTGATGTTAGGTGAGGGGAAGCAGCGACACGGTCAGGAGGAGCCGGTTCTGCTTACACAGCAGTGGCAAAGCCCACTTGGTTGTTGCCCAGGTCATAGACGGAGTAGTAAGACCTCAGGAAGACATCCCCAAGAATCCACAGGGGCTGCCCATTCTGGGATGCCAGGTAGGTAGGTTCAATCCCAACGGTGCAGTAGTCGTTCTCGCTCTGTTGAGCAGAAATAATTGTTAAAAAGCTCCAGCTCCAGAGCTCTGGCCACCGCCCACCAGCCATCCACCAGGTACGGGTTACACAGGCACAGCTGTGGCCAGCGCACCCACATCCAGATGGCAGCTCTCCCTTAGCAGGAGAGCTTCCGTGCAAGGCAGATGCCATGGAGAGAGGCACACAGGAGCCGGATGAGCCATGAGATGACATACCTGGAGCACGTAGGCAGAGGGAGGCAAGGGGAAGCTGGTGCCGCTGATGACGAAGATGAGGGTGGGCAAGCTCTCGGTGTCACAGCTAGCCACGTACTAGAGAAAGAGTAAACCACAGCTAGTTTATATCTGGTGCACTTGGTACAGGCACAGTTCAGTGTTTCCCAGGATACGTGACAGGCTCTCAGAAGAAGCTGTGACCCAGGAATAGAACCAGGAATCCAGACATCCAAATTTTATATATTCTGTCATTTCCCCTGCAGAGATTAGGGCAAAACCTGGAAGATTTCCTATGTCCCTCCAATCCCACTGCTGATCGGCATCTGCCTGCCCCAGATGACAGATACATCTCCCATTTCTATTTCATCTTTTGTCCAGCCTGGTCTCCTTACCTGGCCATTGTCATCAGCTTGAGCTCCAATGTACTGCATCAGCTCAGAAAAGATCTGCTGAGGAGCAGTGAGGAGGGAGGTTCCTGTATCAACAATTCCCTGGCAGCCCTGGCTACACCAGTTGCTGGTCTGTTCACCAACAGAGAAACTACAGAAACAGAGAACAAGCTGCAAGTAAAACATGCTCAACTCTGCTGCAGAACAAATGGAGGACAGGGGCACTGTGTATGAGGAATGTCCAAATGCTTCCTACATCTGCACCTTAAAAAGGATGAGTTTCTATGGTTATATGTAGGCAGAGCCAAGAAGAGACCCCAGAGCTCAAACTGTCCAAGATATGAAGTCTCTGAATCATGATCCAGAGTGACTGGACCTGACAGAAAAGTTCTTGTTGTAGCCACAGGTCTAAGAACAGCTAAAGCTGGTACAGAGGAAACAGGAGAAAGTCCCATTTTACCTTTCAATCCCAATYTGCCAGTAGGTAGTCTGGGTGACAGGAGTCCAGGTGATTTGGCCTGTGTACAGGCTGGAGTCAACACCTCCCAAGACAAGCTCACCCCCTTGGCTGCCCTCCTGCCTGCAAGAGAAAAGCACAAGCAAAATACCTGGTTATTTGAGGTGATTGACARCCACCAACACCAGCCCATTGGAAGGGGATACAAACTAGTAAACAGAAGAGGGAGGGGTAAACACTGAATGAACAGGAGAGCAGGAATGAAGTGTAAACCACCAGGTTCTCCTGAAGGTATTGGAGATCCATGAGATTTGCAGTAAAAGGGAATAGTCTTGGGAAGCACAAAGGCAACATAAGGTAGAAGGAAAAAGGGGAAGAGCCACGTCCTTACCCACTCAGGTAGAAGCTGAAGATGGGGGCATCAAGCAGGTTTTCCTGCAGCAAGCCCTGCATCACAGTTTGGGCACCCCCAGCAGAAAGGGAAGGGTAGGCCAGACCCAGGATGCCGTCAAACTGAGCATACACAAAGTTGCTGCCAGGCTCAGTCTCACTCAGGCCAAACTCCTGGTTCGTGATGGAAAGGCTCTGGATCTAGGGCACGAAAGAAAGCAGGCACAGTTTATCTGAGTGCAGCACAGGGCATCACTACCCAAGGACAAACAGCGGGTGCACCGGGACAGCCAGGCTATGTACCAGGAGCACTAAGCTGAAATAAGTGCCTGCCTGACCAAAGAAGGGCTTTGCCATCCTGCTACTATGCCTGAAAGCCACGTACCACATATATGAAATAAGAGACTTTCCATTACAGCCAAGCAATAGAGCTCCCCCTTTTGCTCACAAGGGAGCATTTTATATTTCTAGAAATGAACAACCCAGGTTTTTCCAGGTACACGCTCTGGACATGCATTTCACAGGCCACGGGATATGGGCAGGTGGCCTTGTTTAGTGCGCTGCTGCTGACCAAAATGCAGAGCAAAGCCAGAGGCGCCCCTTCCTCCGCCAGCTGAAGTGTCACTTACTGCAACAGTGTCGTAGCCAAAAATGCCAGTGAGGCTGCCAGATCCATACTGTATGGAGAAGTACTGATTCTGAGTTGAAAACGTGGAGGACTGGCTGGGGTTGAACATAGTGTGGCTGGCTAAATTGGAAAAGGAAAACAGAAGAGCATGAACTTTCAGCTCATACAAATGAAGGCTGCAGACTCACAGCCAGATGGGGAGACCCTGATCAGAGACCATCTTCAGTGCAAGCAACAGGGGACTCTAATTTGAGCATAATTTGCCATCATCCTCCCTTCACAGGAGTTACTCACTGCAGGCCTCGCTCTGGCAGTACGTGGATGGCACCCACAGGTTGGAGGAGCCAGTGTCGAAGAGCACCAAGAAGTTCTGGGGGGGGGTCCCAATGCTGATCTGCCCATAGTAGGACATCTAGAGGAAAGGGGACATGTTTTTCAATCCCACATTACTCTTTGGCCAACAGCACCGCTAGGTGCACGTGCTACTTCTCAGCCCATGCAACCACCAGCATTACGGGATTGTGGGTTCCCAATGACAGTTCATGGGGCTGGAGGGATTGCCAGTTCAAGCTCTTCCTTGATAATTTAGACATTCTTGCTCTAGGAGATTCAATTAAAATAACAAGGTAAGTTTTGCCTGGTGCACAGCATTTGCTCTCTGCTTGGGTTCTCTAACCAAGAAAAGCAATTGGTGGAAGCCGGGATGGCACAGGCATGTCTGAAGCAGCTGTGTTTATGAACTGTTCACAAGCATGCTCATTCTTTACACAATGCTGCACGAGCTGGTTTCAGAGTATTTCCAAAACAGAGAATATAGCACACAGCTGAACAGCTCCCATCCACATTAAAATAAATATTCCTCTTTTCCTACGCAACTATAAGAACTGCTCCTGAAATAAACAGTTGGGCTCGAAATCTGACATGTAACTTCCCAAATTTCTCTCTCTATTCCTGCTCCATTCCTCCCATCTATACACTTACTTTTCCTCCCTTATTTTCAGCAGCCAGTGGATACTCACATCCATGTTATTAGACAGGGGCTCGTAGGCAGTGGCAAAGTTATTGAAGAACTTGTAGGCAGGGTCATAGTGGCGGTGTTTCTCCAGGTATTTGTGGAGCACACCCTTCTCCTTCATTGTTTCCCTTATGGACTTGCCTTTCAGCAAAGGAACTCTGCATGCATGCAATTAGCAAAAAGTCATCAAATCAGCGTGATATCAAGTGGCTCTTCACTTCTCATCAGACCCCCTAATTTTGACTCCTCCTATTCCTTTTCCATCCTCTTTCCATTCCTCCCCTGCCTGATTATACTCCTGTATACAGATTTTTCCAGTGTGTTGATTTGCAGCAGTTAGGGTGTCTCTAGAGGAATATGGTCTAGTCTGGCTACTGGAAAAGTCCTGTGCTTTGGATCCTGATCCCTTCAACTGATGCAAAATGAGTTTGACCTCAGGCCTACCATGGCCATGACCCTTATTAGCATGACCTCTTTGGGATACAATAAGCAGTATCAGGGAAAGCCAAGAGTAAGGGAAAGACAGTCAGAAATTGCTCAGCGTTAATGTGAAAACCATGACCACTTTCTAAAGCCTAAGCCATAATAGTAATAGTAAGCACTGGTCCAGGACAAAACCTAAGACTCCCAACACACATCTCACATCGCTACTCTTTCTGACTCACCACCATATTGGAAACAACTAAAATGCTCATGTGGTTATTCCATGCTTACCTCAACAACCCCTCAGAGAGGTGGAGGCAGACCAGGACGAGGATCAGCCACTTCATGATGATCTTCTCTTGCAGGCAGTTTCTGAAGAGAGCTCCAGTCACCTTGCTTTTTCCTGGATCCCACGCTGATGCTGGAGCTCTGCAGCAAATCCTTATATACCCAAAGGTGGTCCTCATCTCCTTGCGTCACTACACACTCACATGCCTTAAGTTTATCAATGCATCCATAACATTTACACGAAGTATTTACCCCACAGTGCTAAGGACTATCAAGAAAACTCCAGGTCAAATACAAATACAAATGCTGTTTCATTTTCAAGCTATTCCTTGAACAAAGAAGTTGATAAAAATGACTTGATAAGAGTAACCCAAACCCACAAGAGGGAAGTTCACTACTAACCAACTTCTTTTTGATTTGATAGGGATATCTGTCTTTCTCAAAAGCCAAACAAAAGAAAAATTTCATTGTGTTTTCCTGAGATAGGATTGAAAGAATAACACAGGTTATCATCAGTTTTACAATTTCTTCCATTTCCATTCCAGTTCTTACCTCTAGCGCTTTAGAAAGTCATGGAATGACCCCGAAAGAAAGAAACACACAGGCTTGGTTTGGAAAGACACTATACACAAAGGCATGCTCGCTTAGGAAGACAGAGAAGGCCCCATTAGCTGTTCTTAAATTGACTCCTGCTGGGGAAAGAGTTTTCAGGAGGAATTTTTATAAGCCATGGAACTAAATGGCATGTTTTACCAAACAATTAGCCCTCATGTGCTGTAGAGCTTAAAAAAAAACAAATAAACTCTTTGCACAGAGCTATTGGCAGAGAACCTATGTAAAGGCCCCTGCACCTGGAGTGGATCAGCACAGCTAGCAAGAGTGAAACAGCATCTTGTTCAACACTGGTTTTAGGAGCTAAAGCACTTCATTCCCACCAGCCCTCAAATTCCATCCCTTCCAAAATATTGCCACAAGTTCCTCATGGTGGAAACAGCATGGCTTAAAGGATGGGTACTCCAGAGAGCATTAATACTCTCACTACATTTAACCTCTATTCATCAAATTGCAAGGAAACTTTGAGTTTTCTCATCCACACTCTTGTAGTCAACTGTAAGCAATGTCTCTGCCCCAAAATGAGGTTCCATGAAAGAGTAAATGATTTCAGAGCCTCAGCTCCTGTATCACACAGGTCAGAAACCCTCATCCAAACCTTTCTGCACCAAGTCCAATTTCCAGCTCAAACAAGCAGCAGGTAGAATTGTCCTGCAAAGATAYACCATGGGCAATCAGCCAACAGAGAGGGAAAGATGCCTGTCTGTGCACCCATGCCCGTTTCTTTTTTATTTATTTTTTTAAACCTACTGAACTATTTTTTTATAATTTTTCCTGTTAGCAAAATCAGACTGAATTGCTTCCTTTCCGTTTTCCTCTCCAAACCGTCAACAGTACATTCTTCAGTCTGTCATCATAACTAAGAAACACTCCATCCTGGGATGCACATTTACCTCCATCCGTGGGAGCAGACAGGGGTGCTGGGGGTGATGGAGAAGTAATATGGTTGCACAGAGCTGTCTACACAATCTGCCCTCTCCTCCCTTCCTGTCCCAGGGACCTCAGCAGTTCAGTTTAGGAACACGTCACATGGCAAGCATTCTGTTCTCTGGCTTATCATCAAAAGGACAAACAATATCTTTTCACTCAAATGAAATCTTATCATCAAGGATCAGAATAAACAGTAGAAACTGTTCACCCCCCTGACCAAAACAAGAGAGGAATGGAAAGAACATGATTGACTGGAGATATCAGGTGACCAATATTCCCAAACAGACCCAAGTTGTTTTTTATGGAACATGTGTCTCACCTTCAAGGTCCATAAGAGCACAGATAAGGTATCTGGCTGTGCCCAGTCATGATGGGAGATGCACTGCTTACTGTCCACCTGCAAAAATAACATATTCTAGTAAAGAAGTGGAGGTGGAGGACAATGGAAAAAAGTGGGATTTGGGGTGGGGGCAGTACCCAGGGCCCCTGTGCAATGCCTTAAGCACCACATTGGGTAAGCAGGAATAACGCAACCTGACCCAGCACTCATTTGGTGAGTGTCTTAATGCACAAAGATCAAAGTCCCTCAGATTTTCCATCTTGAATGACATAGGCATATTCGTGCTTACCCATTCTGACAGTTTAAGGTGCTTAATTAACACTGTCAAGGTTTCCAGGAACAAAGTGAGGGATAAAATTATCTAAACTGGGTTTTTTGGTGTATACTTTCCCAATCCCATTTTTTAAGATTATTTTGCTCATTTTTGTGTCTTTGCTTAATGCTGAACAAAGATCTTCACTAAACCATCTACGAGAATAGATTAGAGATGTGTAATTTCCTAGAACTCAAGTTGAATAGTATTCGTTTTGTTTCCTTCTTCTTGAAGATCAAGCTCTTGAAATAAAGACAGCCTCAGCTTTGCTTTAAAAACAGTTCTAATACCTAGATTTATTTGCAGAAATCAAAAATATGAGCACTGAAGGCTCAAACAGCAAAAGTCAGGTGGAAAACTCCCAACCTTTTAAAATTAGAGCTCATAATATTTAAGCTATTTTTTGAAAGAAAGAGGAAGGAACCTGATGCAACTTTGAATGGTTGGTCCTTGTTGGGTATAGCATAGCTTACACAGCAGTTATATGCAGGTTTGACCTACTCTGTTCCAATTCACAGATGATAAGATGTTCAAATGCTAAAAATTTACAAAGTGATAGCTGGAAACCAAAGAAACTGACCCTGCAAATCAACCCTCGTCCTTGCCCTCATCAGACTTTCTTTAATGGTGCCTGCTTGACTTGGAACAGCCTCTAAAATCCCACAAGCCAAAAATCTCCCTCTGCACACACAAATTCAAGAATTATTTTGCTTGTGTGGCCATGCTCTTCCTGCCTTTTGGGCATCTCTGTGAGCATAACACAAGAAAGATCCTCACTTTTCTGAGGAGGCAGTCATCATTCGCATTCTGTATCGCGTCTGCTGTTGAGAGACGGCAGAACAGATCCTCGAGGTAAAACCAGTATTAATGCTTCATTACCACTGAGTCTGAATCCTTTACAATATGTCTAATGTAGTGAGACTAGCCAGACAGAAGAGCGCAACCGCTGCTCCAGGTAGAATACATAAGGACATAGACTGAGATACACCAATTATTCCTTCAGAGAAGGGAGCCCTGGAAAACAAAGGTTGCAAGCAGTCCAGACTGAAGTGCTCAAGGACAACTCTTCATGAAGACTTCAGGGGCGGAGCAGCAAAACCTGCTGAGGGCTGGGTTTAAAGAGTGAGAGCTGCCTGTGGGATCCAGGATCAAAGGGGGTAAATTGCAGAATGCAAGATGCATGACTTCTGGCCTAGCTATAGAGAGGCCAGGAACCACAGGGCAAGAGAGGGTCTACGTAATCCTATCCAGATCCTGGGAGCTTTCAATTTTAAATAAAAACTAAAATGCACTTTGAAATGTGACGATTTTCTCTTTGCAACATACAGAAAAGACACCATCACCAGATAATCATCATATTCCATTTATTCTGTATACATTCATAGTGCACGTTAATGTAAGACATGAGCACTCCTCGGGTAACATAGCACTGCTATTGTTCTTTGCCTTTAAGGTTACACCCGGATGAAATATAAAGAGGGACTGAATGCATATCCATAGAAACAACCTGAAGAAGCATTTACACAGCACGATCAACCTCTATGGTCAGAGCAACTCTGAATCCCCGGTGGCCAGAGCCCCGAAGCACCTTTGTTTTTCTGCCACATCAGAAATGCTCAGTATCAAAGACACCAGTACAAGTAACAAGGAGAATCACATGGGAGTAGAGTTTGAGATTACACAGTTGCATCTGGGCCTTCCAACTTTAAAATCACCTTCAGTTATGAAGGAAAAACAAATTAGATCCCCTCTTTAGAATTAGCCTTTTCTATACCTTGGCCTGTAAGTGCCAACTTCAAAGCTTTCAGGATTTCCCCTAATGTATTCACTTCTGGTCCTGCTCAGTAACAGGAGTCTAAACCTGTTCTGCTACCTGTGCATGGCATTTCAAGATGAGCCTAGCTTGGTTGAAAAACAAGCTCCCCACAAAGACTGGATGCACGACCCCACAGAAGCTGTTATTTGAATTACTATGAGGCAACGCATTCATTAACAATCACTCATTAATGATACTTCACAGGGAAGACACCAGCAGAGAGGGCTGAGTAGCATTACACAGAGGGACAGAGAGAAGACTTTGGCAGAAAATGGCTAAGAGAGCGTACAGCAGTACTACAAAGCCCTGATACAGCACTCTCGCCCCCAGATCAGAAAAGCGTCATAGAAAGGTCAGTACCATTCTCCTGATTTTGCCATGGTGAAACTGAGACGTGGGGACGGGACACGCTCTGCCGACAGCCGCAGAGCAGGCCAGGGCAGAGCCAGAGCAGGATCAGAGGTCGAGAGCGTGAGCGAGAGCTGGTGCAGCACCTCCCCGCCGGCCGTGCTGCACAGACCGCATGCACCTCCCAACGAGAGGTGCGCACATGCAGGTAGCGGCCCTGCTAGCTTGAGACAGGAGTCTGGGAATCAGAGGTATTTAGTCAGTCATTTCTCACTGGAAATAAAGACAGCAACAGCTGAAGCTGGTTTGTTTTTCCTCCCAGTGAGCAGCATGGCTTAGGTAATAAAAATAACACTTAGTACTTCAGTAACAACTAACACGTTCAAACCTCTTTGCAAAAATATCGATGCCTTAAACCTCACAGTTTGGCCTCTCCTTTGCTGTCCTCTCCCTGTAAGGCAGGTACAGCGCACAAATGCTCATATCTTCTCTCCCTAGGAGAAAAAGCAGGCACATAGAATGGGATGAAAGAAGAAACAAAACCCCTTCCACAATGAGAGACAACTGAGAGCCAGGAAATGCTATATCTCTAATAAGAGAACAGGAAAAGGAACAGGTAAAAGATCTATTTATGCAATCACCAGGGAAGAAATATCCAGAGAAATACCAGAGGAGAAAGTCCAGCTGATTAATTCAAAAACTCAGACAAGAACCACTTAAAGAGGTTAAGTCAAACTCTCTCTGCACAGCACACAGCTCTTCAATCTTGCAAGCAGGGGAAAGGAGACCAGCAAGGATGCAATACAGGCTCCAGTGGGGCTACGCAAACCTGCTAAGCAGCCAGGTACAGAACCTGGCAGTTAGGTCCATGCTGCCAGGCCCTCACTGCTATCCAGGCTGGCTTCATGTCACTGCCTAGATCTTTCCTTACAAACCAAAGAAAGTCTCAGCAAACACAACAGCTGAACACTGCTCCTTCTTCCAAGCTACCATTCACAGGCGGAACAGGTCAGCACAAGGGGCAACACTAGCATGAACCATCTGCCTTCCAGAACCAGGCTTGGGAAAGCAACAGATCTCATGGTTTCAGTTCAGCTTCAGGGACTAACTCCAGAGAAAAGGGTTTCAGACATACATTTGCATATTCATTTCCTCCTAGTCAACTGCGTGGCATCAGTTAGATGCACGGAGGCCTGGAGGAATCCCTCAATCTCACCACCAGATGTACGGATGTGACCACAAAGGGTGAGGTATTCTGCTCTGTGGAGGTCATCTTGGTTGTGCGGGGTGTACCATGGCTGAAGGGGAGAGTGACAGTCAATGGTTATCCCTAATTTAGTTCCCCATCTAAGAAGTAAGCATGCACATATATAATTAGCATGCATCCATTGGGAAAGTCCAGCATACTCGCATGTAAGGCTCAAAGCAACATCTGTAAGAAAGGAAACCATTATACAGAGACAAAGGCAGAATTATGCGATGGTAAAATGAATTCTAGCCACCTGATGGAATACTCTCTTAAATAGCCAATYGGTCACAGCTGTGACTCTACCAAATTTAGTGGCATTACCCCTTGGGGGAATCTGGCCCACAAAAAGTAAATTAAGCAGGGACATGAAAGAGGAAAGCAATCTTTGCAAAGTGCCATAAAAATACAACACACTTCATAAACATGATTTTCAACCAAAAGAAAATAGTATCAGGAAAAGACTCCGAAGAATTACCAGTAGGAATCACTATTCCTAATGCCTGTTACCCAAATCAAAGAGGAGGGAACTGAAAAAACGAGAAAATACTAATTCAAATGCCCTAGCCCTTTCAACCTGCCACTGATTTTTTCTCCCCGAAACTGTTTCAAGTCTGGCCACTAGAGGAAGCTGTGAGACTGGAGAGCACCGCTCAGGTTTTAATATTAGGGAGAAATCCAAGATAACATCACTTCTGTTCCTGGTGCTCCAAGAACTGCTGCCTCAGAGTYCAAACACAACTCCAGACTTTTCTTCCATTTTCACATCACCTGCGAAACTGAGCATCAAGAAGTTTTGAAAGGATCCTGCTCTTGTGAAGTTATCCACAAAAATGAAAAAGTAAGAAAAGCACTGGCACATGAACATGGTGCGTCCCCTGAAAGCCATAAATGATAAGTGGTTCCCTGCATGAGGTCTCCCATTTAATTGCTTTAACATTAATCAAAACAAACCCAATACAAACAGATAGCTGTGACGAGCTTTACGTCCCCTAAGCTTTCTGGGAGCCTGCAATATCTCACGAGCAAAGCCTGCCGAGCCAGCAACRCTGCCCCCTCTACTCAAGGCCACAAGGGAGAACAGGAAGCAAAGCAGAAGACAGTGAAGCAAGACTATCAGACTACTATTCCCTGAAAATAGCAAACACAGAAGCAGCCAACACAGGCCCTCCTTTGACCTTACAGATGAGAAAATTTAATTTTTCTTCTCCTTTTTTGAATAGGTGCAGCATGCACTCCTATAAACAGAGTAAGAAATGTCATAAGGGAACAGCGGTAACGTATTTGCTATGTACACACACAGCTATTTCATAGTGGTCTCCTTGTCACTACTGCTTTCTACGTCCTTGTGAGGTAGGGGAGCATTAGCTTCACTGGAAGAAGAAAGGGAGGCACAAGCCAGGCAACATAATTGTCCAGGGGACGTGAAAGTGGTTTGAATGGTCAAGGCCAGCTTTCCCAAATCCAAAGCTAATTTAGAGCCACCTAAATGGGATTCCCCTAGGACACACTGGGAAGCCCAGCCTCTGCTAGGCCTACAGAGAGGAAACGTCAGCAGTCAAGCTGTGCTGTCCCAAAGCCCTGAGCTCCCGACAACTACAGACCCTCACACCGGCCTCACCCCGCCGGAGACCCGCAGCAGCCCCGAAGGCCACCAGTGCCCACAGGGAGCAGCCAGTGACACCAAGAAAAGAGGCAGCCCAGGCCTCTCCTACCTTCTCCCTGGACAGGTGAGCAGTCAAGCAGCAGCGGCTTCCTTTGCATTTAACCAACCTGAAAACGTGGCAAAAAGCCTCTTCCATGTGGGTGGGAAAGGGCCCTGACATCTTGCTCCATGTAAACGTCAAACATTTCATCCTTTTTTTCTTTCTGGGGGGAAGAAGGGAATACATATTTTGTATTTCTCAGCTCAGGCAGTGACACTGGAAAGGCAGGCTTATATGGAGGCTCCCAGAGCACTGACCCTTGCTGTCATGTCAGGGTTCCTACTGCTGTCCCAGAGGGTGATACTTAGAGCTCGTAAACTCTTTATTTAAATAGCTTCCTTAAAGTTTAATACAGTTGACTTTTCTTTTTTCAAATAAATAATTTCTTTTTTCACTTCCCTAAACGAAACCTAGATTTAGGGGGATACATTACTTGTCTTTTTTCCATTAAATAAAGTTATTTGGCATACATATAAAAATATATTACTCAGGTTTCCTTTCAGTTATAAAACACATAATGGTTGAGGTGGAGAACAGAATGGAAGACAAGCACAAGGACTTCCCCCAAAAAAGAAAAATCACTGAATTTCAGCACATGGTGCACTTTGGTTTTACACTGCAATAAACAGCAAGCCAAGAAATTTGTGCTCTGCAGACTCAGGCATGGCATTAGTTATATTTTTATCACTTTTCTTAAATGTACAGCACATGTCTTTGCTCCCAGAAAGGTCACATTCCAATATGATACTATAGCACTTCAGAAATCCGGAAATCAAGTTTCTGGACATCAGAATCAGGTTACAACTGGACGATCAGGGAGGAAAGTGAAGAATATGGACAGCAAAAAGGTGGGACTCCAAACGCAGAGCACTTCTGTCTCATAGAAACATCTAACAGTGGCAAAGAGTAACCCAGGAAGGGATTAGGCTGCAGCATGTCTCCAGGCACAGAATGGCAGTGGAACATCCTGCAATGGGAGAGAAGCAGAGACCCTACACAGCACCTCACACGTAGGCCTGACAGCTCAGCTTGTATTCAGCCCTTGTCTCAGTAGATAAACCCACTTCAAAGGCCATAGATTTATCCAAGAGCCCAATTTAGCCCTTCCAAGTCTACAGTTGTATGAAACAAATTGCACATTCAGTCAAAACACTGATCAAATATTTCGCGTGGATTCAGCCAGGCATGTGGGTGTAGGCAACAACTTTGATGTGACTCCAAGCTTGGCTGCTTTGCAGCTCCGCTCACACTCGCATGTCTCCTGTACCATTTCCCACCCACCCTGCGACAGTGAGCCCCAGTTAGCAAGTTTTGGATTCACAGCTGCTCTTTTCCCCCCCTTTGCAGTCCAGCAAAGCCACAAACTCTGTTCCGAGATCTGTTCCCCAACAAAGGTTGTGAGCTGCTGAGAGGACGTGTTTCATACTGGCACCAGCTTTCGCAATTATCAATTGCGATAAATAAACAAACAAATAAATAAATAAGAGAATAAACAAATAAATAAAACAACAAATCAACAGCTGCCAAAAAGAATCTTTAAAAACCAGAACAGGTAACATACTACTGAAGATTTCTAAACCAAGCCTCAAACTTCTCTCTTATTTGCAGTCTTCCCATTCTCTTTTTAAGCAAGGTCTCCTCAGGAAACCAGGTTTATGTGATCACAGTGTCTATGTCCATGTCTGTCTGTCCTCCTCTGTTAATTTCTGGAGATGCCCAATTCCAATCAAATCTGAGAAAGGGACAGAAGAATCAAAGACTTCTATGGGCTTCAGGAAAATAGGCAACAGARAAGAGGGGAGACAGCAGTAGCGACTTGAGAGGGAGAAAGACTGCACCAGGAGCTCCCATGTCATCAGGGACCAGAGAAACCACAGGGGAAAAAACAGACTTTGGAATGATCCCACTGCAGAGGCTGCTTCCCCTGGAGCTCATCAGGAGTCACAAGGCATGAAATCCCCAAGAAAYGAGCTCAATTTGCAGTCAAGCTCCTAAAGCAACTTGCTTTTAGGAACGCTCCTCCACCATGCTACTGCCCTGCCTCTACAGCCAGGCTGTTGGCACCATTCAAGGAGCTGCCAGGAAAGCAGGAGAGTTAGCCCTATTCAAAGTTGTATCCACACAGTGCCAGTTCTACTGCTGGCACCTTCTGCTCCTCTCTCCAGAAAGAAAATTTAACCCTCAAACAACGTCTTCAAAAATCCCACAAGCCTTTAAAAACAAACTACACAGAAAGAGTGGAGAGGGGAAGAYTGACAAACAGACTAGCCTTAACATCAGCTGTAGGAGCCATCCCATGACACCAGGTAATGGGGTAAACAGGAAAGCAGAAGGCAATGGCAAATGGAAGTCACACCGGGCAATACACTGAAGGGCAGATACCGAAGCCACAACACAGTGCTTGCACTTGGCATTCCCCCTTACAGAGGCAGGTCAGTGCTGTTATGTCGAGTTTTCCTTGAAGTCCCATCATCTCTTGGCAGGGCCCTTTGCAAATTGGACATGGCTGCTGTCTTTTTTAGGTCAATGACCGCATAGGAGTCCGTCCGGCGGGCTTCGTGGGTGGCAGGAGGTGGGGCATGGGGGACCGGTGGGTTCTGATGTCCCTTGTGCGGCTCAGCCTCCAGCTCCACCTGGATGTAGTTGAGCTGCCGTGGCTGCTCTGGACAGGGCCGGGGGAAGTCGAAGTTGAACACACTGGACATGCAGTTGCGACGAGGCTTTGGCAGGAAGCCACTGAGCCGCAGGCCACTGCCCCCGTGCAGCGCAGTGTTTTCCGAGTTCATGTAGTTCTGCAGAGGATCATCTTCACCAGCCTCAGGGTAGCCATTGGGGGAAGGTGTCAGTCCATCCCCAGTGTCTGTGTCCTCCTCCCCTCGTTGGAGCGGCTGGCACTCCCACACTGGAGGCAGCGATGGCAAGTTCTCATAGTGCAGCAAAGCCGTTCTGCGATGGGAGCAGCCGGTTAAGCCCAGGTCCTCCCGGGTGAGTTTCAAGCGCCCACCTCGGCGGAGAGACGTGCTGCTGGGGGGCAGCAAGCCGTTGACATTCTCATAGACGCACTGGGGTGAAGGACACTCATCCTCACACTCGTTGTTGTTGTTGTTGGGGGCACAGAAGTGCATCCTGCACTCCCGGTGGTGCTGACAGATGCTATCTTGTTTCACCATGTGCCTGTAGGTGGATGTGGGACCTAACACAAACTTAACCTCCCCTGGCTGCAGAAAGACCTGGGGATTGCGGTCTTCTAGAGAGCAGCTGTGGTTCCTATGGGGGAAAGGAGGGTGGACTTCAGGCAAGGAGTGCATACAATGTCGGCCCCTCAGCTCCTGATCACCATTGGCTGTGTTCACGTAGGTGTGGGACTGCAAGGAGAGAAGCAGAGGGACAGTGAAAGGAGAAGAGAAGAGAAGAGATGAGAACACAGCAGGTTACAGCAGCTGAGAAAACAACAGGAAAGGGAAAGAGTTGGGTGGTTGATGGAGTAGAAAGAGAACAAAGAATTTCAGAACTTGAGAAGATTTTGGGAAGCAAAAGGTCATTGGTGGATTTGTGGATTGAAGGAGGGACGAAAAGGAGTCCAACTGTAGAAGATTCAGATCATCTGTTTCATGCTAGAYACACATATATGGGACAGAACAAAAAGCAAAGCCACCAGCAAAATATTTTACTGAGCAGTTTACACTGCAGCTATTGCTGAATTCACAGCTACCTAGGTTTACCTGACAACGTTGAGGACCATAGGATCATGTAGGGCAAATCTTAAAATTCTAAAACCAAGAAAAGAGATCTGAACACCAAAAATAAAATGCAGAGTCTCAACTTGGGCACGCATCTGCATATCAATTTAGAGGTTGTAGTAACTGATAGACAGAGCAACATGACCTGGACTCGCATAGAAAATTAAGTGCTGCTGTTAAATAATAGCCAAGGCAATATCAGTGGATTAAGGAAGCCAAGTCAGTCCATCTCAATAGAGTGTTTGTTCCAGTGAAGCATGAGAGAGCAGAAGCCTCCAAGACCAAAATGAAGCAAAAGAAACAACGAATGATGAGGTATGAGGATCCCCTGAGCTTTGCTGGAGGAAGAGAAGCCTAGAATTGCACAGGACTGCTAGAGAAACATGCTTGTTGTTCATTGCTTGCAATAAAAGAATTTAGGAGATCCATGTTTACCTGCTCATCAGGCCCAATGAGAGCATGAGTAGAGTCTTCACCCACAGAAGAATGCCTCAGGCTGCTCACGGAGGGGGGGCGAGCTGTGGAATAAGATAGGGTTTCTCCAGGGAAGCTGGGAAATCCATTGGGAAATCCTGGGACAGTGTACCCCAGATCTGGGAGACAATTGAGACAGATAACGATTAGAGCATTAATTTGATACAAAATACAGAGGTGGCTGCATTTTCACAATGAGCTGGTCTCTTAAATGCACCCTGGAAGGCAGAATCAGCTTGTCTGGAGAAGTCTTCTACCATGAGGCTCATAGTATACATACAAGGGCTAGGCCCCCTTGTTTAAATTTAAGTCACTCCTAATGGAGGCAGGAATTGAGCAAACCTGAATTCTCCCAGATGTGTTTTCCTTTAGGAACCACCTGATCCTTGTAGGTACTATTTAAAAAGGCCACTTGGCAGAGGTCCAGATGAAAACCAACTGAAGGCTGACAACTTGCTTAACTACTGAAGGGCTTTTTTTTGCCATTTCCTTGGAAACAAAATATCACATTGCAAACAAGTGGGGCCTTAAAAAAACATGCTGCATGGGACATGCACAGATGCAAAGAGACAGGTCAGCTGCGAGCCAGTACATGGGAGAGACCCATGGGCTGGAAAGGGCAGCTTTCACACAAGCAATTGCAGATATTGCTCATGTCTCTGCATTCCCCCTCTTCTCCCCAGATGCTGAAGAAGCCTTACTGTTGGGTGTMTGGGGAGTCCGGGAAATCTCCCGCTCTGTGGGGTGACTGTTCCTGGTGATGACAACAGGCTCTTCCACTACGTTGATACTATTACATTGCATCAGGTCCTGAAGCAAATTAAAGATCTCCTCTGCTCTGGAACACTTAAATGCAAAAATCCCTGCACAGTAATGAAGAAGAGGGTCAAAAGAGCAAAAAAGCAAGCCTGCTTTAACAAGAGTATAATTCTGGGCTATAAATAAACAAGTATGATTGATTTTAACATGTTTAACGCAATCAATCCCTGCAACTCACAGCCACAGGAGAACAACTAACTCAGTGGATTAATGAAAGATCAGACATTTCTGTAAGTCGTGAGAATGTTCATCCTTTCATTGGACAGGATAAAAATTTGTTAGGAGGACGTAAATCCTCATGCTTTAAGTCATAAACTGAATAGATATATAAACAGGAAAAGAGTCTCCCTTTTATTATGCAATGACTGGGTAGAAAGTGTCTTGCATCTTTCTTTAAGGCCCATGGCACTAGCCACTAGCCAAAGCAGGACACTAAAGAGAGCTGCCGGGACTTGGTAAGGCAGTTCCTAGACTCCTTACAAACACGCTGACAATTCATAAGGCAATATTTTGTAAGCCACTTTCTATATGCAGCTGCATCCTGATACAACATTTCTGCATAGCATAACCTATTGCTGCAGCAAAGCAAATACGATGCCACAACTACCATCTGAACAAATGGTGCATTACTAGAAGAAAAAGACCACCTCAATTATCTTACGCGGATTGATCCTACAAGAGCAGAAGTGCGAAAGGGACAAGCTAACTGGTCTTGTTCCATCTCTAATCTTCTATTTTAACTCACTTGGCACCCAGTCCAATTCCCATTGCCAGTGGAAAGTCTTTCCAGTGACCGACGGGAGCTGAATGGGGCCTTGTGGAGTCTGCACCTGAGGGAGGGACAAGAGCACCATATTTCAAAAAAATGTATCAAAATAAACAGTGGCTCCCCAGCTGAGCAGCCCAAACCAGACCTGGTGTGCGCAGAGCTAACCAATCCCAAGCTGGCACGCACACACATGCACAAGAGCCATAGCAACAAGAACAGCATGGCAACAACAGCTCCTACCCCAAAGAAAAATGTTTAAAATACTCCAGCCAAAATATAGCTGTATGTGCCTTATTTAAGATGGGGAGCTGCAGCGGGAAGGAATTCTCCAAATAAAATGAACTGAGCAGAAAAATTTCCTGCAAGGAAAGGAAGAAACTAATCAAAATACGGTGGCATCCATCCGATTTTTGTCTGCATTAAGACTGATGAGTTAGCATGTGTCTACTGAAAGATCTTCTAATATATGAAGAGCAAATAGCTCTGCTTTATCATCACTATCTGGATCTAAACGAAAAAAGCAAGGCAGAATTCTAATTACTGATCTGCATCCTGCAAAGGCAAAACAGACAACCAAAGACGAGCAATTCCCATTGCTGGCAACTGATAAGCACACAATTCCAGGAGAGGAAAACCCCACTTACATAAATATTAAAAAGGAGCATACGGCATTACAGATTTGCGCAGCACTTCACACAGACACTGCACAGTCATGTGCTGCCCTTCTGGATAAGAAGGAGTTTGCAAAYACATTAGTAGAATGAAGAAACACAAACTTTTTTTTTTCCCATTGGTCCTATGTGCCAAGAAAATGCTCAGTTTTTTAAAAGCAAGAGAGACAGACTGGTAAAGGGACTAATAGGCACCATAGTAAAATTGAAGTCTATTCCCAGCTCTGTGATGACTTGGCATGTACTCCTGGGTGAGTCACTTCCCTTCTCTACACACAGCATCCCCATGCATAAGATCTGTAAAACATAAAACTCCTTTGCCCCCATGTTACAAGTTGCTGCCAAACAGAAAATACAAAGCATTAAGTAGAACTAGTACTAACTAAGGCAGAGAGAATACACTGAGAAATACAAGAATGTGTTTAAACTACTACTGCTACTGATGTGTATGTGGAAGCTCAGAAATTAGCAAATCCTAAGAGACCTGGAAAAGATGCAGATCATGCCCTTTTACTTTCTCCCTGGAGTTGAAAGATGCTTAATAAAGCTTTAGTCTTGCAAAAAGCACTTTCTAGCTCCTAGAAGAACATCTCCAACAACCCCTCCTACCACAGCTAAACATGCTTAGCTCCAAAGCACGGAGCTGGCAGTATAACTAATATCCTGTCCAACACTAAATATGTCTCATCCAGTTAAAACTTGAACTCAAGCCTGTTGTACCGGTTACCTTATGAGAGCTGATACCCTAGTGAAATGAGACTGCTAGATTTCTGCCCAGGTCCTGAGTCTCAATATTGCTAGCGTTAGTGTTTTAATTGGGAGTATTAACCGTATGCGYAGGCACATTCCCGTATTCTGGGGGAAGAGAGGCTGCAAATGAACATGCTGATTTGTTAGATTCAGGGACTTGGGAAGACATAAGTGTCAACTCACTCGAGCTTCCTGGGAATGGAAACTGCAGAGCTCCTTCCCCCAGGAAACACAACACTCACCCTGCCCCGTCTGGCAGCGACGTCCGCTCTCAAAGGAGAAGAGGTTGGAGTCATAGCCATAGCGGCGCAAGCAGAGGTAGGGCCACCTGACAGCATCTCGCTTGTGAGTGTGCAAGATGAGCTCCGTCTGCGTCAGTTCCATAATCCCAGATCCCAGCTCGTTACCTTCATCGTCCACGTTCGTTACCTGCAGAGGTGACACTGCTCGCATCAGGAAAATCTGTGCACTTGTACCCAAAAAAGTGTTACAGGTTTAAGCCCACCCACRAAGATACTGTAATTCCCATGGACTCCCCCTTCGTTCACTAAGATGCATTTTTTTCAGTTGAGAGCATGAATTCATTGCTGGCAGAAGGCGCCAAGTCGGCAGCCTTGGAGACTGTACGCTTGGCAGTTCAGCTGATGTCTCTCAACACAGACACTGGAAGACAGCCCTGAGCAATAAGAAATTTCTCTCCAGTTCTCCATTTCCTTGCTAAGGGAGAATCTCAGAGCAGAGGCAATATCTGAGACCTATTTTTCAAGCAAGGTTTCTTAATTAAAAACAAACAAACAAACAAACCAACAACATATTTGCAAATCTCATCACATGAAAGACCTCATGTGAAAGAGCAGACGTTTGCTTTGCCTTCCTGCCTGGTGTCCAGCCCAGGCTGGGCTTTTCTAGTAGTTGTTGATGTCACGGATTCCCCTCTGAGGATGAAAGTCCAATAGGTACCTTAAATTTGGTGGGATGGTTGTCTGGGATGCTGTCCCTGCACAGACAACTGTAGCAGCTCCCCATGACGTCAGCATAAGAGGTAATCCCTGGGAGTGGACACAAAACAGAGGACAATCATATCTTCAAACCATCTCCTCCATCCTCTCAGAACATACAGCATTTACACCCTGTATCCTCCTTAATCACCCTGCACATGGCCCAGTGTGTTTGAATCTCMAACTTTGTTTGCTTTGAAAACTCTTCAGTGTGTTACTCAATTAATGGACATCACATAATATAAGGCTGATTAAGAATAACAGCTCTCAGGTGCTACTTTATTCACTTGTTCATTAATTTGCAATATAGTCTAAGATATTCCATTTCACCCCTTACAGGAGAGCTGTACCAACAAACAGGTATAGCATGAACTTACCCAAAGCACTCCTGTGGGGATTGAATAAAGTTTGTAACTTTTAATCTCACTTGGTTCTTACCATTAGGCAACTGTTTGATCTTTTTGGAGGAGTGGGAAGAAATCCCACTACTGTCCCTCTATCTCCCTTGGGACTTCATGGTAACCAGGCGTTAGAGTCACCCAGAACACAAGGGAAACTGCCCCATCTTCTACCTGACAAGGAGAATACAATCAAACAGATCAACAGATAAAAGACAGAGAATAATAATAGAAATTTGGGGGAGGGTTGTCACTGAATTTCCCTCAAATATCACACGGAAGCAAAGTGTACATTTTTTTAAATTGACTACCAGCATTTAAATGAATATAGAAAATAATTCTGCATAGACCACTCCTAAAACACACAGCACGTCTAATACAGACACCAGGTATGCACATGTGCACTGTTATTGCACAGCTAGTGAAAATTATCCTTCAACACTATTTGTGCCAATTTTCTAGCAAATGAATGTCATTAAGAACTCAGCACAGACACTCACAGGACTTGAAACCATTTGCATCCCAATGGGCAAAGCCTACAAAGTATGTTCAAAAATGTAACTTCTGAAAAACATGCAGTCTATAGCTAAAAAACCCTAAAAATAAGAGACATTTTACTTCTTAACTTTGAGATCCTGTCGAGGAGGGCAGTTTATCAGAGCTATCGTAATACAAACAAAATACTGAATGGCAGATGGCTTTAAAGATGTAAGGAATCACACACATCTGCTGCTTAGGAATGTGAAGACATCTTCATTAGATGGAAGGTCCTTAAGGGTCAGAGAACAAGCAGCCTTAAAAGCAAATGAACACAACAGCTGTTGTATGTTGAACTATGAAAAGGAACAAATGCCAGAAAACAAAAAGAAGCAGCTATCTAGTCTTTTTCAGAGAGTGCAAGCACGCAGGAGTTACAAACGCTAGTAGTAAGAAAAACTGGTATCTCTGATGCAGTTTTAACAAACTTCGTGTCAACTCTAGGGCGCTAGAACCAGCAGCAGATAGTACAACATGATGCCATGCTTTATTTGGCAAGAATAGCTAATGATCTCTCCATCTGAGGCGTGAGAGAATAAAGCCATATGGATAACCAGCCTGGCACTACAACAGTAAGTAAAATGAAAAGGCTATTGGAAATCTCTCACTCTGGCATGCCAGAGTCTGCCTCACCAGTCGCTCCAAATTAAACAGTGAATCACGGAGTTGTATCTGTGCACAAAACCACATTACACAAACTGCCCTCAGACTTCCAGACAGCGCGCAGCCTGACTGCACAGTGTCGTGAAGGGATGGGGCAGAGCTGGCAGTGAACTGACCAAGGGGTCCCACTTCATTTTTGGCATCAAAACACAATCTAAATTACCTTCCATGGCAATTTCATATCACATTGCCTTAACTTTGACCCCTGAAGAATTCCCAACCCTGTCCTAATCCTTCAAAGTCCTCCAGAACCTGACAACTTCCTTTTGAGCAAGTTGGAGGAGCATCGTCCCAAATCAGCTGGCCGCCTGCCTTTTCGCGCACACCAGTCACCCCAATCGTAATAATGCCACACGTTCCCTGCTCAGCAGGGCATCCTGTTCAAGTTGCCCTATTTGTTTTTCTAGGCTCAGTATGGATTTAATCCCAGATGACTTTACAGGCTTTGATCAATAATTTAGCAACAGATTCCTCTCTGTTTCATCTAATCTGGTCACTAGGGGCCTTGTTCTCCACAGTTTCTGTCCTTCCATTCCCACCTTATCAATTCTCTTGGTAAAAAATATCTTGCAGAAAACACATTACCTTTGCCCCCTCTCACTTCTTTATCCCTCTCTCCCTCTGGTGCTTCCTTCGCCCCTCATCTCTCTAACCTGTGAGGGGTTTAGGAAGGAGTGCTGTGGCCTATCCTGAATTGTTATTATGGTTGGAACTGAACAAATGAGAAAAAACATAGCAAGATCCCCAAGGACTCCCTTGGTACTTCCAGCTACTCCTCACTTGAATTATTTTAGCCACATCCCTTTCATACAAATACCGAGAGTCTCAAGACTCCAGTCCCTTGCTCGGTGCTTTCAACACACACCTTTCTGATGGCTGCGTTCACAACTTCAAAGCCTTTACTGCTTGAACCAAACACACTACCAGCACCATATACTTCTCTGAAAGCAAGAGCACATGCCTCCCAAGATCAGTAGTCCCATTCCCCTCCACTGTCTCCCAAGTTACCAGGACCCAAACCTAGATCCTCCTAGACATCTTCACACCCCTCCTCGGCCCACTCTCCAAACCAGAGCTCACCTCTTCCTATTTCATAGCCAGGTTGCTCACTCTCCTTGCAAACCTTCTATGGAGACGCCCTCCACACCTCCAAGCCCGCAGAAGACCCTGCCATGCCTCTGTGCTCAATTATCCTAAAACCTAGCAAAGCAGAAGAGGGTCCGTCTAATCCCAGGTGACCCAGGCACCTGGTCCAAGCACCCCAGTCGCGTGGCACTGTGAGCAAAGCGCACCAGGGGGCAAACCCACGCTGACAGCATTGCACGAGGATTCTTGGCGTGCAAACACATCCGGCTCCCCAYGAGCACCCTTCTGATGGCCGGTATCAACAGACCCACTTCCCCCCTCAGCAGCCACCAACATGGGGGGAGGAGGAAAGGGGCTGCAAGCACGCCCTGTCCCGCAAGAGGGGCTGCTGTAAAAGAGAAGGGGGTGCGAGAGCCGGGGGCGAGGAAGGGGCCTGCACAGCCCCTGGATGGTCAGGGCAAGGGGGCACCAGGACAGGGC
>NW_020447553.1:1979097-1993059 GCF_003343035.1 Apteryx rowi
GGCAGGATGGGGTGCTGGGGGGCAGGAAGGATGCTGTGGGGTGGGGGGCAGGAGAGGACGTGGGGCAGGATGGGGTGCTGGGGGGCAGGAAGGATGCTGTGGGGTGGGGGGCAGGAGAGGACGTGGGGCAGGAGGGCACCTGCCCCCCCAGCCCCACCCCCGTCATCCCAACCCCATGGGAGATGCCCTGCGCGGGGCCGTGGGGCCAGTGGCACAGTGCCTTTCCAGCCCCATGCACGGCGGCGGCGCGGAGGGGGGCTGCCGTGCGAGGCGGGACACGGGAGGAATAACGTGCCGTTTCGGGAGAGCCCGCGTGGTCCCGCTCCTCCCTCTCGCCGCTCGCACCGCCATTTGCAGGCGAGCGCGGTTTGGGGTCCCCGTGCAAAGCCGGGGAGCGCTGCCTTCGCCGACCTGCTCCGCCTTAGCCGCAGCCAAGCGGCAGGGAGGATCGGCAGCCAGCATCCCGCTCCGCTCCGCAGGCACGCGCTTGCCTGGGAGGCCTCGTGCAACTTCCAGGGCGGTGGCTGGGGTCGAGCAGAGCCTGCTCCCGCCCGGGCAGGCTCCGAGCCGCTCGAGCCCCTTTGCCCCGCTGGTCCCGCGAGGTGGATCGGAGCGTCACCGCGGCGCTTTGCTTTCGCCGCACGCAYGGCTGACGGGCGGCACCCGGCGCCCGCTGGAGGGGCCCTGCCGTGCCGGGGTGCAAAGTCCAACGCGGCTGAGACCGGCCCGCCACCAACCCCAAACACGGCGGATTAACTTCCCCGGCGGAGAGCCGGGCCCTTAAAGGCTCCCCGGATGAGATGCTTCCGAGGGGGAGCGGACGGTGGCAGTTTGCAGGGATGCACCCGCTGCTCCTTTTTCCTGCCCGGGTGATTTTGCAGATCGGGAGGATACAAAGCGTTAAAGACCCGTTGCAATAACCCGTGCACAGACACCAGCCCCGCACGGCCTCTCCTAGCAGCGCTGCCGCGGGAGCCCGGCCGCGGGAGCGGGCTGGAAAATCCCACGGCGCGTGGAAGCGCAGAAAAACAAGCTACCCTGAAAGGCAGGCTTYGGAAAGCCTGGTAAACGTCGCCCCGATTCCCACCCCAGCGCAATTGCTGCGGCTGAAGCAGGTCTAAATGGCTTTTGGGAGACACATCAGGTGTTCAGGGCTTGGGAAAAGTAGGACGTCCCGCCTTGCCCCCGGCTAAGCGCTTGGTGCGAGCGCAGCCGAGGGCCCTGCGCCTCCAAACCGGGGCGTAATGACACTTCCCCTCTTTCATGCGGCTCCAACTCGTTCTGATCTAGGGAGGAAAACAAATCACGGCGGATCATGAAAGCCATCAAAACGGCAACCTGGGGTGAACTGAGCCGCGGATGCAGGGAAGGGCGCGGACGCTCGGAAAATGAGAGGCGCCGAGGAAAACAGATGTCACGGGAAGAGCTCGTTCCCCTCTAGGGTTAACGCGCACCCCCCCTCCGCCAGCCTGCGCTCTTCCCCTCCCTGCCTGCGCTGCCATTCCCTGCCATTGGCTGTCTCTGTAGGTTTAGGCTAAAAAGCCTGTAATTAGGACCCCAGCTGACACAGATCCAGTTTCCTGGGCAGGCAGATTAAAAAAAAAAAATTGTTTCCCTAACTCAGCTTGGATGTTTTCCTTTCGCTTTGCGAAGTTCCCCCCGGCTCGGGCTCCGTTCCCGCGCCTCCGCCGCAGCAGGTAGGGCGAGCCGGGCGTCGAGGGCCGCTGGAGCGCGCGGCGCCGTGGCCGGAGCCGGGCCGGAGCGGGCGGCGGAGCCCACCGCAGCGGCGCAGGTAGGTGAGCCACACGGGCGACTCGAAGCCGGGCAGAAAGGGCTTTTTTTTTGGTCGTTTTGTTTTGTTTTTTTCTCACGCTGCTGAGGCCGTTTCTCAGGGCGGTTGGAACGGCGGGACACGCTCCGATGGAGCTAGGGTCGTAGAAGAAACTATTGGGAATCAGGGGGAACCGGGCAATTCCCCATCCGGGGATTGTTGCAAACGGGAGGACTAGAGAAATGGGGGGAAAATTGAATTCGGGAGGGATTTTGGCTGGTTCCTCCGTGGGAAAAATAAACCGGGGGAGCAGAACAGTATCGCTGCCCCCTCCACCCCCGCGGTCTTTGTCTGCAGCAAACGTCTCTTGAAAGCACGAGACGGCGTCTGCTCTATCGCCGCCGGATCTCGGCCGTGCTGGGCTAGCTGGCGGCTCGCGCGCCCCTGAGCACGCAGGTGGATGCACGCGGCGGCAGGGCTTTCCCTTGGCTCCCGCGGCTGGAAAAGCCTCCGGCCGGCAGCTACACCCCAGTGCGAGAGGTACCCATGGCGGGGGGGGGTTGTCGTGCTGGCAGGGGAGCCGCGGCCGCCTCCGGGACGGAGCCGAAGCCAGGATCAAAACGCGGCGCCGTGGGGGCGGCAGGTCTCGGTTCCCCTTGCGGATATACGAGTGACTGAGTTACAGCGGGTTAATGGGTTACTGCCGCGCCGGGACGGGGCGCCCGGACGTGCCTGCGCTCTCGGGGCAGGGRGAGACACAGCGAGAAAAGCCCTTTGCAGCACCGGTGCATCCCCGCGGAGCAAACAGGCCCCGGCATTGGCAGAGGTCTCCTCGAGCGACGTGGTCCCAAAGCGGTGCCTGCGCCAGATGGAGACTGCGCTTGCCAGGGCTCGGTCACGTTGCGGGATTAGCTGATCCRGCTCGTCTTACCCCAAAGGGGAGATGCACCTTTACTGTGCTGCATCTTGCTTTGCAAGCACCTTCGCTRCAGCTGCACTGACAGGACCGCTAGCAAAACCAGGGTGAGGCGTTGCRTGCACAGCTCCGCGTCCAAAAGCTGCCGGCGATTTTGGGCGCTTGCAACGGGATCTGGCCTTGTTGGTGATGGCGAGCAATCGCGTTCCCTGGCGGTCGCAGAGCTGAGGAGGGTTTGGTGCTGCTGCAGAACAGGCCACAGGTGCCCGAAACTGGGTCTCGTAAAATTGAGAGGTGACTCTGGAAAACCAACGGCTGCAGCAAAGAGGCGGGTTAGACCCGGTCCGAGCTGGGAGCCGGGAAACGAGGAGGGTGCGCTGAATGCGAGCGGGCCGGGGCGGCCACRCTGCAAGTTCACGTTGGCACCTTGGCGGCAGAGGGCTGGGAGCCCGCGCGGTCCCGCTGCCAGTCGGCGCCGGGGCTGCTCCCGGAAAGCGAACCGAGATTAACATCCCCGTGAATTTAGCCTCTCTGACCCCAGGAACCGCGGCTGCTTCGCCAAGGGCTGTAACTATTGTGGGAAACGCGCTCCAAGCGGCAAAGGAAATCCTCCGGGGCCACGGAGCCGGCAGCGCCCGGAGCAGCACCCGGGAGCCCAACAGCCGTCTGCAGCCCGGCGAATGCCGCGAGGGTCCGAGCGCGGCCGCGGGCAGCAGAGCGCGCCGGCACAGCCGGTCCTCGGGGTGCGCGGGGCCGGTCGCGGGCGAGAGCAGGCAGGGCGAGGGGACAGGGAGCGGAGGAGCCCGACCTGTTGGAGCTGCCTGGCTCCTTAGCATGGGAGGCGCTTCCCGCTGTCACCGTCTGCTGCTAATTACAGGGAACCATCGGCAGCCCAGACGGCCGCCGTCCCGTGTAATCGCATCAAGCCGAGCCGGGCTGGGCTCTCCAGCGCGGCCCCGGCGCTTCCTGGCAGCCGTCTCCGCTCTCCCCCAAATTGCCCCACTGGGCTCCCTCCTGGCAGCCCTGGCACAGGGTGGCCCACGTGGCTCCCAGCACAGCTCGCCGTGCTGGGCATCACCGCCGGAGACCCGCTGGGATAGGGGCTGATCCCAGCTTCGAGCAGGACTCCCGCTGGGCGACAGCTCCGGGAACCCCCCGGCGGCGAGGGACCACGGGGGAAGCCGGCTGCGAGCTGTGCTGCGGCAGCGCAGCGTCCGCAGGCTCTAATTAGCCAGATGAGACACGTGCAGCTCGGAGGCTTAATAAACCAGGCGATACCACCCATCTCCCGGCGGAGGGAGAAGCACGTTGCCCACCGGTGCCAAAGACGGTGGCAGCGGAGCTGGGACCGGAGCCGGGCTCATGGAGGCCCCGGCTCAGCATCCCCAGGGACGCCCGCTCCCCTCCTGCCCCTGCCCTCCGGACAGCCGTAGAGCGGGGCTCTCTGCCGGTCCCCTAATGCCGGCGGTCCTTCGGCACATCAGCAAGGCCCGGACCCTCTCCGGGCTGCGGATTCGGTGCTCAGCCCTCTTCCCCCCGCGCCGTGCAGCCCTCCCCAGCCGCAAGGTGCGAAACGTGACCGGCGCCGAGGAGCAGAACGCCGCCAGCCTCGCAGCCTGCCCGGGCTGACCCCGGCTCTGCCCTCCGCTCGCCGCGGCCGCGGCTGGCAGAGCCTCCGCCAGGGCCCCGGGAGAGGGGCACGAAGCCCTTTTTGTTTCATCCCGCTGACTAGCCAATTTGCAGAGTTAATCATTGACCCAGGTGCACCGCGGGGAGACCTGAGCTGCCGCGGCTGGTCCCGCCGGGGAGGGTCTGGGCCCCAGCTGGAGCAGGAAATCGGGAGCGGGCTGGCATTCGGATGCAAGGTCCAGCGCCCCGGGATGGGGCGTGGGAAGGGGCAGCGGGGCTGGAGGGGGGCGATGCAAAGAGGCACGGTGCCCGGCAGGGGCTCGGACGGGAGGCGTCGAGGCTGGAGCAGCCGGGACGTTGCTGCCGCCGGCCCTGAGAGCAGGGGAAGGGGATGAACCAGAGGCGCAGAAGCAGCATCTCAGCTGCTGGTGCCCGGTTCGCACGCGGGTTGCTGCAGCGTGTCCGGCCACGCGGGACTCGAGGGTGCCCCGCGGCCCTGGGCTTGCCCGGGAGCGGCGGCTCGGCCTCGGCGTCCCTGGCCCCCCCCTGCCCGCTCGCGGGGCCGGCGCTGGGCCGGCGTCCAGGGCGCCCCAGGAGCCGCCGGATCGTCATCACGCCTTTGTTTTGGAAACCCAAGCGAGGAAGGAAGCGAGCGGCGAGAAAGTGCCGCGCGGGGAGGAGGGGACAGGACGGGACGGGACGGGACGGGATGGGTTTGCAGCGCGCAACCATTAGCCGGGCAAGGTGGTGGCGGCTGGGCGAGCCGGCTGCCCCGGCAGGAACAGCCGCTCCGGGCTGAACAATAGCAGCCCAGGGGGAATAAATTACTTTCCACTGAATTGGGCTAGACCTCGATCTCCTCCCACTGCTCCGCTCGGAGACAGGCCACGAAATCAGGGATTAACCAGGCCAGCAAAGAGCTGGCAGCAGCCAGGGAAAATCTCCCGCTGTGGGAGAGCGAACGGTCGGCACCCGGACACCCGGGCACGGAAATCGGGGTGCCCCCCCCACCTGGCTTCACCCTGCCACCATCCCCTTTCCGGTGCCTCCCGCGTGGCCGGCAAAGCCGAGCACCTCTCTGGGAGCATTGCTGCCGAGAGCTCCCGGCATCACCGATAGTCCGGTGCGGGTTTGCTTCCAGCGCTTCCAGGTAGCGGAGCGACCCCAGGAGCCCCTGCACTTCGCTGRCGATTCAGCAAAGGCTCTCGAGGCCCCGCGGTGGCTCCAAGGATCGTCCCTGCCGGACTTGCCCTGGGGACCCTCC
Organism: Apteryx rowi; assembly: GCF_003343035.1. Lineage (NCBI taxonomy): Eukaryota > Metazoa > Chordata > Aves > Apterygiformes > Apterygidae > Apteryx > Apteryx rowi. The sequence continues at coordinate 1,984,678 of NW_020447553.1, forward strand.
CCGGGATGAGGCGCTGCTCATCCTGCGGCCGGAGCAGGGTCCGTGCCGGGACGCCACGTGTCCTGGCGGTGGACCCCCATCCCGGCCGGCTCCGAGCCCTGTCACCTCTCTCCCCAGCTCATGTCCCCGCCGAGCCCCGCATGGCCCCAGCGAGACGAGCCGCCCCCCTGCGGCACCGCCGCCGGCCTCCCTCCCGCCTCCTCCGACAGCGACTCCGGCTGCGCCCTGGAGGAGTACCTGGAGCCACCCGCCGAGGTGGGCAGCATCCCGGCCGTGCTGGGCTCCCCTCGCCCCCCGCTCCGCCTCGGGCACCATCCCGTCCCGTCCCGGTCTCCCCAGCACCCAGCTCCTCCGCCGGGATGCGTCTTGGAGGAGAAAGGAGGGATCGTGCCGGATGAGTGCTCCCGGCTGGGGGGCACCGCGGGGCTGGGAGCGAGGCCGCTTAATCCCCTGAAAAATCCGCTTGTGTTTCTCTCTCCTGTGCGATGTCCCAAGGTCCCGGTGCGCTTCGCCGCCCGCTCGCCCGAGCCTGCCGCCGCCGGGAGCCGGCTCCGCGCCCGAGCCCTGCTGCAGCAGCTGCCTCCGCAGGACTGCGATGTAAGACACGCCGGTTAGGGAGCGCAGCCCTTCCCGGGGCGCCAGCGCCCGGGCGCCGCTGCCCTCGCACCCCCTCACCGCGTCCCCGTCCCCGTCCCCRTCCCCGTCCCCGCGCAGGAGCGGTACTGCCCCGGCCTGGCGGAGGAGGAGAGGAAGCAGCTGCAAGCGTTCAGCGCCCGCCGGCGGCGGGAGGCCCTGGGGCAGGGGCTGGCGTGCCCGGTGCCGGGTCCTTGCCACGGGTGCCCCTGCAAGAAGGTGAGATGTCCCCCCCCCCGCCACCACCACCCTGGCCCCGGCCAGGGCACCGTCACTGCACGGCCGCCGAGCCCCAAACCCCATCCGTGTCCCTTGGCTTTGCAGTGCGGCCGGAGGCTGAACCAAGGCGACCCGGGGGTTTCGGCGTCCAGGCTGGGCGATCAGCTCTGGCACCCGTCCTGCTTCTGCTGCCACTTCTGCCACCAGCCCCTGGTGGACCTCATCTACTTCCAGCAGGACGGCAGGATCTACTGCGGCCGGCACCATGCCGAGCTCTTCCGGCCCCGCTGCGCCTCCTGCGACCAGGTGGGTGCCGGGCCGGGGAGCAGCCGGGGCTGGGTTCRGCTCGGGTCTGCCGCCTTTGCCAGCTGCTCCCGTGCCAGGCTGGGCTGGGGGGCTGCACATGCAACGGGACCCCCAGGCTGCAAATGCAACGGGCCCCCCAGGCTGCAAAGCAGTCGGCGGGGGGAAAGGGGGCAGGTGGGAAGGTTTCCTTCCCGCGCCCTGCAGGGACCCCCGGCGCACGAGGGCCGATCCGCAATCTCGGCACAAAAACCCCCCAGCGCGTCGTGAGCGCCGGGGTTGTTTCGGCGGGTGCTTGCAGGGCGGCTCGCTTCCCCCCCCCCCCCCGCCCCCTTTGCAGCTCATCTTCCTGGACGAGTGCATCGAGGCGGAGGGCCGGCGCTGGCACCCCGAGCACTTCTGCTGCCTGGAGTGCGAGGCGCCGCTGCGCGGGCAGCGCTACGTCATGGCGAGCGGCCGGCCCTGCTGCCGCGGCTGCTTCGAGAGCCTCTACGCCGAGCCGTGCCAGGCCTGCGGCGAGCCCATCGGTAGGTCGCGGCGCCCGGCCGAAAGCCCGCGGCCGGGCTTGGGATGCGGGAAGAGCCTCCCGCTCACCGGCCGTCGCCCCGCAGGCGCCGACAGCGAAGCGGCCACGCACCAGGGGCTCCGCTGGCATGCCCGAGCCGCCTGCTTCTGCTGCAGCCTCTGCCACAAGCCGCTCCGCGGGCAGCCCGTCACCTCCCGCCGCGGCCGGCTCTACTGCTCCGAAGCCTGCGGCCGCGAGCGGGACGCCTCCTCCGCCGCCTCCGACTCCTCCGACTCGGCCTTCGCCTCGGCTCCTTCCCCGGACTCAACGCCCACTTCCCGCGCCGCCCGGAGCGCCTCGCCGGTCCCGGCGCCTGGCGGCTGCCGGCAGCGGCTGCAAGGGGCCGGTAGGGCCGGCGGCGCGGCGGGAGGGAGGCAGGGAAGGGGCGGCAAAGCCGGGCGCTGCCCAGCCCCAGGGAATCTTGCCCGGGGGCTGGAGCACCCGCCGCGAGCGTCCTGCCGYCTCCCGCGGGGCGGCTGCAAGCCTTCGCCGCACCCGCAGGCAGCCCCCGCTGCGGCCGGGGGGGAGCRGGGCAGGCTCAGCCCTCTCTCACACCTCCTCGCTCTCCTTCTTCCAGAGCCGGAGCCGTTGCAGGATCAGGCCTCTGTGCATCCTGCCTTCAGGAGCCCGGGCGACCGCGGAGCAGTGCCCACGGAGAGGAGCAGGGATGCTCTGCGCCCGGGCACCCTGGGGCCGCCGCTCGGGCCCCTCTCGGCCCCGCAGCCCAGCACGGGGGGTCCAAGCGGCCCCGGAGCACCGGGCCGCCCGGCTGCAGGGAGCCCTGATCCGAGGACGCCACAAGGTGACAGGAATCTGCACTTCCGAGGTGGCCTGTCCCCCGCCCGGCACAGCCCGAGGCCAGAGGACATTGAGCTGCAGGATGGCACGGAAGAGGAAGACTCCTGGTGCCCAACCTGCTCTTCATCCTCAGACTCGGAAGAGGAGGGCTTCTTCTTCGGGAAGCCCATCCCCAAACCTGGGATGAGCTCCCTGGGCAGGGAGCGCCAGGGCCCGGAGCGGGCCGGGGGCCGGACGGCGAAGCTGTGGGGCAGCAGCAGGCACTGCAGCGTGTCCTAGCCGCAGGGAACGCGGGCGCCGYGCCGGCACTTTGCACCGTATTTAAGCAGAAGGGCAGCAGTCCCGGCCCGGCGCGCTGCCGAGGGGCTTCCTGGCCCGGCACTGCCATCCTGCCGGGTCTTCCCAGCCCCTGGCGGGGTTTGCAATCCCTTGCCAGTGCGGCTTGGAACCAGCCCAACACTGGTAGGGAGAAGCTGCCGGGATCCCTTCGCTGGCAGAGCGCAGCCTGCAATTCCGGCTGGCCTCTCACGCAATTAAGAACAGGTAAAGCAAGCTCGGGAGCAGCCAGCCGACCGCCCGCGCCGGCGCTGCATCCTTCCGCCCCCGACGCCCGCTGCAGATTTCCCACCTGCGGGAAGAGGTCCTCGAAGGACGCGGCCCCGCACCAGGTGCCTGAACCGCGGGGAGAGGAGGGCAGCGGCGGGGGCAGCGCTGCAGCCGGCTCCGACACCGGTGCYGCAATAAAGCTCGGCCGCGATCCGGGTGCCGGAGAACCGAATGAGTCTGGCCCGTTCCTCCCCGCCCCGGCGCTCATCCGTGGCCGGAGGCCGGTGCTGGTGGTGCGACAGGGCTGCCCAAAAGGGCATCAGTGCCGGCCGCTGCACGGAGCTCAGGGTGCCCAAGGTGGGGACAGCAGGGATGGGATGGGACGGGAGCAACACCGGAGCAGGGACCATGGAGGGGCAGCGAGTGTCACTGCTGCTTTATTTTTAAAACTTAAAACCTGCCTAAGGACAGACCTCAGCTTTTAATGCAACGTCCACGTGAACAGGAGCGTGGGGAGGACRGAGGGGAGCCCCGCGCAGCCGCTCCCCATCCCGCCGCCCTCCGGCACAATCCGCTCCCGCTCCGCAGGACGGCTGYGAACACGGGTCTGGGGAGGGCTCGTCCCTGCCACGGGACCTGCCTCCCCCATCCCTGTCCCCGTCCCTGTCCCTGTCACCTGCCGGCCCCCCGAGCTGAGCACCCTCCTCTTCCTCCCGCGCCGAGGCGTCCGCGGGGGCTCGGCCCCGGCACCCCGGGACCCTCAGCGGCCGGCGGCGGCCGCGTCGTAGCTGTCGATGAAGTTCTCCAGCTGGCGGAGGTGGTGGCTGCGAGCCTGGCACAGGTTGGCCCGCAGCGCCGGCCCCATCGCCGCCTCCATGGAGGGCTCCTGCTGCAGCAGCATCGTGGCCACGGCGGCGAAGGCCAGGCTGGACCGCTGGTAGGACTGCGGGGCGGCAGCGGCCGGTTTGCGGACGTCGCCGCCCGCCCCGAGACCCCCCCCCGCCCCCCCCCGGGGACGCCCCGCGCTCACCAGCTCGATCTCCTCCTTCCTGGCCAGCACGGCGGCCGAGCGGAGGTCTCTGCCGCACGGCGAGGGCGCCGGGAGCGTGGAGCGGCCGCCGCTGGCCACAGCCTGCAGGATGGGGAAAGGAAGGGTGGGATGCGCTGACGACGAGGAGGACCACGGCGAGGGGACCGGCCGGGACGGGGCCGCTCCATCGGCCGCGGCTTGGCACCCTTCCCTCGTGCCCGGGAGCYGCTCCGAGGCCCCCGCCGGCCGACCCCGCTCCCCCTCGGGCGGTCACTAAGCCTCCGCGCTGCTCTCCTCCTCCGCATCCTCCGTTAAAGCTCCCGTCCTGGGGTCTTTTGCGCTCCAGCACATTTTCCACCCTCGAGTTATTTTTCTGGCCTTTCTCCAAACCGCCTCCAATTTATCAGCATCTCCCAAGTGGCCGATGCCGGGGCGGCCGCAGGTGCCGCATCCGGACACAGCGGCGCTTTGCCCCCGGCCACGGGATCCCGCGAGCGGGAAGGGCAGGGAGGAAATCCCCCGTGCCGCTCCCGGGACCGCCGGGCTTATACGAGCCAGGATCGCTGGGCCGCGTCCCACGGGCAGCTCCCGGGGACACCAGGGCAAAGCCTGGAGACCCGGAGATTCCGCCGGGCCAGCAGAGCCGGCTGCCGCTTCCCAGCTCCGTCTCCTCCTTTCCCGCAGGAGGCAGAGCTGAAACGCGGCTACCGCCAGCCCCGTCCGCACGCGGTGGCGCTGCCGAGTGACATTTCGGGGGGAAAAGCTGCTCCTTCGCATCGTGCGAGNGAAAAGCTGCTCCTTCGCATCGTGCGAGCGGCGCGGGGCGGGCGGGCGGGCGGGCGGCACTGAGTCCCTACCGGCTCCGGCTCTCCGGCGCTGGCAGGGCGAAGCCGCCCGGTCCCCGGCGAGGCGCAGACGTCGGAGCCGCCCCGGCCGGGCTCTGCAGCGGCTCCCCGCGGGACCTGCGCGTTTTCGGGTGAGCRAAGGGCCCCAGGAGGGGCCGCGCGGGGGCCAAGCTCCCACCTCCCTGCCCTGGGCTCGAGGTCCGGCAGCGAGGAGGGGACGCGTCGGCTCCTACCAGCTCGCACTCCTCCTCCCTGCTGCTCCCAGCGCTCTCCGGCAGGGCCGGCTCCGTTTCCAAAGCCGTGGGGTCCCGGCCGTGGCCRCCCGCGGCTCCCTGGCCGGCTGCCAGGCATGTGGCAGGGGGAGGCAGGGACGTCTGTCCGTCCTGGGGGAAGACGGACGGGCTGCTAAAATCCCAGGGGAACTGAGAGAGGAGTCAGCGCCTGCAGTCAAACATCCCAGCGCCGCCGCTGCGGGAGAGGGCTGGGAGACAGCGAGGAGAAGCCCAACGTCCCGGAGAAGCGGCGCGCTCATACCGGCTCTGCTCCCGCTGCGCGCTCCTGCTCTGCAGCCTCCGGCACGGCACAGGCATCGGCAGCCTGGCTCTTTCGCGGGGAACCTGCCTGCCCGGGGGGCTCGGGGGTCTCCCGGCTCGGCGGGTGCTGGGGGAAACGGTGCCGGTCAGGGGCACGGCAGCACTGTGCGAGAGCCGCGCGCCCCGGGAGGTGCAAACTCACCGCCTGCTGCCCTTCCCGCGGCTTTTCCGTGCCCCCCGAGCGGCTCTCCCCGGAGCCAGAAGCCGGGGCCTTGGAGGACGGGAGCTTCTCTGCGGAGCAAGGAGCAGAAGCGGARCGTTAATGCGCTGCGGAGCCGCGGCCGAGGCACGCTGCCTCCCTGCTCTGGAGCAGAGACTCCAGCGCAGCGCCAGCGCCTCCCGTCCAGGAGCCGGATGGGGATCGAGGAAGGTCCAATGGGCCCCAAGTTGCTGCCTCAACGGCACAGGGTCCTTCTCCCCCCCCCAAATCCCTCCTGTGGGCTTCAGCTGCCTCCTGCTCCCTCCACCGCATCCCCCGGGAGCGGCGCTGAGCCCCCGGGCACCCGGAGCCGAGCTGCCCCCGGGCACGAGCACACCCACGGGACAAACCTCTGGAGACGGGGGGACGAGGCGGGCGGTAGCAAGAGGCAAACTTCTCCCGGTGGCGACCCCGAGGGAGATGGCAGCGTTTCCAGCCGGGGCCACGAGGGCGCCAGGGCCGGGCGCCGTGCCAGAAGCCTCCTCGTCTCCTGCAGGACGGACAGGCAGCCCCGGAGGGAAACCGAGGCTGGAGGGGATCTCGCCCGGAGCAGCGCCAAAGGTTATCCAGGTGGGATGAGCAGTTCCCCCGTTGCACCCCGCGCCTCTCGGAGCAGAGCCCCGGCGCCGGCGGCCACCGAGCGGCACGYTGCCCCCCGAGCCCGGCACCTACCCTGGGCTGGCATCGGGCGGCCAGGCGGGAGGCAGCTGCTCTCCAGGGAATTCGGGACAGGCGAAGGAGCCCGGGTGGGACATGGGCGGCGGCAGGGCCTGGCGGAAGGGCGCGTTTCAGAGACGCGTCCCCGGGCCCCGTCCTTTCGCCCCCCTCCGCCTCCCCTTTACCGGGTACCAGCCGTCTCCGAAGGCGTCCTCGGCTCCTCGCGGCTCCGTGCCGTAGTCCCAGGGGGCCGGCGGCGCCCAGCTCCCGTCCTCCTCATCGCTCGGGAAGTCGGCAGGGCCGGGGAAGGGCTCGGGCTCCCAGGGCCGGGGCTGCAAGGAGAAACGCCCGCCGGCRAGGACGGCGGGGCCACGGGCTTGCGCGGGGCGGCCGGGTGACCCGCCGCCGTTTTGGGGACGCTTTCCGTAGCGCGGCGGCGGCTACGCGGCGAGTCGAGCTCTGCCGCTGCCCGGGCTCTTAGCTAAGGCTCTAGCTGAAAGCTCTGCAAAACCCTAACGGCGTCAGCTATTCGCGGGAACAGCTCGGTACCCGCTTCCTCCCCGCAGCCGGCGATTTGCACTTTCTGTTGCTTCTTTGGAGAAAGCCAGACGGAGCCGGATGGCCGGCGCACATTGTCCGAGGATATTTTTTTTTTGCACTTCTGCTTTTGAGATGAGCAATGAGTCAGCCCCYGCTCCCCCGTCCCAGCCGGGACCCCCTTAACAGCACCCCAGAGGGAAACACCTCGGGCTTTGCTCCGTGGCCCCGAGCTCCCTCCGCCTCTCCGGCTCCCGCTGAAGCGCCTGGCTTTGGCCACACCGGGATTTCTAGGCGAAGCTCCCCAAAGCCTCCCCGCTCGCCCCGGCTTACCGGCTGCCAGCCGCCTCCGGCGCTCCGGCACTCCCGTTCCCAGGGCGGCGGGCACCACGCGTGCCGGGGGCCTCCCGCGCGGGGCGGCAGCGGGGGCGAGGGCTGCGGAGAGGGCACGGAGCRGAGGTGAGCGGGATGGGGCGAACGGGGCCGCGCGGGGACGGGGGGGGCCGAGGGGGCGCAGAAACCACCTACCTCTCTGGGGAAGGGCGGGAAGCGTCTCCAGCGGGCGTTTCTAGGGAACATCTTGCCCGCGGGATGAACCTGCGGCGGGGAGAGGGCCCCCGCGCGCTCAGCGCCCGGCTCCTAGGAAGGGAGGAAGCGCGAGCGAGCCGGCAGCGCAGGGACGACAGCTGGGGCCGTCGCTGCCCGGCGGGGGCCCATCTGCAGCCGGCCCCCCCCACCCCCCTGTGGTATGTGCTAATTTGTTACATCAGCTCGGGAAGTGATTTTACGATGAAAGTAGGCGCTAAGTACGGGCTAAACTACAACATCCTGCAAGGAGAACATGTCCCCCACCTGAGATGATTCCACTGAGCTAGCGAAACTGCAGTGTTAGCTTAGATCACCTAATAAGGCGGTATTGCACAACTGTATTGTGAAATGTGTGCACACGACCTGAAGGTCATCGCTCACAACGCCGAGGAAGACTCCAGCCTTCATCCCCACGACCACCAGAGGGCTGCAGAAGACCCCCTAGCAACAGCCGGCGCAACCGCAGAAGTTACAGGAAGTGCCACGTATACCCGGAACTAGAGCCGCATAGAAGGAGACTGTGAGCGGGGGAATTTTGCGCGCCGTTGGTGGAGCAGAGACTCCCCGGCCGCCCAGYGCTGTTTTGCTTACTTGTGACTTGCTCAATTATTTTATTAAATTGGAATTTATGCAGCCCAGTTAGAGTGGTCGTTACGATTTGTCACATTTACCTATAACAGGAGGAAGCGYGAGCGAGCCGGCAGCGCAGGGACGACAGCTGGGGCCGTCGCTGCCCGGCGGGGGCCCGTCTGCAGCCGGCCCCCCCCGCCCCCCTGTTACATTATGTGAGAAATTTTATGTGTTGAGAAATATAATCACAGGTGTTGGGTAACTGTACGGTCTGATGAACTAGGTAAATGTTAAGCAAA
>NW_020447554.1:0-72192 GCF_003343035.1 Apteryx rowi
AACCTTGCCCTGAACACCAAACTGGAGTTGAGCTAAGAGTAAGCTTGGAGAAAAAAACAAATGAGATATTTGTAAATGAGAACAGGTTTCCTATTACAAGTGAAAAAGAGCTGTTTACCTTTCTGATAGGTGGTTTAGTAAATATGTCCTTCTCTAGGGACTGCCGGAGAGGTATATTTGGGTGTACCAACATGCTGGGTGCTGCTTCTCAATCCACGCAGGGATCCCAAGGGAGCCCAAGGGAATTAAACACTTGACTCCCATTAGAATGAAAAGGAAGTCATGTGCCTAATCCTATTAGTGCCTTTGAAATTCCCAGACCTAATATTAGCTCCAGAGGTTCCTTCACTGAGAGAGCCCTCTGAGAGTAAGAAAAAAAAAATATTGCTTCAAAGCAATTTGTTCTCCCTAACCATATTATCACATTGAAGTTAACGAGAATAATTTATGTTCCATTATGTGCAGTACTTAATTTAGGTAGGCCAACTGCCTTCTTGTACGGTTGCCAGCAAAAGACTGCATAGGCTCAGGAAATAGCACATTTGCAGGTTTTCCATCATGGGTGCTGCAGCTCTGGGGTTTTGTTTGTTTGTTCGCTCCAATCTGACATGGGACTGACCCTGGTCTGAGCAAATCTCTCTCATCAAAAATACAGGGTTCCACTACAGAGCATATAATTGCGTCTTGTCTGCACCTCACGGCTTCAGAATATTCTAAAGCTCTTTCACATAAGCATTTCCTAGCAGTTTGAGAAAGTCTTTTCATTCCCTTAATGAGCAGTTAACATTAAATTCATCAGAAAAGAAATATGGGATTCCCTAGGCAAACTTGTTTGTCATGCCCAGTTAGCAAGTCCTGCTCTGAATCTACCTGCTGGCAGAAAAGCAAGCAACGCTTACTTTCCCCCACCCTTCTGTACTGGCTAAGAAGCAGGTCATGCCATTATGACCCCAATAAATACTCTGTACTGAAAACCTTCAACTTATTAAAAAAAAAAAAAAAAAAGAGGAATAACGTAGACCTTTAAAATACTTGAGATTGGGAATGAAGCTTTCTAAATGATGGGAATTGCATGATTATGTGTGTGGGAGGAACAGAGTAGTAAAACAGGGAAAAGGACCTAACAAAGACAGAAGGAGCACTTAGCCTGCCCGTTTAGCATTGATTGCATTCTCCTTATGCCTCATTTTTGTGCAATTTCTTTAAGTAATGCTTTACAGCTGAAAGAAATCCCACTTGGGTGTGAAAGGAGTTAGCCTTGCCTGTTCAAACATTACACATAAAGAGGTTGTGTGAAGAGAGTATTAACCACAAGGGGAAGTTCTGTCTTCCCCTGGGAAGCCTCAGAAGAGCCACCTCTGCTCCGCAACATGGTGGACTGCACTCCTGCAGCCTGCAAACCTGCTTTGCTACACAGAGACTTGGGGCAGAAGGGGGTCACCATTAGGCTGCTAATCTCTCAGGAGACAATTATGCATGCCCCCAATCACCACCATGAGATGAACAGGATTTAGCTCAAATAAACTCATCACTTAAGTGGGATTGTCTAAACGAAAATGCTTTATGGCCAAACAAGTAGCAGACACCATATTCTGCTCTATAAATCTTGCCTAGATTATAAAGCGGAGAGCATTGACCGGAAGGAATAAGGCACAGCCTTGTCTTCTGTTCTGGAAACCACCATAAAAGGGCTCACACTTCCCCAGCATGATGGAGGAAACATGGATGCCAGCAAGGAGACTGAATCACCATCAGGAGGACCTCCCACTGATATCAAATATTTACCAGAATTAATCCTACCTAAATATGCAGGTGAGATGAATCACTCTCTGGAGATGTCTGTTCCCAGCTGTGTGCACACAGGGGAGCGGGGTGGGGAAACAGGTTTTTTTCTAGATTTGTTTTATCTGCTCACCTTTTTCTCCTTGAGCACCATTCTCTCTGCAGTTCTTCACTGGCAGAAGGCCTTCTCTAGGGATTCACGTTAGTTTTGCTTCTAGTAACGAGTGGCCTCAGTGCAAAATTGCACTGCATCCTGCAGTTTTCCCGTGCCAACTTGAGACACAGAGTCAGTGAGGCTTGATGAACGTTTCTTCCAATAAAATTAACAATATAGACTTGGTAATAATGGAAAGGGAAGATTCCTACCAGTGAGAATGCAACATTTGAATCTGATGTTTTGACATCTAATGATACTAGGTTTTTTAAAATTTTATGGTCTAGAAAAAAATTCCATTTTGAAAAATAGTGTCTCATGTGACTTTGAAGGTTATTTATAGAAGTTGGCTCCTATCGATACCTGACTTAACTGACAAAATATTGTGAAATTAGGTTTCCCTTAAACAAAAAAAAAAAACACTTTAAGTAAGTTTTTTTCCAGCTGAAACATGAGGGCACAACGGTTTTTTTGTTTGAGGGAACACTAGTTTAGTCTGACTTTTGTACCTTGTGGGTGTACCATTCCAGATGTTGGCCAGCAACCCCTAAGTATCTGACTGACCCAATATACGTGGGATAACAAAGTCTGAGAGTCTAATAGGACCTGCAGRAAGCTCACCGCAGTGCTGAGTAATGCCTTAGTCAGGGTGTGTACCATTCGGTCTGTGGGACTATTCACAGGCTAAGTTGAACAGGAAAGCAGCAGGATCAAATCTTTAGTAAGCAGGAACAAGAAAGGTTTATTAATTTTGAAGAATTAACCAAATTGCACATTGAAAGYGAAGTATCTGCATTTCCCGCTGTACCACTCTCTTCACAGTCCRTCCTCTTTTGTCCTTGTTTGGTGAAATCAGGTTGGAAGTGGGATTTTGAGTTCTTCACAGCACAGCCATGGCTTTTCATTATTTTTCATTATTACTATCATTACTCAGCACTCAGAAGTGTGATAGACACCTCCAGGAAACCAGCAGAGACATTTCTTGTTATATTTGCTCTATGGAGAGTCTTGCATGATTTGCAATGCTGTTGAGCAAAAACCAAAGAGGATGCCTAATTCAGAATACACTTCTGCAGGCAAGTCTATTTATGGATAATTTGGCATTTGGTTCACAAAAGCGTGGGTAACATGCTAGATACTGCAGGTTGCTGCCTTGACTAACTCCGTCCAAAGTTTGTAAACAGCTAGTTGAAAGCATAAGTGAATTTTATTTCAAATTTCCACTTTAAGCAGAGAGAAGACACCACAGGAGGGACTCATCTGACTATGTGTACAATCAGTGATGTATACACTTAGGTATATCTATGCTGTAGAGGTCTACAATTAAATGATGCAACTCGCAGTCCTAATGTCTACTATATAACTTGGTCAGAGATGAATTAAAAGGTTGAAAATGGCAGTGTGTGGCACTTCCCTGCCCTTGAGAAGTAGCTTTGAGCTGATAGGAACAAAACAAGAAATAGCATTTTCCTGAAAATACTTGTAGAGTTTGTACTGCATTGCAGCAAGGTGGGAGGAGATTTGTACATGTTCTTAGACCCTGTCTAGTTTCTCTCTTCTACTGATTTTCCTCATAAATGGAGCAATCACAYGGCTGCTTGTTACTTCATTGGACAAGTAAATAAAAGAGATGTCATGAGGCAACTAGGCCACTGCTAAACTGAGCTTTTGCAAATGTTGCCTTACATCAGCAAGATGAAAAAGAAAGGCAGTTCAAATCACAAGTCATAGTGGGGAAAAAGAAAAAAAAACAACCTGTCATCGAAGTCAACTGTGCCCTTTACCGTTGTTCTTTGTAATCAGTCCCCTGGGAGCCTGCTCACTATATCCTAATTCTATCAGCTATGTGCCTGTGTCTATGCAAAAGCATTTAACACAGATGGCAAGGTGGCATGGTTTTGGTAGTCTGCTTTCTAGCAAGCGCCTTAGGAAACAGCGTGCTTTGCCTTTGCAGAGAGCATTCGAGCAAACTGAGTGGGAATGCCTGCTGCAGCAACACCACCTCAAGACAAACAAGGGGCTACCTTCATATAAAAAAGCAGGCAAGGGCAAACCGTACTCAGACTAAATCTGATGCAGGATACTGAAAAATAGGTGGCAATAGTCCAAAATTTTGTCTCCTTTGTGACCGTTTGATCTGTCTCTCAAGGCGTCAGTGAGACARCAAGAGCTGGCCTACCATGCCTGGGTTGTAGGGCTAGTCTGCATCCGCTGGCTCCTCACGGGCGCCCAGCAAGGGGGTTCTGGTTACTGTCCAGAAGGGTTAATATTTCTTGGCCATTTTCTAGGGGAGGGCCAAGATGGAGACATGTTCTCATAGGCTTATTCCTACTGAGGTTCTTACTCCAGGATAAAGGAAACCTGCAAGAAACGGCACATGTGGGGACACCACGGGGGCACAAGAAATAAGACCGAGCTGTCCAAGTTGGATCCAGACACAGTGTACATGCAGTAGCTGCCTATATAATCACCTTCATATGGCTCATAACTCAGGACCTCACCTTCCCAAGAGGCACTGTGCTGATATGTGCCTCCCTTTTCATCATCTTAAAATATATTTACAGAATCAAATTCCATAGGAACAATGAAATAACCCAAAAATAGCATCCATAATCTCTGCTTTCAGTATGGGAGAATGCAATTTAAAATCATGTGGAGCTAAAATCAGCCACCATAGCCATGCTGCAAACCAGTTTCACAGTGCTAAAACCCGCAGTATTCACTAGGTCCATAAAAGGATGTTTGTTGCAGCTGTTTCAAGCAACCTTGCCAGGATTCTCCTCATTCTCTTTGCCTGTTTCTCACATGGCTCCACTCTGCGTGCTATAGTGTTGTAAAAATATGTCAGTTCTTATGCATTGATTATTTCAAAATTTCTTACAAAAATGTCAGGGTGTATGTATAAGAGGTCATCCAGTACAAACCGTGGCTTATCACTAGGTACTCACACAGAGAATGACCCCTGAAATGCATTTGTAATCCCTTGTGCAAGACTGCACATGGCACAGAAAAAATATAATGCCATCACAAGGGCTTTTAAAGGTAAATCATTTGATCTGTGGAGTAGGTTTTCACATACAGTGCAAATGCCATACAAATTCCATTCAGCTGACTGGCAAACACTGAAAAGTACTGCTATGGTACACTTTGCATTTATTATGTACACACACAGGTTATAATTTCTAGTTAAATTTCTTATATTTAGAAATGACCTTTAATTTTGAAAAAAGTGTCCTTGGAGCGCACAAGAAGAGGTTTTCCAAATACTGAAATTTGAATGCAGAATTTCATTACAGTTACTTTCCTAAACATTAAACATATCCTACAGAGCTACTATGTAAAGTGATACTTTTACATACAGGTCATCACAAATAGCTTGTCAGCAGAACTGCAAGCAGAGACACCCCCCCACACGCACTACTCACTCCCTTTATCCCAGGGCCTTGGAAAAAAATTCCCTGAGCCACGTGGTTTTTATGTGTGCTTGACTGTAAGAAAGAAACCTACTGCTTACTCCTCACAGTGCTCTGAGGATTAGTAGTTTGCTGTCAGAAAGTTACCTCCTAACTCCAAAGTACTGATATCTCTGCAAATAAGCTCTTTGTTTCCAATTTTTAATCTGTATTTTTGGAAGCTTTATCAGTGAGAAAAGACTTAATGTCACCTGTACCAGACCATTTGTTAGTGTATTAATGCTTTACAGATGGGACCTTTTGAACCACTAATTCTATAGAAAGATTCAGCACTGAAACCATTTGATCACAAATATGTTATATTGACAGAGCAGAGCCAGGAGAGGTGGGGCAGGCATGGGAAACTGTACTTATTCTCAGCAAAAGTTGTTAAAAATAGCACAAACCTCTTTATCCTGTTCCTGGTCCCGTATAAATTCTTTGGGTCATCTGCGCATATATTGCAAAACTCCCTTCATTATACCTGGTCAAGATCATGCAGAGCTTGGAAACCAGCCAACGCTTAATTTTGAGATGAATTATGTGAGAAAAGTAATGTTTGCTAGCTTTAGAAGTGCTCAGACAGCCATAAGTGAAAAATGTTATAAAAACACACTGCATTATTACCTTGCTATTCCCAATTCTGCAAGTTTTAGAAAAAAACACGTCACTAGATCTAGCTGTAAAGGATCCTTCATCCTTGTACTTGGATTAAACAGAGCATAACAAAATATAGAAAACAAACAAACCAACCATAGAACAAAGATCAGATCTAGAAGAGGAAAAAAAAAAAAAAAACATGGCTGATACAGCTGCTGCGGTAAATTTGTTGCTGCTTACCTTGGACAGTAATCCTAAGGCACAGGGCACGAACGGAGGGCCTAGCGCAATCACTCAGCTATGACGTTATGTGAGTGAGAGTGACTTCAAATACACGCCAAGGAAACGCATGGAAGAACGGCATGTGGCACGGGTGCAATTGGAGCCTACCAGTGAAAATCACCTGAAGCAGGTAGTCCTTCTGCAGCTATAAGCAGTGAGGTTTAGCCTAGGTCAGCTCTGATCTAGACTGAACTTTCTATTTAGAGGTGAAGAAAGAGGAGAAAGGTGTATAGTTCCATTCTGGAGGAGTATTTTATTACTTAATGCATGAGCAAGAAACAGACKGGGAAGTTCCCTCTGTTTCCCCATTTTCACGGGCAATCGCTGTCCTCCAGTGCTCAGGTCACTGAGCTGGGTCCTGAGGCATGTTCCTGGCACATCGCAGTCAAGACCTGCACTGTCACCAGCCATCCTTCTCAGGCTCAGGCACTTAGCAAGTGCCAGAGCATTTTGACCACCTACGGCCACAAATCTTGACAAAGAGCATCCACAAACCTCCCTTTCCCCATCACCTTCCTGTCAAGGGTGGTTTCATCGCTAGCTAGCGAACATCCAACCTGTCCCAAGCAGCAGTGGGAGTGCAGCGGCAGCTCCAGACACAGCAGGTTCACCCCTGTCCAGAGCAGAGCTTTACCACAGCAGGGGTATAATGATGCCAAGAAGGTTCTTTGGTGTGAGGCCACAGGGTGACAGAATCCAGAGAAGTATTTCTTTACACTGCACTGCAGTTACTAAGCTTGTATGTACCCATAAAAACACCTGTTGTACTTAGTTTTGTTCCACAGATGCACTCAGACTGTCAGCCCCTCAAGAGCAGATTTCAGTCTTGGAAGTACATAGGAAGTGCATCCCCCTCCCACTCCCTCAAAAAAAGCCCTCTGCCCAACTTAACTGCTGTCAGGAGTCTGGCATGTCTGAAACATGAACTTCACTCCCAGTGAAGCAGCAGATTGTGTCTGCTGTTGAGGATACTGCATCCAGGTTGTTTCCTCTAAATATATTAATGTAGTAAATGCTGTCCTGGAAGAAAAGGGGTGAAATACTTAAGAATCATGTTAATTTGGGAGGGCCAGACCCAGAAAGGGCCACCACCACATGCAACTTCCTACTGTGTTTCAATATAAAAAGAGGACATATATGAAGCTCCCATAACATAAAAGTCACTGTGACATAGCTGGGGTCATTAGAGAGGAACCACCCAACATCATCCCCTACTCCTCTGCCCAAGTAGCAGATATTTTCTTCCGTTTCCAAACTACCGTATGCGGTACTGTYCATCATGCACTGCAGTCATGCTCTACACCATTAACCTGTCCTGGTGGGGTACCAGAACAACTGCAACGTCTTTTCTGTGGTGCATAGCAACAAAACACACAGGGAGGAATGGAGTTCTACCATCAGCCGGCTTTGCTTTTCATATGTTGGCTTTTGCATGAGTGGATTAAGGATCATACCATTTTAATGAGATGAATTCTTTATTATGCTGCACTGATAAAACCTCAACCTATATTTTTCATCTTTAAGATGAAAAAATAATCCTGGAACAGGGGATTCAGGGTTCCAGATCAAAACCATCAGCCTTTGAAAACAAATTATGGCTCWGAGGAGATTTAATGCAGATGTAGAAAAGTTGTGTTTGCACAAACTAGAAAAATAACAACAACAGTTTGCATACTCTTAGGAACAGAACCCACCCTTTCAAAACAAAAAGCTTTGCCTGTACAACATACAGTGTTACTGCTGAATGATTTCAAGGCAGAATATGCATGGAGCAGGGGATCAGGGAAGGGAAAACCTATGAGAAGACCAAATAACTCAGCACTTGCAGTTTAGCAGAAAGATGACTGAGGAACATGGTATCATCACAGGTATTTTTCAGAGGCTCAAATACCAGGAAGGAAAAGAGCRAATATCTTAGAGGACAATATTAGCTCAATACCAGACAGTTACAGAACTAGGTCACACAAGCAGGCCAGGAATGTATTTGAGGTAGAAACTGGAGAGATCTAGTTCTGTTGGGCAGCCTTTTGCTAAATCTAGGGGAAGGGGAGGGGTGCAAAAGTCTTAGGTGATCTTCCAATGAGTCTTGATTTGCTTTCAGGTGGGAGTGCATGATGTGGAGTAGAGCTGAGGAGCTGGGAAAGCCCTTCTTTATGTTCCAATGAAAAACAGAAACTTGAAAGATGTGAGATGTAAAAACTGATTTAATCTGCAGCATCTATTTGTACAACCAGCTTCCCMTGCTGGACTCTTAGCTTCTTGGATCACACATAGCTTTGCATTTACTTTGGAAGATTCTCCAGTAAAGGAACATCCCTTCCCCTGGTCCTGGTCATTTTGAGGAGCTGTGCAAAATATTATATACTGTTACTATGAATGTTAAGTATACACACACTCCCTCCACAGTTCTTAATGACAGTGCAGTGAATGGAAGTAACTTCATTTACTACCTGGGTCCCAGCCTCAACAAAATGATCCACCTGGATTATTGCTGCAGACATGTGGCCCTCACATGGATCAGTTTGCAGCATAAATGGAAATAAAAACAAATAAAGCAAAAAGAAAATAGCCCTTAGTGTGTGTTTAGTTCTGAAAAATCACTGGCAAAACCAAAAAAACCCTGCAGGTCTTCCATTTATGTATTAGCTACTGATTAAGTAACATTGCAGAAAACCAGATGTTGGCAGTAGTCCTTTTTCATTTAAGCACAATTAAAAAAATTCTATGCCAGCATATTATGTACAAATTCACTTACAAACAGTTAAAATAAGCAACTGAAAGCATGAATGAGATTCTAATATACAGTACTCTCACACAGCCAAAGCTATTTTATTTTACAAGATGAGTCTTTTGCATTAATCATTTTCTCAAAGCTCAGTAAAAACAGCATGAACTACTTAAGCAAAATTTAAGAGACAACTTACAAAATAATATTTGCATAGCACTGTAAATCTGCGTATTCATTTGGGGCACAGTTCTTTTTAGAAACTACGGTAGGTGACAGGTTTTTTTTTTTTTTTAGTAATAGTTTTTACCAGATTCAGATGCATTTTTTCTGAACGTCATAAAATCAAGTGTAGGAAATAACTGTAAAAATGTACAAAAATATATACACATGCACAGTAAATGTGTACCCTGTATACAGTTTTATTACTCATTAGATTTGGCTAATAATGATAATCTGGTGCTTACACTTCCCCCCAAATTACAAGTTTGTAACAATCAGTCAGGTTAAGGATGGTTAGTGTTCTCAGAGAGAAGATTTTCATTAAAGCTACAGTACTTGCTGGTGATCATTATGACTGAGTAACATGCCAGTTTACAGTAGCATACTGCCTTTCAGGCAAGTGGCATTCAATTGTCACAACTTACAGTTCTGACACAGCTGAAGCAAAATAATGTAAATAGGTACAGCTTGTCTGTGTGCACAGATGCATATGCACATAATAAATGAGGTCTGTATAAGCATTTCATGCCTTGGAAAAAAATTTCATTCCTAATTAACCTGTGCTGCCCATCCTTCCTCCCTTCTCAAATTAGATTTAACTAGTAAGTTGTTTTTTTTTTTTTCTTTGAAAATGTATGTTGGTGAAAATAAAGAAATAAAACTTGTGTAAGACTGAAAATTGGTAGTGGTGGTCCCCACATTAAAGGATACTACCAGTTTAGATAAACGCAGTATTATAGTCCAGTTTCTGATAAAAGTTTCCTTTTTTTAAAATTTTTAAAATATATAAAAGACAGAATGCTTTTTCTGCTAGTGGAGTTTGTAAAGCTTTTTAGAAATAGACAATCAACTACACTCAGGTACTCTCAAAAGTTAAGTGAACAAACTAACTTTTTCCAAGTTTCTAGAATTGAAGAGTAGCTTCCAACTACAGATATAATGTTTTAAAAAATACAGGTAGTGTTCTATAGAGAGGCTAATGATAAAAGAAACATGATGCTTAGTTTATGGATGGCAATTCACTGTCCTCCCAGTTCCAAAAGGCGTGGGATATTTTCACGATATTTTCTGGTGGCTAGCAAGCATGACACAGACCCTGTAACACTGACTTCTACTTCTACAAAATTCTCCTTCAAAACCATAGCAGGTTAAAAAAAAAAAAAAATCTGTGAGGATCTTCGTACAGAGATTGCTGAGAAAAGTCAGATAAACTATTCTTCAAGATAAAGATGGGGAAGCATGGCAGAGTAAAAGTTGCCATCTGTAATGAGGAGATAGGCCCTTCAAAACAAATTCTGAGCCCAATCACATGAATGTAGCAAGAGTCACCTCATAAAYGGCCACAAAGAGTTTCACATTCATTTTAGAGAGCAGAATTTGCCTGCCCACATACATTGTGATTTCTGGTTTACAAAGCTCCTGGCAATTATTCCATTTTTTTCAGGGCAAGAATTTGGCTGTATCTATGTGTGTGTTCCCCCTCCTTTCAGCTATGCAAGTTGCAACTCAGCACGACTGTTATCTGCCTCAAATCCCAGCTTCACGCAGTGCCRGCAGCTCTGGAGCAGCCCGTTTTGGATCAAAGGGTTCAAAAGTAAGGAAGCAAGCAGCCACGACAAACTGCATTGAAGCACAGATTCAACATTACCATGAAGATGGGCTTCTATCAACAGGCACAAACCAGAATGCATAACATTGACTGCTGTGAACCAGAAACTTCATGCCAAGTGGCATCATTGCATGGACATCTAGGAGGTGCTGGGAGCCACAGTGCTGTAACCAGTTTTCAGAGAGAACCTAGGGATGGATTTTTCACTTTCAGCTGCATTGGCCTGCAGCACTTGCGTGAAACACACTTGGACTAAGYCTGTCCGTCCTGGCCTTGGACTTGCTTAGTAAATACTTCCCTAAGATGCCAAAATCTGTGAATATTATCACACTTCAATCTGGAACACTCTGTTCACTCTGTAGTGTGAACTCAGCATAAAAAAAAAAAGTCTTCAACCCCACACTTCTTTAAGCAAAACGTGCATGAAGTGAAAACATGAAAACAGTTTTGGGGGTTGTCCCAGACAGGAACCGTACCTTTAGCAGTTATCAAATACACACTGACCACCTGCTGGCGAGTTACTCCAACTGCCAGTGAAGACCATGTGCTAATCCCCTCTAACTAGTTTCCTCAATGCCAGGGAGAGTCCTGCTAGCAGGTACTGATGGCATCTGCGAGCAGGCCTGGGTAGGACTTATCTTCCCTAATACAGTTCTGCTCCGTAGCAACAAAGTTGCGTTATCAGTAGACTTGGACTTAAATGTCACTCCAGACATACTAAGCCGGTCAGCCAGTGCCAAAACTCAGGAAGACAGAAGCTCAGGCTACACGAGGGGGCTTCTGTCAGACTGAGCTGGAAAGCTCCAAGCTCCCACTGAGCGATCGTAACTGAACAAAGCACAGAAAATACAGGCAAGCAAATACACAGACGTCAGTAGATGGATACGAGTGGTATCACACAGAAGCAGCGAGTAGACAGACACATTCACTTTTTCTGTGAATACCAGGCAATTAGAACAAAGGTAGTAGTCATATTTATTAGTCAGCCATTAAGTGTAGAGCCCTTCAAGATAAGTTAAAGCAGAACAAAAGAACATTGCTCATGCTCTTTGTGCCTGAGACAAATACTTTACTCAGTAACACAAAGTCAATTGCAAGAGCACATTTAGCCCGCAGTGAGCAACAGAGAGTGGTAATCCCTACTGAATCAAGACCTCCGGATACCAGTTATCTGGAAACATCACACATCCTTCTTCAGCATCAGCTTTTTCTGCCTTCCTAACAGAGTTGCCATGAAGCCAG
Organism: Apteryx rowi; assembly: GCF_003343035.1. Lineage (NCBI taxonomy): Eukaryota > Metazoa > Chordata > Aves > Apterygiformes > Apterygidae > Apteryx > Apteryx rowi. The sequence goes on from NW_020447554.1 coordinate 12,069, forward strand.
CAGTCTGAGAGCTCTCCCACCAGGTTCTTAGCAAGGCAGATATATGTCAACATGATGCTATCTTGGAATTGCAAATTCTGCTTTGAGAGCAACATCGTTGCTGTTCATGACAATGATAAGGCTGCCAAGGCCCAGAGCATAGCATTTGTCCATATTTAGTCTGCAAAACCATGCATCTTCTGAGTCAACGCTGAGCTCCATGAAAGTCAGCTTGCAAGTCCATAACTGGAGAACATGATATTTAATCTAAACAATCAAGCAATAAATGAAAGTTTTGAAAGGTGGAGAGAGAAAATGCTCCTATAGCAATAAGTTTTATTAAACTTACAGACAGCATGGTTGAAAAGCAAAGACAAAAAACATGATATATTTTTGTTTATTATTGCTCAGAAGAAAATAGTGTAAGATATAAAATCTATGCTCACTTTTCCAATCTAAGCCACCTGCTAATCTTCATTAGTGACATTAACTTCAGCTATTTCCCATCATGTTAATTTATACATACTCTGTGTATGTGTATATATATATTTTTATATATATATAAAAAACCCTATTTGATGAGACAAAATTCAAAATGAAGAGATTTGTGCTGTTTTTATACTGTTTTGTGCACTGCTGCATATTTCAGCTTTCCAAAGGGTTACTGATATGTCTGCTTAGAAGAGCAAAATTTAAGCAAATGATGATATATTTATTATATTTTCAAAAACAATGCATGACTAATAAGTTACGATAAGAAAATATGAAATGTTGACTATTCTCCCCTTGATGTACATGCACTAATCCCATGATTCCTAAGAGGGAGTTACATGCACTAAGAGGAGAAAAGAATCCCATAAAGAGAAAGGCTACTAGTTTCCTTCCCCCTGAACATTTTCCCTCTTCTTAACATTAAGGGAGTTATTTTGTGAAGTTCTTGTCATGCCCCTCAATATACTGCATAAAAGATAAGTGTAAAACATAGTCAACGGTCAGCTTGCTTTGCGAGCCTTGCTTTGCTAAACCAGTACAATTTACATATACTCATTATCATCTTCAGAAAGCAAGAATACAGCATTTGTAACATCTTTCTAACAAGCAGGAATTAAATCCATTACCAAATTACTTAATAAAAGAGAAAAAAGAAGCCCACTGGTTTTGGTCCTCTGATCACAACAACAACAAAAAAAAGAAAATCAGGGAGTTCTCTTTATCAGCATTTGGAAATCTAACTGTGTTTAAGGAGAGCGCAAAAACATCTGGTAAGGAAAACAAAGTCATGGCTGGGCTCTGTTCTCCTCAATTCCCAAAGCATGTTCCAAATTCCATTGACATTTAAGAGTTTTATACCCTCGAGCTTAGGGAAGAATTTTTTGGGGTAGAATGCACAACATACTAACACTGGGGCTGCTGGTACAATGCTGCACTGTGGATGGGTCTAACAAAAGACAGAAAACATAGGACATCCTTCAAATCCTCTTGTTGAAAAGACAACAAATAAAAATCAAGTGCATGATGGAACAGTGATTAATGACTTCAAGTAAAATATTTTTCTAAGTTATGAAATTACTCTTCTAATGTTTAAAAACAAAGAAAAACCTGTGGGAGAAGAGGTTACATTCCAACAGTTAAGAGTAATAATTTACCTTCTTTTCATATTTACTCTCTTATCTTGGTTACTAGAGCAAAGATGAAAATAATGATCAGTGCTTTGATAAGATCTGTTCTTTACAAAAGTGAGATAAATAGGCTAGTGGCAGCTGGGTTAAAATGACAGACCTTGAGGGTCAGCTTCTGCACTCAGCTGTATATTTGCAACCCATTTCACCAAATTCTGCGTGTAGCCAAATGCAGAATTTGGCCTTCAGACTTGAACATATCTGTAGTTTCCATCTGTCTGCAAATAATTCTCCAGCTATGCATACAGCAGCAATCTACAAAATCTCAAAATGTGCGTTTGGAAAAAAAAAAAAAAAAAAAAAAAAAAAAAAAAAAGGTACAGCCACAATTCTGATCTCTAATTTTCAGTGAAAAAATGCAAAGCTCAACAAGGAAAACTAAAATTATTTAAAATCCCTGAAGAGATCCCAAACTTACTCTAGTGCTTAATAGTACGGCTCACCTTGCAATATACTTCACATTAACATCTAAAGCACAACCAGGTAAAAAGTGCAACATAGCCTATTGGTAGAGCACACAGGATAAGATCCTGTCCCCATTTGAATCAATAGCAAAACTCCCATTAAAAGCTGAAAAGATGCCAGTATTTGAACTCTGATTGCTACCAACCTCTCCTTTTAAGAGTTACTTCATGTAAAAGATAGCTTTTTGAGAACTATTGTGCTGGTTTCTGCTGCTGTCTCCCAGTTTACTGAGAGAGATTGGTTGAATGGGACTTCAGTGAGGACAGACATGAACAGAAATAAAAGGAGGAAACGTCAGGACAATTGAATAAGTTTCCTTCTTTGCACAGCTCCAAATCCCATGGTCACTATTAATTCAGAAAACAAAATAAGCCCAAAGTAGTATATTGAGTTTAAACTGAGCCTTGAGCAGCTGGCAGCAAATATGATGAGAATTTTATACCATTTTAATACTAGTGAATCTGTTCTACAGTATGCGCCAATCAGTAACATACTGCTTCCATCCAAACTCCACTATCCATTCTCTTGCATTACAGAAGTTAAGATGTTGCCTGAAAATAAAAAAGTATCAGTGTAACATACAAATAGGATTTCATCTGTAGCCATGACAACGCAGCCTTTCCAAAATGACTCTAACCCAAAGAACATTTGTCAATTAATTTAAGAAGGGTTGTTTTTTCCCTGGAGCATTAATAAAAAAAGTTGGAAATCAACAAACATTACGTTGGCTTTAGCAAGAGGAAACATTCAGTGGCTCCTGTTGTAAAAGCGAGTGTAGTGCTCTTGACAGAAACCAGTGTGTTCAGTCATCTGAAGATGCACATGGCCATGTCCAATGCCCCTTTTATCCCTCCCACCCCCAAGAAAAATTAGTTTCCTTTTTCCTCCAGATTTTCTCCCATAGCTTGACTACAGTAATCCTTAAACAGGCAGAAAGTTGATGCTTTCTCTTCAGCTGATGCCTCCAACTTCTTCATTCTTGGCTCAAGTTTTATTCATTAATATTAGTCATCAGTTATTAAGAAAAAGATAGTTTCTAAGTGTTTTTTTTTTTTTTTTTAAACTGAAGTTAATTGGATACCACAGTCTGGTTACATGTGCTGAACTGCAGCTGTCAGTTATTCCTTCTTCTTGAATTCTTGGTTGCCATAGCTGGAGCCTTTTTCTATTTCAGTCACTCCTATCAGTCTACGAACTCCGAAGGAAGCTTTAAAATATAACAGAAAAATGGGAGGCATATTAAAGCTGTTAAAAGATTCAGGAAGTTGCACACAAACACACAAGCAGAAAAAACATGAGCTATCCAAAGTCTGAGATCAGTAGTGTCTACAGATCACACACTGATTTTCATCCGTACACTGTATGAGGCTGCACACTGATCACAGGTCAGATGTCACTAAAAGAGGATGACATTCTAGATTTAAAAAATATCATTAATGCTCCCATGTTGATTAACCTGACAGGTAGCCTGGAAATGGCAAGCTTTTTTTTTTTTTAATCACAGATAGAATGTGCAGTAAGAGTGCGCTCTTCTTCCTGTATCATAATATTGGACTACAAGAGTAGCTTGCTATTCATTGCTAAAGATACTGTCTAAGATATAAAGATGAGCCTGTCTGGATTAAAGCTTTTCAAATAATCAGAATGCTATACAAGATAAAAAGTCAAGGGAGCAGGCCCTCAATTTCTATCCAAATACTCTTCTGCAACTTCCATTCATATTAATTGATACACTGAGCTTAGAGATAATGGATCCTGTTTTGTCACTCTGGGCTTAGCATCTTCTCCTCAGCTTTTATTACCTGCTCCAACAAGTCCCAGGAATGCAAGGATAAGAAGAGGTGATCCACTTGCAAAAACTCCAAAGCCAAATGTGAAGAGAGGAGACAGGAGAATTGTGGCCCAGAAGAGAAAGTTTAGGAGAGTCCACGGTCTTCTAGGAGGTTTAAACTGCTGGCCAGGAAATATGCCCTCTTGATTATACATCTCTTGCAAAGCATCCTGGGAGAAAGAGAAGATGGAAGAAAAAATGTTCATAATGTTTGCACAAAACAATCCAAGACTGGTCAACTCCAGGACAACATCAAGGACTGTATCTCAGGTAAACACTTGTCAAGGGTACTTAGCATTCATTTCCATCTGCTGTCATTTGTTTGGGCATTTCTGTCTACTGCCAAGGCCACTGTATTAGCCCTTTGAAGGAAATCTTGGCCACAATCAGAAGCTGAAACAATATCAGTCTCTCCACCACCAAATCCCTTCACCTTTTTATTAATTTCTTAGAAAGTCAGGGCAGTTTCAGGCCAGAGCCAATTCAGACACTGCCTGCTCCTCTGCTGGATGCTTTTTCTTCCTGTTTTCATTTTCAGAAAGATCAGCATGATTTAGTAAAGCACAGCAGAAAAATGCTGCATGTACAGCCAAAAGAGGAAGGCAAAGCACAAACTAACCAGCCCAGACATCATTTTAATATGAAGCAAAGATACTGGCATCTAATTTGCCCTGGGAAGCTTAAACATGCAGCCATAACCACAGAACTTCAACAGAGCTGTTAGATTCTGAGCTGAGCTTGTAGACAGATGCAATAATGAAACTTATCGCTCAGATGAATAGCATGTGCACATTCTGTCCTCAGCTTACATTAATGCTCCTGAAAGTTATCACGGATGGCTCAGTAAGGCTATTTTTCATTTTTTTCCCCACTTAAGTTATTTTTCTTTTAGCTTCCCTTATGAAGGGCTAAGAAGCTCAAGGCATTGCTTGTCAATAACGCATCCTTTTGAGAACRTTCCCTTTGTACAGGAAGAACATTTTAAGGATTCCAGTTACAACAGATTGCTAGCACCATGAGATCAATATATAAAATACCCACCTACATAAATAACATCTCCCCTAACATCATCTGACACCAAAGCTGAATGGAGGTACAGCCAACATCAGCAAGAAGCATCAAACTCTCCATTTGGAGGCAAAGCAGAGCACTCTGTCCAAGGAACAGAGCCAAGCAAAGTGGAATGCTCCATGCGGGGTCTGCTTAGCTTAGCAAAGATGGAGCAAAATTGAGAAAGAAACCCTTTGCAAAATGTATCTTAATGTTTGCTCCTCAAAACCAGGGAATTTCAGAAGGAATTCTCACATCCAAGAACCTCTTTACAAAGGAATTATGTAATGGCATATCCGTGATAGCAGGAGGCTGGATTCAAAGGCCCCAAAGGGTTTCTTTCTAGCTCTCTAATCCTATATTACACTAACTGACTCACAAGTTCACCTGACGCACCTGCAAATGGGGGGGGAGGGGGGGAGTAGGAAGGGAGATAACTACTGCTCTTCACAAGATAACTTCTCTCCCCTGAGTTGTATTAGAGCTTACCTACTCAAATTAGGTTCAAATGAACAAAATTAAACTTGAAATGGAACTTCCGGACCCTTACAAATAATCTGCTACCTACCTACAGGTTAAGCATAAGCTGGGAAATGCTGCAACACAGGTCATCATAGCAGAAGAAAGTCCACAAAAGTCAAAGTTTCTATGCTCCTCTTTTTCCCCCACACAGGAACAGCACAAAAATCAAGATACACATTTCAATTTCACCAGTCCAGCCTGCATTAGGACTGGGCAACTTTAAGTACAGTTTTCCTCCCCCCTCCCCACAGAACTTAAATCTGCCATCAAGAAATTAACCAACTAAGGGAAAAAAGGAAGAAAGAAAAAAAGAAACTTTGAGCACTTTGAAGACACTCTGACCATGGGATACACTAGTCTCTGGCAGCAGATCTCAGAAACTGTCTGTACCATGTCACACACAACTGCAGAGATATTACAAGGAGGCAGAAGGAAAGTGATAGCAGAAAAGAAATGAAAGCAGAGGACAATTGTGGCTCAGAGCCAGGAGCAGCTGCCCTTGACATACAATTATCATTCTTCTTGAGTGGATAAAATCATCTGTAGGGGAAATGGAGCTTTTAGAAATGCATGACAGAGACCCAGGAGCTGAAGAACATAAAAATATTGTGGACTGATAGTCTTCCACAGCCTGGGTTTCCCTCTGAATCCCATAGTGCTTCTTTGYGATTTGAGACCTACTTACTAGCCACCCCTCTGTGGCCGAGGACACAAGGACAGGGCTCCCTCAGAGCTTGTCTGCACTGCTCCTTCCAGCAATTTGAGGAATGGCTGCCAAATTATACAAAATATTCTCATCTCCTCTCTCCCTCCAATGGAGAAGCGTGCATCACTCAGTTCTTTAACACATTGCCCCTGTGAAAGTCCCGAAGTGGAGAAAGCAAAGCCATTTACCTTTTCTTGGTAAAGCTTATGAAGCCAGTTTGCAGCTTCCTTTTCATCTTGAGGGATATCTTCCAGAGGGAATCTCCTGGTTTATTAGAGAGATTCAGAAAACAGAATTAAAGAAAAATCCAGGTATTTGAATTAAGACCTCTTCTAGGGAAGATCTTCCATTCAATATCAGGCACAAGCAGGAGGTAATACTAACTGCTGGCATTAGAGTTCTTAAGTGTGGAGAAGATCTGGGAGTTAAACAATCCCTGATTCTCCATCTAAAAACTCATATTCCTAAAACAAAAGAAACTACACAACCTCTCATCAATTTCAGAGCACATTAGTAAAACAAACATTCCTGTTAAAACTCTGTTGTTCCCTCAGTGGAGCTATCACCAGCTGAATCCCAATGAGTTCAGACTGAGACATCCAGAGCTGGGAAAAAAACAAAATCCAAACAAAATCCAGGACAAAGTTCATTATAATTTGTTAGTGGAGAAAAAAAAAACATTTTGGGAGGAATGGGAGGGGGTTTTAAAAATTCACTTTGTACCAACTTTAAGGAAAATACCTTACTCCACAGAGATTGCACTTCTCTCTTTGCTTCTCTGCCCCTACAGATTGAGGCATACAGTTCGGAGTACATACAGAAATTATGCATAACCCTGGGTACTGACCTGGTTTCACCTGGAACCTGGAAGGTTTTAGGAATCTCTTTCTAGTAGCGAAGAGCCACCCCATTTTCCTGCACTCTTAATTCTGGGATATGCCATTAGCACACTCACAAATGGATCATCTCCTTTCTCAGTGGCACAACTCTCTAAGTGGCACAATTCAGACAGGAGTCGCTTGGCATGTAGAGGACAAGCACACACACCTCTTACGCTCAACCCAGGAGCATTTCTGACAATGCTAGAACAGTCTCGGCCCCCTCTTACAGCAGGGCAGTAAGAGCAAGAATATGATCTCTGGGAGGACTCCAGGCACAGTGATCCCAGATACAACTTATTTGCTGCCGTTCAATTACAGAGTACATTCCTGCTAAGTAAACTGAAGTCTATGAGTCTGTGGCAGCAGGGAGAAGGTGTTTTACTGTGTCCCATATCAAGAAGCAGAAGTACAGGATCAGCAGGAAACCTGGAAAGTGCAAGTCTTATTTCAGAGCAATGGACAGTACACTATTGTGGGCCACCTCTCTAGGACAGCTCAGTCTGAAAAACCAAAGCCCGTAAGGTTCAATTATTTGTAGTTATGTAGCAACCTCAGAGGGGACAGGGAGTATCCAAATGAGTGATTCACTGAGCCAAACAGAAAGACACTACTGGGAAAAAACAAGCCAGAGATGGTCCAGTTCATAAGCCCAAAGCTTCTAATACATTTCTGCATTGCCATAAACCAGTCAAAACACTAATTTTTTTACAGATTTCCTTTTAATAGCTCTAACAGGAGGAGTCACTCAATTAATACAAATAATGCTAAATAAAAGCTTGGTAAGAAGTCATTTGTTGAAAGCTCTGCTAAAGTTGTCACTCTACTGAGATCACCACAAGAGGGTACTCACAGCAAGAACATTTGGTAATTTAGATAATGATTTCTATTCTCCTGGAGCCAGTCAGAAGGAAGACTAGATCATCTGCAGATAGGCTAAGCTTCTTACCTCTGTACAGGTAACTTTATATACCTTTTTCCAAAAAACCAAGAGATTACATGCTTCCTGTCTCTGATCTAAGCCAAGTCTATCAGCACATTAAGGACACAARCAATTTTCAGCAAAAAGACTGTAAAATAATTTCCTCAATGTCATAGCATCCTCCCCAAAAGACAGGAAAAGCTTCAAGTGTAAAAAAAGTATCTCAAGAAGGTTGATTCAGGCCACAAGCATATTTTAAAATCAAAATTATCTGAGCAACATAGTCATTAGTTTCTTTAATAGGATACAATTAGTAATTTCATCTGGCAACATCATTGCTCTTCAATAGAACTTTATGAACCCAAGACTACTGAAGACTACATTCCTCCTCTTTCTTCCAAMCGCCTCGCCAATAAATAAGACCAACTTGCATCTCAATTAGCAAGTTAAAGGATATTTAACTGGATACAGCCGCTCTTCAGTGTATAATTATACACACGTACATCCACGCATGTGCATCCCAGACCTAGTTAGACATGCAACACACATCTACCGTCAGAATGGGATTATACATGGCAAATACCTAACGTGCTGCTTTGCTAGCTGGTTAAGTTGTTCATTTTACAAATCATCCACTCCTCATCAGGAATATTTCTGCCAAGCATGAATCTCTCTGCTCATCACCTTCAGAGTCTTTCCAGCTGAAAGACTAAAATCTCATGGAAGTTGCACAGTACCAGAGAGAAGCAMTGGAACGTGTGTCCTTCCCTATTCAGGCTGCAGCACTGTGCCTTCCCTGGGCTAGCTTTTTGGCACAAAACTGTTCCTGCTATACCTAGACACCACAGATAATCAGTGTGTTTCCCCACAGCTTTTCACCCYTGGAGGCTCTGGCATGACCCATCTGCTTTCATTAACGGACAGTGGCAGGCATCTGCAGTGCACAGACCCAAGGCCAGGTAGGTGGAGTGGGGGAAGTGACAGTTTTTATTTTTATTTTATAAACGTGATCAACCTCATTACCAGAATGTAGTAATGTTTTCCAAAGTGTGGGTTAAGCCCTCAAAAAAGCACAAATGATGAGCTGTCAAAAGAGCTATGGAAAGAACAACCAGGACATTTGTCAAATTCAAACATAAAAGGGAAAAGAAGAAATTCAACAGGAAAGGTCAAAGCTATTACGATCACAAGGACACCGTCAAAGCTGAAGCAAATAAGCAGAAATCAAGAGAGAGAAAGTGTGTGTGTGTGTGTGTGTGTGTGTGTGCATGCACGTATGTATATGCTGTGTCGAGAGAGGTGTTAGGAGTTGTTCTTTTAGGCAAAAGCCCAACTGTGAGGAATGAACCATCACATTCATATGATGTTTGAATGTTTGAATTTCAGCAGTATTTAACTTCTAATCTGCTAATCAAACTATGTGAGAAAAGGAGAGAAACTGGCACAGTAAGGAGTTTTACACCACTTATTACAAGAGACTGCTCTTGTTGGACAGGCTATTTATACTACGCATACACTCACAAAGGACTGGGAAGGGGACAGAACATTTGGTTTTCTGTTCCCAGCAGAGAAAGGAAAAGGGCAGACAAGTGTCCTCACTTCACAAAACTTGAGGAAACCCTGGAAAGACAATGTGGACATACTCAGGCTCAGAAAGTCTACCCAGTGCTCTCTGTCTTGCTGGGTGACGTCATTGGCTCTCAAACACAGAAATGAAACAAAAGTAAGGGGAAAACAGAAAGGTGTTTGTGGCCTGCAGAGAAACTTGAAGGACAAGGAAAAGGGGATTATGGCAGAGGACATTTCCCTCTAAAATTTGAATACACTTCAACATGCCAAAGCAAGCATCTTAGGGCTCACCTCCATCACGATATGCTCACCTTACACACATATCTGCTTCATATTTCTTTCCATAAAGAATTCCTAATAAAGACGGGTTCTTGTTTCCTCTGAAATTTAGTGTTACATCATACACTGCTGAAACTGTTGCAAAAAAGAAAATATGGCTGTTACATCAGCATCTCTAGCAACTGTGTTGCCAGTATCCTTGCATTAGACAGCAACAGGGCCTCATGAAAGCCTTGCGTTAATGATGTCAGGTAGCAGAGTCCTTCAAAATATGTAAGCACAAACATCAGCCACCTGACATTCCCATCTATGCAGCACGTGTGCTACCAAAGACAACAAGACTTGATGAACTAGGCAACAGAGACATAGATGAGAAGTTTATTGTTTTTTAAGACTTATCTGAGTTACGTGGCACAAATTAAGGTTAATACGCTGAATGTTTATTACTGCTAACTCACTAATCGTAATGGACGTAACAAAAAACAGAGTATACTAAACCGTGCTAWACAACACAGTATACTAAATAACATATTACAGTTAATGTTAGGAACAAACAACAGCTTGACAATACCTGTTCCCCTGAGACACTGGACAGCAGTGGTGAAACCTTTGGTTCTGGGCAACAGATGATATTTCAGTTTAGGCAGCCCCTTGGATTCAGCTACCTCCATACTGATACGATGCTTGGTCTCTGTAAAACGAGTTCCTTCACAGTACAGGAGAAACTAGTACAAGACAAAAGGAGAAAACAAAGATAACCTGTGATCACAAGAAGAAACCACGCAGAACACTGAAAAATTTTGCAAGATACACACGTGCATGCACGCTCACACACAGGCACACTTCAGTTGCCTGATTTGTTCATTATGTATCAGGCATAAACACCACCTCACAACTCACTCACAAGAGATGATATTTAAATTTAACAATACTGGTCCCAAATTTAAGACTACAAAAGTCCAAATGGTTATACATGAAACGTTCACTTGCAAAAAAGAACAGCTTTGGCTGGTGGTAGACTAGACTGCAAATCAGAGAAAGCAATCCAAACATCAGCACACAACCACTTCTGGAAAAAAACATTAGTCACTAACTACCTCATTTAAAGTTTGTTGTATACAACTAGAATTAYTCATCTGAAGACAGACCTGTCTGCCTGAAAGCTTTTCTGTTTTTTTTTTCTGTATTTGTATCAGTTGTGTTCAGAAAAAGTGGTACCTTCCCTAATTCCTTTACCTTGTTCATCTTGCAAATCACCAGTCTGACTGTATCCTGAGTAACTACTAACACTGAAATCCTCCCATACCTACTTCAAGCAGCACAAAACATGGGTCTGTCCTTCTCCAGCCTCTATATTACCTCTGCTCTACTTGCAAGAGAGACCAGAAGCAACACCAAGAGGAGACAAAACTCTTTTGAGCGCCCTGGGGTGAATTTGTTTATCCCTGGCCTTTTTGAACGGTGGACCTCGTTCCTCTTGTGACTTCATTTTACCTCRGAAACACTGCTGTGTTCCAGAGCATAAACCTCTGCATCACAGACAGGCAATAGCCGGGGGAAAGGGAAAGGGGAAGGGAAGGCTGCTACTACCCTTTCCCACAGCGGTATGGTACAATGCTGTAATGTTGCAACTCAAAAGAAAGGCTTGCTGAATGAGTCACTATACATCTGTTGTTTGTCAGTACTGCAGTGTCTCAACTTTTTCTTTGTAGTGTATACATATATTGTGTACCATAAAAGGTAAGTTAAATGAATGTTAAAACTGCAAAGCCAAACACAATAGTTAGAAATGCCMGAGCACAGTGGCAGAGCAGAGGCTGGCCATGCAATCTTCATTTGGCCCATTGGGGAGTTTTCATTATGAACACCTAACCCATCTCCACAGACAGGTGGCTAGGACAGCGCAAGGTATAGCGTGTAATACTGCAGCCTTGGCCTACACTCTTAAATTCAAGCTCTCTTTTATAAGACATCCCCATCCTGTCTACTCAATCATGCAGTGATCCTTCTGAACTAAAGCTGGGGACCACCATACAGACTACACTGTAATGCATATGTGAAAAAGACCTAAGGAAGGTTGCACAGACAACCCTAATTGTGACATTTAGCATGCACAAAAATTAGGAAATCGATTTATTCAAGTCAATTTTAATCATGAYTTAAATTACCAAGCAGGAAGTCTTAATTTAAATAATCAATGCTAGCTATGTTTTACATTTATATATATATTTTTAGCTGTTTTCCCTAGAGACTAGTCCCTGGTTTTCAATACTAAAAACCRTTAAAATGTATAGATTCACAACTGAAAATATAGTCTTGACATTTTTAATTTGTAGGTTTTTACTTTTTTAACTAATCAGGARGATATATTAAATTTTGTTCATAGTTGTTTATTCAAGCAATTAAGTAGTTTAAAATACATTGTCCAGATTATTATTCTTTATATTTTGTAATGATAGAAAATCACAAATGGCACATTCACTATCTACTAGTTAAAGCTTACTATTTCACTATTTATTTTGACAAACTATTGGATAACATTGAAATTCACTTAAAATGAACAAAAAAAGTACTTAAAATGTTTTAACAGCTAAAAAACTGTACATTAAATGTGCTGTAAAACAGTAAGTTTATCAAAACATTTKCATTCAAAGCTAAAAGAAGGTTCATAGGTTGATTATACTATTGCATTATTGCAGTAAAATCTAATGACATTGCACATAATGAACCACAGATGTTTCACCCTTGATTTCAAATACTGTCAAAATGAAAAGGAAAAGCATAGCTTTAAAAGCAAGTGTAAGTTTGCCATCTGTTTTCATAGAGACTTTCTGGGAAATCTGTAATTTTATAGATCAAAGAATGTACCAACACGAGAACTTCCTATCAAAACCTATGGTCTATGCAAACCTCCTCCCAAAATACACACACACTTACACATTCTTCCAAGAAAAGAAACATTTTTGTTTGTGTGTCTTTTTTAGCCTACCTCAGAAAATTTAGCTTAAGGTTATATAGACACTAGTCAAATATGGGCTGTTATTTTTTTTTCAAACAAAAAAACAAAAAAGCTAAGACAAAATTAACAAGCATTACACAAGTATGATTTATAAATCATCTTCAAGCTTCTAATCATCTATGCAAGCTTGAGTTGCCTTCCAAATGATATTCCTTAACCATAAGCAAATAAGAGCAACTCTTTACAAGCATGCCCCCAAAACCTCCTGAAACAAGGCATATGTTTTCTTTGACTATGAGTGAAGGAAGCAGGGAGCAGAACTTCCCCTGACATAAGGCTACTGTGCCACATGAGTACCTCCTTCACCATTTCACTTCTAGCGCAGTCGATACTATAGGAGAAACCTGACACTTACCCACATATATTCAGGATAATCAGACAAACGTTTTAATCCTTTAATTACTGTATCTCTGTCTTCTTCCCATTTCCTTTTGCAGAAGACAATCTCAAGGAAGTACCATGTCCAGCCAATTAGGGGCACATATAGTAGTTCTCTTTTAGCAAGAACTTTGGAACTCTTGGAGAAAAACAAAAACAACAATCCAAAAATGTCATTTGCTAATTTATACAGTGAGACCAAACAAAAACATTAAGGTTAAGATGATGGAGACCTAATGGAATTATATGTGGAAACCCAAATGCAAAGAAACTGAACGTGCATGGGTTTAAAATAGACCTGTAGTTCTCCAGATGAAGGGAAAACTCACAGCACCACATACCCCTAGTACTCCAAAGCGTTCTGTCATAGTCCATCCGCACAAGAAGTCGATTTCAAAGTTGTGATTCAARATGATGATGACATGCTCTTTCCCAAAGGTATTCACCGTAGCCTGGTCAGAGAACAAGGTGCACTCTGTGCCTGACCACCATTCCAGCAACATTACTAACTCTGACAAATGTGATGGAGAGAGAGAGACAAGTTAGGTGTGATGCTTGCAGAAAGCATTTACCATTTAATTTCCAGCCCAATTTAATGGCCAGCCTTTTCTGCCTCCYGATACCACTTTCACCTTTTCAATTCAATCCACTACAGATGAAATGAAAGCTTGGACAGGTATAGACCAAATCACACCACTATCCTTATGCAATATTTAGGTCACTAGATATGTACGTTATGGATAATTTAGCAAGTTTTTAAACAGCGACAAATTCAGGCATTCTATTATGAATATGAAATTTCATGATCACTGAAAGAAAAAAAAAATCTGTTTGAAAACAGACTGTTGAGCTGTTGATTGCTCCACTGAACGAGTATGCTTTCTCCCAGGTGGAATACAAATTATGCATAGATCCAGCCTAATGCATTTACTCAGCATGAAGCAAGCTTTATGGAGCTAACAGACCAATAAAGGGCTTTTAAATGGATATGATGCCACAGACCTTCTGCAATAGAGTTTAACATTAGAACACAGGACTTTAATCATTCTACATTATGGTTATCAACAAAGACTCAAAAGCACCAGAGGATCAGGCTAATTTATCAAAATAACTGGTCAAGGCCAGGAATAGTAATTGCCTCTCTTCCTTTGCCTTCAAGAGAAGGAATGAGATCAGTCATTTCCCCTCAGTCTTCTCCAACTTTTCAATATTCCAGTGTCTCTCTCACTCCATTCTGTACATTTCCTTCATTGCCTACTCTCTTATTTCTCACCCCCACTTTCTACATCAAAAAAAAAGAAAGAAAGAAAACTCCACCTAAGTTCAGCAGTTAACTAATGTAATTGCTATGGTTAACCTACTTCTCTAATTTCAGTACTGTCAGGCAGGTAGAAGTCATTACTTGTGTCATAGGACAGCTATAAAAAGTGTAAGAACAGTTCATCCTCCCAGCAGGAAGATTTGTTTCCATGCAAACTATAGTCCATTGGTATTTTCTCATTTCAATGAGTTATGGATGCAATAAAAATTTGGTTGCAAAGATATGACACGGTTGAATTCTAACTCTTCCTACATTACTGTGACAAGCTTGCAGGACCAAACTGGATGGAGTCCTCTCAGTTATGTCAGGTTTTGCTTCCCTATGTATTTCACTTTTCTATGAGAAGGCCCTGGTTTTGCCAAATGGAGTAGGACCTTCCTGCACAAGGGCTTCTGATCAGTGGGATCACAATTCAGCATACCTCTTCCATGCTACTATATACAAGTGGGTCCCATTTTGCACCACACCAGAGAGAAGGCAAACTTAGTACTGGGTTAATAGCACGGAAAAAAGAAATACTATGATCTGCTGAACAGACACAGCTTCTTCAACACTAGTTATTTCATTTGTATTCCCTGTATGTCCGTGTAACTACCAGGCCATTATCCTGTACCATTTTTTCAAGACTCACTCATTTGGAAGCAAGAGAAAGTTATGCAACTTTTTAGTCAACAGAGTGTAACCTTTGTCAACTGAAATTAAAGCAAAGAATAGCTTATACCACCTAGAGATTTCTGTGATATCTTTCTAGCTTTGTCTCCTTTGGGAATGATGTGATCACTTATCATTCTTGCTCCGATTATCCTGGCTCAGTGAAAAGGGAGGACAGCAAGAACATCCCCACTTCAGAACTACGCTCTTGCAGGTGCTCAGGAGAGTAGACTACACTTAGTGCAGGACCCTGAACAATTTCCCTTTCCATTGTTCTCTACAYGCTGAGGACTAACATCTCCAGTATCCAATACACTTGTATTTTATTTTTGATAAGAAAATGCAGCAATGCATGTGTTTCTTCCTCAAGATCAGGGAAAAATTCTGCCAAGGCAGGCACGGATGATTTGGTGCAAGAGCATTATACTATTCATTCTGAAACAGTGGAGGAAGCTTTGCTTAGAGATTTGCCAGAGTTCATACTGAAACAGAAGGGCTGATGAGACAGAGAATTAATATGAGGAAACAGATTGTCCTTTACAAGTATACTGATAAATGATGTAACTATAACAGGGAGTGGGTTCATTCCCCCCTCCCTTTTTTTTTTTTGGTGTGTGGGTTATAGCTATTTTGTGTGGTACTGATCCTGTCATTGCTACAGCAGGGCTATCCTTCTAAACAAAGAGCAAGTAAGACTTACAATGCTTCACGTAACTGTCACTGAGAACAAACACCACCTTACTACAACAAAAACCTTTCCTGTGGTCCAGATTCCAACACGCCAAAGCAAATGGTCTTATGGCCTCACAAGCCATCCGGGAACAAAATAAGCAAGAAAGGCATGGCTCATCTCCCAGCTCTTTTGAAAGCTAAGGACAGTCATTTTAAAGTACTAAGATTCTGGGAGATCATATCTGCAACTAGACTAAACTAAACTAAACATACTGCRCTACCCAAAGGCATGAGTCATCTGAAAAAGAGTTGACATGAGTAAGCCTGGAATATAGATTTTCCTTCATGAATTAAATATGTGAAGAAGTGTTCACTTTTAGTACAGAGTCTGACAGAAACCTCCAGCACCAATTTACCCCAGCATGGTCCTGGCAGGAGTGACAGAAGGAAGCGACGTCTCCCCCCTAACCAGGCAGTGCTGCCTTAGGGAACAGGCAGGCCCTCACGGGCAATTCTGTAAGGCGCCGTGATGTGCTCGCCGGCTGAACAGTACCCCTAAAGCAAGCCATTTGTTTCACAAATTAAAAACCAGATGTTTCTCAACTGCAACTGGCAAACTGGAGCAGAGTGCGGCACAGCACCATGAGGGCTGCAGGTCCCTCTGGCCCAGCTACCACCATCAGTACCACTGGCTGGCTGTTCCGCACTGTGGCAGGGGCAGCACATGCTCCATGAGACCTAGGTGGGATACATGAAGCAATGTGGACAAACTGTTTGCCTGGGGAAAGTATCAAAGTCGAAAAATAATCAACTTGGAAGGGACGTTTGGAGGTACCTAAATCCAGACCCCCCCAACTGACTGCTACATCAGTTGTGCAAAAACCGTCCCTAATGGGTGCTTGCTGTAAACAGTGGCTCTCAGCACAGAGACAACCCACCTAAGCACATGAACACACGTAAGTGTATATGTGCATGTGGGCAGAGCCATGCTGCTGCTTCTGGGGGAGYCCCAGCTTCTGGCTGGCTGTGCATTAGGTTGCGGTGGGTCAGGTTAGGAAGGCTAAAAGTTGGCTGGGGTGATGGGTGCTGCAGAAAGGCAGGATGGGACTTGTTGAGCTTCTGGTGCAAATCCTCTTTTTGCAGGAGGGATATGAACTGCAGACTTGTGCTCCAGTGGGGCTTGGTTGGGAGGTATGGCTTACCCCTGCTTCTGGGGCAGGGCAGCATGGGGAGAGAGCACAGGTGCACGTGGCCCAGAGAGAGGGTTCAGCTATCACAGCTAAAGAGGAGGAGTGGACACAAGAAGTTTGAGACCACTGGTCTGACTTGTCCTTAAGTATATGAATCACAGCCTCCCCAGATGATTGCAGCACTTCTTACTGTTACACAATGTTCAAGTCCAAACCATATCTGTCTTGCTGCCTTCCCCCCTCCCCCTGCAGCATTTGCCATGGACATTAGAGAGAGTTTATCTCCTTTTCCTTTGAAGCCATACTTTACATATTTGAGATGAGATATAGTAAGTGTAAAGCCTTGTTTTCTCTAGACCACAGTATATGTACCCACACACGCACACCTGTGTATCTATTCCTGTGCACACATTCCTCTGCCAGGCTGGCAGAGCAGCTTTTGTTACAGGAAAAACTACTGTAAGCAGAGCTCTTGCACGAAAACTATCAGCCAAAAAATAAACATTTTGAAATAAGTGACCAAAATGTAGCTTCTGGAATAGAATACCAAACTATAGAGTCACAGCCAAAAGGCTTCCATGTAATAGAATACATTTTATTATGAATGGCAACACTTGAACCACTACATTTACAGGGCTTACTTATTTTGTTATAAATCACAATTGGAGTGCATGTTCTGTCAGCGCTTCCATTACAGGCCATCATCACTGTTCTAGCCCATGTAACACATTAATTTTCATCATTTAATTTCTCACTCATTTAATTTATAGAGTAGGCTATACACAAGGGGTTATTCTAGGTGCAATCCAATTATCTGCTCGACTTTTCTGAATCTTTTTGAAAAACAGCGTAGGGTACTTTCAGTGTATACAGCAGATAGACAACAGCATTTAAAACATGATCTCTGTACACACAGTGCTAACTTGGAGAAATCAAGAGTCTGAACCTACAAACCTTACAGGTACAAGCAGCACATATCTTCAGAAAAGCCAGACTATTTGTGCAACATTAGTTTTCAGGATAAGATCAGGTTGTAAGTTATTAAAAGGACATTAAGGATTACTTACAAGCAAAATAAACAAACAAGAAAATCACACACACCTCCACGTCCCCCTCAACCATGCTAGCTTTAGTTATATATACATTTTTYCATTACAAAACCTTTTCTCCTGACAGTTTGCCTGCCATTCTCTACTCAATTTCCTTTCTCCTGTGCTTCTTAGACAGCAGTCTGAATAGGTGGGATAAAAAGCACAGGAAGGACGAGGACAACAAGCTTAACAAGCAACTGAGCTAGATACTTCAAAGAATTTTTGTTGGTAGTACTTCACATCAATGATTTAAAAATAGGGGTGCCTGTTAGTGGACTGCTCAACTGTAACTTAAGCACTCGTTTACTTGAAGTGCTCAGCAACTCCCACTAAATAAGTGGTCATGTACATTGGGAGGAAATGGAGAATGGAAATGAAATAGATGATTCACCACTGAAATAGGAAGTGACATCTGGRTTAAGGAGCCTTTTAAACACTCATTTCAGAAATCCAATGTCCTCTTAAGCTGTATGAGGAGAAAAAAATTCATCCACAGGGAAGAAGTTTTGTGAAGGTCTGGAAGAGGAGAGTAGAGCAGCCCCACTCACTGGATCTGTCACACAGGCAGAAGAAAATTGTTCACAAGAGGATACACAGACGTCATAGACACCACAGGGTATAAAAGGGCTCTGAAGTTGTCACACCATCCAGCTATAAAGGCATCTGCATTAGGTACTTAAAGACAGACATCTCTCTTCAGAGGCCACACAGTCAACTTGAGCTCCCAAACAAGTGGTCAGCATAGCACCTACGCTAAATACCTGAAGTAGTCTCTGAATTCCTCCTTCCTCTTCACATCACTTAACACAGGCTCTGACACAGGATGAAAATGGTATTGAGACAGAATCGGCAATTTCCTACCAATCAAGACACAGTGTGTGGGGAGAAAGGGGCAGCTTTACTTCGCACTTCTTTTAAATAACAAAGTCACAGTATGCATCAGTAACATGACTTTGTTTTCGTAGTATTTCAGAAAAGATGGTTGCTTTGGACTTCTCTGAAAAAGCCTGCTACTAACTTATTAGTTCTCTAACTCTTTTGTGTGTGGTAGTAAATATGTACACATGCGTACACACACACACTCAAACATATAATAAAGAATCACAGAATAGTTGGAGTTGGAAGGGACCTCTGAAGATCATCTGGTCCGGCCAACACTGCTCAAGCTGGRTCAGCTAGAGCAAGTTGCCCAGGACCATGTCCTGTCAGTTGCTGAGTATCTCCAAGGATGGAGATTCCACAACCTCTCTGGGTAGCCTGCTCCAGTGTTCAACCACCATTGCAGTGAAAAAGTGTTTTCTTGTGTTCAAGTGGAATTTCCTGTGTTTCAGTTTGTGCTCTTTGCCTCTTGTCCTGTCACTGGGCACCACTGAGAGAAGTCTGTCCCTGTCCTCTTGACACCCTCCTATCAGATGTTTATACCCATTGATAAGATACCCCAAACCTTCTCCAGGCTAAACAGCCCCAGCTCCCTCAGCCTCTCCTCATATGAAAGATGCTCCAGGCCCTTAATCAGCTTTGTGGCCCTTCTCTGGACTCGCTCCAGTAGCTCCATGTCTCTCTTATACTGGGGAGCCCAAAACCGGACCCAGCACTCCAGGTGTGGCCTCACCAGGGCTGAGGAGAGGGGAAGGATCACCTCCCTCAACCTGCTGGCAATGCTCTGCCTAATGCGGCCCAGGATACCATTGGCCTTCCTTGCCACAAGGGTGCATTGATGGCTCATGTTCAAATATATATATAAACATGAACATATATAAATATATTTATTTATTTTTGCATTTAAGAAACACTCCCCTCCCTCCCTCAAGACCTCACATCCCCTTGAAGCATACTCACGGCTCCAAAGTGAATAGGCAAGGCGACAGTTTACTCGTCGATAAAACTGCTTGTTTATGGGCCAGAGGACTAGTGTGCATAGTTGAATGAAGTTAATGATTAGTCCACTCACAACAAAAACAAACCCAATGAGGAGATGAACTATGAACTGGGTCTTCAGAAAGGCAATGAAGCCCATGATAACCACTCAGAAGCGCTTGCAAGGGCCGTCACTCAGAATAACTGTCCTGAAAAAGAAAGAAAAAAATCTATTTGAGACTGGATTTACAAGCCCTGAGGAGGCAAGGTGGGAGCGTTGAAACAGTCCATGCAACTTCAGCARCAGGAACCCAACCCAATAACACTCTGCTTTTCAGGCCTGCTTCATTCAGGTCTTCACACAATAAATTGTTGATGGTACAAACCACTTTCAAAAATAGGAAAGAATCATTATTTACAATTCACAGTCCACCAAGAAGATTACTGCTTGCTGAAGATGAATCTCACACCTCTCTTTAAACAAAGTTTATATAACTGGACTTATGGCTGGGAGAAACACAGACCTGTGCATTTGCACCAGATCAGTCAAGCCACAATCAGTAAACAAGCTGCACTATGGCTGCAGTACTTCCAATACTGCTTAGTCCTACCCCTGAACTGTCCCTGTGCACCCCAACACACGGCCCATTGAGCCTCTGGAGCTGTGCAAATGTAGTGACTCCTTCAGCCTGCTGTCAAAGCCGCTGCTCTATACACTTCTTCTGAACAAGCACTGAGGAAGGGCTGCTGGGGGCTACAGAGACTTTGTTATACATTTGCTTGAGCTAGAATAGCACAGCGGTCCATCTGCAGAGCAGGTTCTCCATCCTGCAGCAAATTTCATAATGAAAGAGCAGTGGTGGTCCCAGGGAGCATCATTCTGGTAAACTAAGGCATGGAAATGGAAACAAGCTATTTCCAGGTTCAAAACCCATGGCTGCAGCAAACCTCCCACTTTCTCAGGCCACAGCTCCATGACCAAATAGATCAGTCAGTGTGAAAATAAAGTAAAATAATAATAATAAAAAACCTCTGGCTATACAGCGGTACAAATTTGATCTAGAAAGGGCTTTGGCACAGAATCTTATTTTCAATGTATTATCCAGAGCACTTAACTCTGAGTATGTTCCTTATTTACACCAGGTGCAGATGGAGGGTGATATATGATTCAGCATAAAGTCAGAGGAGCTTAAACAGACAACATCTGATCCAATATAAATCCTGCCAGTGCAAAGTTAACCCMAAAAATGTTTTAAACGAGCCATCAGATTGATTTTATTCCAGACAATGCATTATTTGGCACTGGCCTTTTTGACACGTTTGGTAATAGAAGCCCTAAAACTAGATTTACTATACAGTCAAACCACAGTCTCAATATCTCACACAAAATAAAGGCATGACCCTAATCTTGGCCAAAGTTTGCTGAAAGAATTAATGTCCCGCTTTTGCAAGTGTTACAAATGACCAAAACAACCAGCAGATGGGAATGAATACTTTTGAGAAGTCAAGCATCTGAAAGTGATTTAGAAGTTCCCAATGCCTGAAAAAAATAAAAGTACCTGCCAGCTGTGAGGAACCAAACTATCTTCATTTGCCACCTGTTTACATTATGGTACTATTTATAAAACTCAACAGCAATTTTACTTGGAAAAGCTTTTTTTCTACTGTATCTCCCCTACCAGTCAGATACTGCCTTTCAAGCCATAGAACGTCTCACTGTCTTTTGCACAATTAAAATCTATTTTTATCAGTAGTAATCTAACCACTTCAGATGCATGTTACAGATGGGAAAAAATATATATTTTGTTTTAACATAGCAACTATTGTGCCCATCACAGAAAGCAAAGCAAGTTGAATAAGCTCCTATTAAGCTTATGGTGAATAATCTAAATTGTCCCAGTGTTCTCCTGTAAGAAAGATAGACAAAGTTTCTTCTGCTAATAAACTCCTCCAAAACCAGCTGTCGGGAAGCAGAGAATCATGTTTAAAAAGAAACAAGTGGAGCCCTCCTTTCCCTGACCCTGCACTGAAGGGCTGCAGAGTACAGGTGCCTGAAGCAGCCCAAACATGGCAGCAGTGCTCACACAGGCCCTGCAGGAGGTAGCTGTGCCACTCACTTTCCCACTCCCTAGCACAGCCACAGATGCATTTGCCTTTTCACTAGGATGTTCTTCAAGTCATTGCATTAGCTACTGTCAAACATAAGCACCAACTTCCTCACTTCCAAGAGTGGAGTCATTCTTCATCTGTTCTCTCTCAAAAACACTACAAACCAAAAAAGACCAAYTTCCCCCTCTCTCCAGACAACTGTTTCTAGAAACCCCACTTGTATTCCGTAGAGCCATATGCAGCCAGCTGTGCTGATGACTGTGTCTATCATAATTATTAGAATAGTAATTACTACCTTTTAACCCACAACTTGGCCCCTTTTTGACAAGGGCCAAAAGCACATACAAATATCATGAGGAGGTAGAAATTTCAAGTATTATCCTCAGAGGTTCCTACCTAGCAAAATGGTTTGGCTCTACTTCCATATCTTTGCTTTGAAGAAGTCTGGAGCACTCCAGTATTTGTCACTCCAACTAAGGAGGACTTGGCTGTATTACAGACCCAAAAGGGCACATCCAGTTCTACCGAACGGAAAGCTGGGGACATTGCAGTGCGTTACTTCTCTGGCTTCATTACTTGTGGAAGGCAGGATTTACTGCTCTGGCGCCAGTGCCCTGCCCTGTGCTCTGGGCACAGTTTCATGCTGGCGGGCCTCCAGTGCAATGCTGCACAGCTCTCAACAGGGTGGCAGCGCAGCTGCTTCATGAGCCTGCACCTGTGTTCACTGCACCCCCAAGAATTTAGGGACCACAAGTCTTGCGAATATTACTGCAGCATGACGAGAGAACAGCAGCCAAAACATAGCTGGTTCCTCTCCAGCACCTTTAGGGGACAGCGTCTGCCCAATAGCTTTRTAAGGCACAGCTATTTTACTTCAACTTCCTCTTAAAATGGACAAGGATCAACAAAATTTGATAAATCCTGTTGCCCAGTACCTCTGGTTTCAATGTTGGGACACAGAATCTGCACTAGTGTCCCTTTCGCCAATCCCTCACTGAACTGCATTTGATTTTTAAGATAATTAAAAGTTAATCTTATCCTAGAAATTCTTTACTTTTCAGCATTCCTGCCCACGTAGGGCAACCAGGCAATTTGGGGACAGACCAACAGGCAAAGGGTAGTCAGCAGGCTGTTTTGCTGAATTCCACAGTCAGGCTGCAGAAAGGACAGGGAAATCAGTATTTGCTGGGGATGAGAAGCCAGGCTTCTGCATCTCTTTGACACATATATTAAGAACAGCTAAGTGTCTATGAAGTAAACATCTGCCTTAGCTTAAGTCAGCAAGTCTTAGCACTATTCACTTTYTCTTTTTTGAAGTACACCCATATCATGGACGCATTGATAGACTTGCTGGTAAAGTCTCTTCCTCCCCTCTTTTCCCAAAGTATCTTGTAGCTTCACAACACTGACCTTTCACCAAAAAAAACCCTTTTTTTTCCTGTACAGCTGCACTAGGAACTGCCTGCATCTCCAGTACTCTCCCCTTCACCTCCAGTACTCTCCCCTTCACCTCCTCGCACAGCGCCTACCTTTCACAGTCATGCTGCAGGACAGCTCTAATGTAAAGCCCAGCTCAAACCAAATGGCTTATTTCCATTGCAGTTTAGTGCCACATCTTGCGGGGTCATTTTACTTTCCTAACGTCATGAGTCCACTCCTCATAATATTAATCTTTATCTTCTCCAAAGAGAAAGTTTTTAATTGCTTTGTATCCTTCTGAGGTCCATCCCTTATTTATACACCTCTCCTCAGCCCTCTCCATGGTTACGTTACGGAAATTCTTCTAATCCATGGCTTGGCTGTTACTCTTCTGGATCTTGATTGAATGCTTGTGATGGCATTAGCACATYTGGGTAAGCTATCACTGCTCAGCTGAGTTGTACTTTTAGCTACACAGAGGCATCTAATGCATGGAACTGGAAAATGAAAAAGGGTTACTTTAACTTATGCAACTACATTCAGTGATATTTAAGTACCTTCGGTTACCTTCTATTACTAAATGTGTTTATAGGGCATGGTTTAAGATGTTATCTGAACAGGCTTCATCACCCTTCTGCCAAAAAGAAGTGCATCACAGAAGTGGGATGAGAAACCCAAAACAGCTGTCACTTAAAAGGCAAGGAGTTCTGTGAGTGGCAGATCTCATACAGTTTTCTTTGCTATGGAGCTGAGTCTTTAGGCTGCACATTCACACAGATTCTCCAGCATCCAAAAGGCACCACGTGCTTCCAACAACCTGTCTCTCAGTAGAAGTGGTAATACTGTTTTTCTTTTACCCAGCTTTCATGAAGCTCCTAATGATTAAACTGCTTTGAGGCTTCTACTTCTCTGTTAAATGTGGTTGAAATTTGCCACCAAGTTCAAAAGCTATTAGGAGACAGAATAACAAAGAACATGATTTCACTTYATTTTATTAAGAAATTAGGTTAAAAACAGAGGCAGCATATGCACTAAGCATATTACAGCCATTTCATGAAATATATATCTATTTATGAACTCAAGAGGAAAAATTAAGCCRTTAATTCCATATGTGTATATTTCCAGCTCTAACCCTGTTTTCTTTTTATTCATTTATTCCTATCATGTGTGTGGAATCCTCTGAAGTTCATAAAGCTTGCATGAACATGAGCACGAAATTAGAATTTGGTCTACTGATTGTAATATTCCAACCCAGTGACAGTTAATGTGCTTGACAACAACAAAAAACTGCTGCAGCCAGTATTACATCTTTAGACTTTTGGCCTCAGTTTTTCTGAGCATGCTACTTCAGTTTTCCAATTGTTTCCGCTCTACTGTAACATATTTATCTCCACTTACGAAATTAATTACCAACATCCTTTGCTCTGAATGTGATGCCCCTCACCCTAAATTCTGGTACTATCTTACCTACTTCAGTAACATTTTTGCTAGTTGAGGAATTAAGAGTGAAACCATTATGATACTAAATTCTACCACTTGCCATCATATTTTATCATACATTCACATTAAAAATCCTGCTTATCATAAATTTCTAAAATTAAAGTATATGGAAGAAGAGCTTAAGCCAAACTCAGGTCACAAAGATGCAAATTCGTTTCTGAGTTGTGAAGACTAGGAATAGGACCTCCAATAGAATAATTGTTATTGAATCACTATCACAAAATTAGACAAGAATTTCTTCCTTGAAATTTTGTCAGTCATACCTTTGAAACAGCACCAGAGCTAGTTTCTAAAGAGGTTCAGTAGTAGAAGATTATCAACTAACTGTCTCAAATATCTTCGCTATTTTGGTCTTGATCCAAAGCCCATTAAATGATAGAAACTTCTACTAATATCAATAGGCTTGGCTCAAAATATTAAGAGATCTATGATGAGATTAATCTGACTATTCTTATCAAAATAGGAAGTCTTTTGCTTGGCTCATCATCCTAATGAGATGCAGATACTTCAAGTTAAAAAAAAAAAAGTCAGCTGTGCACATTGGTCTGGCATTCGTTGACATTTAATGAGCATGCAGAATGAGAAGTCCTGAGATATTATTTCATTTTATTCTGCTATAGGTAAACTAAAACATAGGTGTTGCTAACTTCAGGCATGATGTGATGGTCACTAGGAACAATGACAACCAAATTAGAGCAACAAAACTTTTCATGAACATGCAAAACTCTTAGGAGAGCAAAAAGCAAACCATGTGAGGAGCACACGCCCTCGAACACCAGTCCCTGTTCATGCCTCCTCTACTCTTTATATGTTTTTAATTATATTATGAGATTATAAATTTACCAATTAAACTTCATGAGAAAGTAAGTTATTAAATAAAGTATGGATGTGAATAATTTATGGCTGAGTACTGGTGAGCACCATTGGGGCATAACTATAAACTCATCCTTTTATTCCATGAATCTTGTGCTAAGAAATCACCTGGCTGTGGGGCAGCCTTTATATGCACAGAAGATCTACAGCCATAGCTGCAGCACAGCTGAACAACCTGCAACCTCCTCTCCCCTATGAAGAGCCTCCAAAAGAAGTCCATACCCTACTGGGACTTTAGCCACGGGCTCTCCCTTCTGCTTTCAAAACTTGAGGCAACTTCCTATCAAAGATGTGGGCTGCTCTAAAAATTAGGATAACCAGCTGTGTAACTTGTATTTTGTAGATAGAGAATCACAGAATATGTGAACAACGCACAGAAAAAAATTCAAACAACTTGATGGAACTGCTTTACAAGGGGATAAAACAGCACTTGAGACTACACATCACTGCACTTGAGGGGCAGTTTTCCCTCTCTTCCCTCTTCTAAATGAAGTATTACAGACATGATTAAGCCTCCTTGCTAGCAGCAGAGTACTGCGCTTACACCTCTGCTAGAGGTGTAGGTTTATTTTTCTAACTTGTTGCTACAATATTACAAATAAACACACAAGTGATATTACAATGGCTATTTTCCAAATTTAATTTTAACTATTTCCTTTCTACCGTGCTAAGTGCGTGCACACACACACACACAAAATTAGCATGAGTACACAAATTCCAGTTCTGCTTAACATACATACTCAGCTAATTCAGCCTCTACTTAAATAAATGCATCAGGTAGCTGAAATGAAACCTGACTTGCTGAGAAATCTGCTGACCACAAGACAACCAACTCAAGGAAGAACTGCTCTCTCATTTCAGGCTTGTCTTTATCTACAAAGAAAACACTGGTATTTTTGTAATAATTTTCTGTTTATGACAGGAAAACTGGAGTGATTCTGTTGCAAGTTCAGTGGGTAAAACCAGCCCAACAAAACAACTTCCATATCTGAGCTGAATATCACTGTGAACTACAGTGACATCACTTTTTCCATGGTACAGTTTYGCAGCAATTGCAAGACACTGGAACATCACAGGATTCTCCATTTTACTTTCCTATAAAGGAGTTCCGCTATTTCAAGATTTGGTTGTGCATGTGTGTACCTTGTCTATCTTATTCCTAACATATTGCTGAAATATAAATAAGACAGTACTCCAAGTTTTTATCTTTAATGGAAGGAGAAAATTGAACAATTAGGGGCAAAAAAATAAGAGCTATCCAGTTCCAAAAGAAACTGTTCTTGAAGAAGCCTCACTGCAGCACTGCTAAGCTAAACTGCAAGTTAACACATGTATTGGAGCACAGCTTCCCCACTGAGAGGTGCTGCTCACCAGTCGCATGGGAGAACAATATGGCAGTCCCATATCCCTCCTGAGTGCTGACCACTATTAGTGTGGGCTATAGGGGCTATATGCTTGCCTTTCCCTGCAGCACTACAGAAGTCAACCTCTAAAACACCACTTCATRGGAAGAGTTGACCAGGCAGTCTTTGCTGCAGTCAAGCACGGAGATGGAAGAAATCAACTCAAAGCAAGGAGCATTCATGTTCTCAGCAGCTTTCRGGCATGGCAAGGGGCACAGAGGGAATGGACATTGGTGGGTTTTACGCTGAGGGTGGTGGTGGTGCAAGTCCACAATTTAAAAGAGAGAAAAAGCAAAAGCAGCTAAATATCAGTACATGACAAGACATTTTATGCTAAAATGCACCAGAAAAAAAGAGATAAACAGGGATAATTAACAACTTAACAAGTTTCCCGAGTTCCTCATGGCAGGACTCCTCAAGGTTACCACTCTGGAGAGGCAGTTAAAAGCAATTCAGTCAGCAAATGGCTGTTAAACACCTTCAGCAAGCTCTATTCCACCACTCTTGCTCCCTCTTTTGGGAGCTGTAAACCCTTTTCTTTGTAGGTGGCTATTCTTCACCCTTTGCCTCTTTAGCTAAACCCAGAAGTTCCTGCCCCCATCAAGAGAGAAGCGGGTGCTAATCCTTGCTAGCTCCCCTGCCCCTACTCCTTCACTGGCATTATATTTTCCTTTTTGTTATACATACCAGCAACTTCCCGGGTCTGTGAAAGAGCCGCTGCGYGCCACAGAGGATTTATACCATTCAACCTTTGTACACATTGTTACTGGCATAGCCTGCCCATCTGGTATTCAGTCTGTACATCAACACCGAGCTCTGAAAAATGCTTGTCAGGTTTCCAGTTTTCACAGGCATTGAGGGCAAAAGCAGGCTGGAAGAAGCTCTTGGACAACTTAGCACACCAGCAGATCTCGCAGTTCCACTCCGGCTCTCTAGAGGAGAGCCAAATATTTTCTGTCCTGCTAACTGCCCTCTGCAATATGACTCTGAGTGCAACGGTAAGGTGTTCTGCCCAATTTCAAGTGCAGCAGATGACAGGCAATACTGGGATGTGACACTTGCCAAGCAGTACTGGGAYGTGATTTCTCCCATGCCCCTGGTGCTAAACGGTCCCTTTCTTTTCCCAGCTGGTTTCTCTCATCAGTGAGATCCAAGAAAGGACTTCAGCAGCATCTTCTCTGTTCAACAGAATTAAAAAATATGTATATGAAATTTATACATTGTGTGTAGGGGTAAAGAGATGCACAATCAGATACTTGTGAGAGCCAACAGCTAGGTGGAGCTTACTGCACAGCTTGGCAGCAGTTCACACACCTTTCAACCACCACACTTGCAATGAACAAAACTGCCACAGCACCACAAAACAGTTGAGCAGTTTTGAACAGTTGCCAAAAAAAAAAAAATACCAACAAACCTCTAGTAACCACCGTATTTGCATGCTTCTGACTTGCTCTCGAAGTTACACTGCAGGCATAGGAAATCTTTTGCTTACTGACAACATACAGCTTCAGGACGCCGCAGACACAGGGCACCTCTACAGATACCTATACACTACCTGCATGCTCGTTTGGTTCAKGCTCCCTGCTGCTGCCAGGTGAACCCATCTGAGCCGCCGCTTATGAGCTGGGGTACAAGTGCCACAGCAACGTGGCTTTAAGGTTTCTAGATCTGAGCTGGCCAAGCTGGAGGTGGACAGAGTGGGGCAACAGCACACAGCTGCCCATAAAGATCTGCTCTAATGCACGCCCCTGCCACCTCCTCCTCAAATTGTGGGAGCAATGGAGACACCTCTTCACAGTGTAGGGATAGAGGAAAGGACATGAAATGCTTCCCCACTCCACAGCAGCAGAATTAAGGGACTGGAAACACCCATGCCCATCCCAACAGTTGGGACTGGAAAACCTCCATTTTACCCTGTGGCAGAGGACCCCAGACCTCTAGACAAGGCCCTGGGAGGCAATACACTTCTCCCCGAAGGAGGGTGGTGGTGGGGATGGCCTGTTTTAGCCAGGTGGCCAGGCAGGGACTTGGAACACTACTCCTCCACCCCATAGGTGAGCCAAGGAAACCTTCCTGCAGCTGGCAGGACCTGGGGGAGGAGAGCTACCCCCCCAAAACCCGCATTAACCCCATCATGGTGGCAGGCAAGACCTGACACCATGCCAATGCCATCAGAGGCCCGTGAGGCCTTTGCCTTCACCAGAGCCCTGCAGGCTCTCAGCCCAGGATGGGCCAGTGCCCRCGGCAGGGAGCACAGAGGATGGTGGCACGGTGGCACATCCCCCATGGGGAAGAACCACGGCTGTGCTGACATTTCTCCACATCTCAAAGGTCCAGGGCAGCACCATTACCTCTGCATTCAGGCCACGCAGCTTGTGACGCAATGGCCCTGCGGCCGAGGATGGGAGGAAGGTGGCAGGAGCCCTCCACTCCCTCTCCAATGGGAAGGGACTAGGAAGCACTCGGACACCTTCCACCGCCCCGYGAACACCAGCAGGGGATGGTGCTGTGCCACAAGCCATGCCCAGGGACACAGGYCAGCGCATATATCTAGCGCAGGACACACCAGCGGTTTGCAGGATAGCTGTTGTAGGTCTGAGAGCATTTTATTTTAATCCAGTCGTCACGCTAGTGTTTGGAATGAAATGGTCCCTACATAATTACTACCGTAACAAGAGAGAAGCGTGGGAACTGGCAGCAAGGAGAGCACGTACTCCRCAATTTACAATTTATGCCAAAAGATTGGGCTGGCCATAACAAATGTGCTTATGGAGTTGGCTCATTACATGCCCTGTCACACCGCGATATGCACCTATGCATTGCTACAGAGTACTTGCGATCCCTCCAATCCATGGTAAAATTTTCATTTTGACAGAAGCATGAATTTTCCTTTTTTTCAGGCAGTGTAGCAAGAATAACAAAGCTCTTTCCTCTCCACAAAAGTAATCGATGCCATCTGAATTCTTCTGGTGAGCCAAAGCATAGATTATCAAATACAAAATAACAGGAAAGTTAAAATAAACATTGAATATATTTTTTTCCAAGAAGGACACAGATGAAAAGCAGCAATTCTGCTCAATTTTTAAATAGCTTGGAACTGATTCTTGCCCTGCATTTAACTTCACAAATGCTAAAGTTGTTATACCTGTTACAGATCATCAGCTTCTCCTACTTTCAATCTTTCTGCAGTTTTAACATTTATCTTTACTGCTCACAAATACCTTGAATATGGGGGAGACACTGTTCCACTGACCAGTAATGCTGGTGTCACAGTTCTCATTGCTACGACAATACAGAAGGGCTCTGAGAAAACCAGTTAAAGCATAGAACACTGCCCCATGCTCAAAACCACAAACACCAAGCTCATCCCTACTGAGTACTGCTTAGATTTGTATAAAAAATGTAAATATATATATATGATATATATGTAGACACAAGCATACATAGACACAATACATACACACACATATTTCGAGACAGAAATAGAACCCAGATTTTTAGTTTGTTTTCTAAAAAAAAAAATCAAATTGCTTAAAATTAAATATGAAATGGCACTTTTATTATTTTGAAGAGCTCAGGATTTTCACCCTCACCTGATTTGAGGTCAAGTCAAGATTTAAACACCAGGAAATCATATTCTGCATTTAGCAGCTCTATTATTTTCAGCCTTTCCTATGGCGCAAATGCTGATGCTGACATTTTCCCCTCAAATGTAAGCATTTTCAATTCCTGTTGTGAAGAAGGACTTTTTGCCTTAATTACTTTTGGTTTTGATAGAGCTAGCAGGTGTAGAGAGGCTATTTTCTTCATTTGTACTAGTTAACTCAAAGTGGAGAATCCAACTGAGAGCTGAAAAAGCAAAGAGCCTCTTGCTCTTCTAAATAAAATAAATAAATAATAATAAAAAAAAATCACAGGTGGGAGTGAATGACATCTCTGAATTTTAAATGGGGTCAGACTTTCCATGGTACTGAAGCCCTGTTTTTTGTCTGTTCTCAAAGTGAACGTGGTCTGGCTGCAGCTATTCTTTTTAGTAGAAAGAATTGCTGTCCAGAGTGTATTTTTTAAGAGTAATTCAATATCTTTCCGAAGACTTTCATTTGTTATGCAGTTACTGGGCTAGATAGCTTGTCTGTACAGGTGCAAATGCATTTTTATGAATACAAAAATCTGAAACTACAATAACTATGATTGGTACCATAAAGAAGGATTTGGTCACATTTATGTCTAGATGCTTAAAAAGTGCTCCTGTCAGCATCAAAAGAATGCTATGGGGAAAACGTATTTAAAAAAATGGGGAAAACAGGTATTTAAAGAATAACACATTCATAAATGTTTGTCACTACCGTGACTCCTACCATGCTTTCTAACTCGAGATTGACTTCTATTTTGTATCCTGTACTAAGACTCCCATGAGGTCCCATACTCTGAAGTTCCATCAGCCAAATCCTAGACCAGCTGCAAGACCCAAAAGAAACAATTACAGACATATTTGTGTCAGTTTTAGTCACCAATAATTTTGCCTTATTTACCTGGTCAGATTAAACCTTGCCCAAGTTGAATGCTGTCTGAATATATACATATGTGTGTGTCTGTGTGTGTGTGTATATATATATATATATATATATATATATATGGCGGTTCGATTGCTCTGCTTTTCAAGTCCTTTTGTTCTTGAAACCAGCATTTAAAATTCTTTTGTTTAGACAATGTTAATGTGGCTTTGCTAGGTTAAAAAACTCTCTATATATTACATCATATATATATTATATAACATTATATATAATATACTCTCTCTATATATAAATTATATATATATAAACCATATATGTGTGCACACACATATTTCTGTAGGAAGCTTTATTTCTCTGTTTTGGAACAGGGTTTTACAATTTGGCAGGTTTGCTGGAACACCCTTTCCTGAATCTCCCACTCTGATTTATACAAATCATAAGCTCCTAAAAAAATAAAAAAAATAAAAAATAAAAATTAAGAGTTCCTTCATTCTCTTTAAAGAGAGAAATTTGCTGACAGCAAATGGCCAGAGAGCTAGCAAGCTATTAGCTAGTTGAACTGGCAAATAAAGTAGCAAACTCAGCAACAGTAAGTGATTTCTTTAAACGTTTAGGAATGTTTATCAGATAGCCTACATAAATTTCATAACATCAGTAATTTGGCACACTTCACAGAACAGCAAAGGGTGTAAAGCAGTACAAATGTAAACATTGCATAAAAATGCAGTGTTTGAAAAAATGTTGCCTGTTTCCATATCAGTGTATTGTATTGTTTCCTGAATGAACAGAAGCGCACTGTCCTAGATGGCCCTTGGAGTAACTCCCCCGAATGGAGGGACATTCGCTGAAGTGAGCCATACAATTGCAAAACAGGAAACTTGATATATGCAACTGCCGCTACCCAGGTCAACAGTAAGTTCAGTCCAAGAACTACACAGGGTAAGCACCAAATTTCTTCAAAGCTGTAGCTTCCCAGGATCCCTTTGGAAGGGAGGCCAGGAGCATGGAGGATGCTCGGTGTTTATTCTCAATTAAGCCTCCTGCTGCAAGTGCTAAGAGGACTTGGTGGCTAAGAGGAGGAGGGAGATGGCGGTCTTGAAATGCAGAAGGTGAAAGAGCAGAGAGCAGGRAAGACGAAGGTGAAATACAAGAACAAAGCAGGATGGGGAACAGATCATCAGACCCTGCGTCCCTCCAAAATCTGTACGTTTGGACTTGCAACATTGACCTGCCTTCTGTGCATCACTCTCCACCTCCATGCCAATGTTTAGCATGTTATTTCCCTCCCCTCACCACATGCAGCTACAGGAGTTATTGATAAGTCTGAAGAAATCCTCATCACACTCATCTCTCCCTCTGCTTGCCAAATCCATGGCTTAAAACAACCATCTTGTGTTCTGATATCTATTTGACAGCTACAACTATGTCTCAGAGACATAGTTCATGTCTTTGATTTAGTCAGGCAGCAGAAGCTTACTAATTGCCAGAAAAAAAAAAAAAATCTGAATTTGGCTATTCATTTCCTAACCCTCTGGGCACAGGAAGGAAGCTGCGTGCACACACATATGCATTTCACATTGCTGCAGCCCTCTTCAACTCTGCCCTTCACATCAGCTTCCTTAGATTAGGTTTGCTCCCAGTGGACTAGCAAAGCAGGCACTAGTCAATCCAAAAATTTCTCAGACACGTCAAGAGGACAGTA
This sequence comes from Apteryx rowi, assembly GCF_003343035.1. Classification (NCBI taxonomy): domain Eukaryota; kingdom Metazoa; phylum Chordata; class Aves; order Apterygiformes; family Apterygidae; genus Apteryx; species Apteryx rowi. The sequence continues at coordinate 45,648 of NW_020447554.1, forward strand.
AACTCAAATATACCTGATTTATCTTGTTTCCTCTCCACATAAACTTCTATTTTCAGCAGTGAAGCTTCTATCATTGATCTCTAGAGAACAACAAAGATTTTGTTTTTAATCCTCCCCTCACCATAGCAATATGTGTACTAAGTAGAAAGATGGTCTACTTAGTAAAATGCACTTGATGCTATTCCTGAACACAAGGTACAAAATAGTCTCCTAATGGTTTGCAAGGGTTTTTTTTTTACAGCAATTTCTCATGAACTCAAGTTCCCATCAATTTTCTGTCATTACAAGATGCTTCCTCAGCTCTGTTGTTTTGCTAAAAAATTTTGAATAAGGGCTATTATATTTTAAGAACAATATTTTTTATTGACATATTTCATATTCTTGTTTCTAGTTAGTTTCCTCTGCCAAGTTTCTTCCTCTCCCCTATGTTAATGCATTTTTGATATGTACACGCTGATGGCATTTTTGTCTTCTTACCTACTCCCATATATACAGCTAATTAATCTCCTCAATCTTTCCCTGGATGAGGGTTCCTGTGAGCGCTTTATGATCTTTGCTATACATCTCAAAATTTTGCTTTCAGCTTCCAGTTTTATAAATAAATTTGAGTATGTGAAAGTGAACAGAGTATGTGCTTGATGGTGACACGTAGGAAACTATCTTAAAATGACTACTAATAAACCTGTATTTCAGATGACAGGACAAGTGGGAGAAGGAGAGAGACCTGAGCTGTTGACCGTATCTTTTCCCAGGCAAATTCCTAACACAGGATGAGAGGTCAGGTCTTCATATATACAAGGCCAAATTGTGGATTCTTGCAAACGATTTGATTCTTTCCTTCCCAGACAAAAGGGCTGCCAAGAAAGAAAACCCATGGTCTGCACCTGAATTTACTTCAGTTTCCAGATGACCAAACTTGAGGGGGTTTTGACATTTTGAATTGGTCTTTCCTATGAAGCAGCCTTCAGAATGCTTACTTACCACTCACCTTTGGACACTGACTAGTAAGATGATGTATCAGTTCCTGAAATTTTGGATCAAGTTATTGGCCATAGTAGGAAGTCATCTTGGGACTGAGTTACAAAGTATAACACTTGACATGGCTTCTTTTACCCATTCACCTTCATCTTGCTGCACTATCTGAACATGGTCAGTACAAAGGGAGACAGTACTAATCTGCCCGGCAGTAATTATCAGGCACATACAAGAAAGCCATAACAGACATACCATCCATACTAAGGTCTAAGTCCCACCAGTGCACATATTTCATTACTGATATTTCACAAGTGTCTAACTTAAAAAAGCCTGAACACAATCATTGAGAAGATCAAGAACTTCCCACCAACAACAGCCCTTCACATTCCCAGAACTTATTCCAAAAGGAATTAACAACAATATACCTTCCCTGCCAAGGCTTCCTTTCTCTATTTTCAGATATTATGAGAAGGCTCTGATTGGTACTACTGCTAACTTTGTTAACCGCATACACGGAAGCACTGGAATGAGTTGCCCAGAGAGGCTGAGGAATCTCCACCCTTGAAGAGTCTCAAAACCCATCCAGACAAAGCCCTCAGCAACCCRCTCTTATCAAAAGTGGCCCTGTTTTCAGCAGGGCTCAACCTCAAAAGGCATGCCCCAAAGGTCCCATCCAACCTACTTTTATTTATTTTTTTTTAATAAATGCTTTCAAAATTATGAGCCTTCAATTAGATCCCAAAATAAAAAAGGCTGTTGAAACCTCATATTTGACCATGGAAAACCATCCTGGGACCTCCTCCTCCTTGAAATGGCATCAAGTGCACTTGGCAGAAGGGTAGGTAATGCACTTTAAGCAACAATAATTAAGTCCAAACAGCCTGAGTTTTCACTCTACTTCCCAGGTGGTTTTTGCTGCCTGCAGTGAGCTTTATGTTGCCATGGCTACTCTTGCAAGCATTTCATCCCTCCTTTAAAACCAATCACATCCTAAATGCAGTGTAGACATACCCTATCAGGTAACTCAGCCATYGCTTCCTTTTTTTCCCCTGTCAGCTCTGCAAATCTAAGATTTGATTTAAAGCAAGTTCATCCCCTTTCCTTCTTAAGATAGATGTAAGTTAAGTATTACTTTAAGTATTTGTTTCTTTACTCTGAATCTCTTCACTAGCATTAAGACAAGTCTCATCATTTATTGTGCTCTTCCTTGCTCAATCCTGAGATGTACGTTCCTTTTTCAGTCATTTAATGGTATGGCAGCTTTCTGTAACACACTTTCAGCAGCTACAGTTTTCACGGGGCCAGGTTGATCCCTTTGGTTTACACCTAAGAATCACATTTCTAGCAGGGAAATCTAGTTCCACCTCCACTGTCCTTTCCCCTCCTCCCTCCTGCCCCTAAAATAGAATTTCTCCACTGCTTCCTAGGTGGAGATCTCAACAGTAACAGAAGACAGTCTACAGCAAAGAACAACAAAAAATACCCCAAACCCCAAATCATCTTAAATATCTGAAAAAGTAGAGAGAGCACAGAAGAATTTCACCACGCTGCATTTCTGACCTCCCCCCATCTTTCTCATCCCATCACAGACTGGTTTCCTGTGAACAACAGCTCCTAAATCTTATCCTATCTCACATTGGAAAATGGAGCATTTCTTTGAAATCAGTGATTGGACATGGCCCAATGACTTCCCAGTCAAGCGCAATGGGAACATGATTTGACAGTTTGCCCAGCAACTGGGCTGAACTGTGTTTAGTTATGTTCACGGTGAGATCAAGTAGCTTACAAAGGTGGCTCTTCAATGCTGACTTGACTTCCCAGAAGTTAAGCACGATGTCCATTATTGCAGCAATTATGCCGTGATTATACAGGCATATAAATATAAGCAAAAATAAGGAGCCTGAATGGTTTTAATTCATAAAAAACAAACCATTTTGTCACTGGTTTCTGGCAACATCTTCTAAATTTCAAACCATTAAGTCACATTTTTCACAGCACAGTCTGACATCATTTGTTTGCAAAGGGCATACAAATCAGCCACTGGGAACCGAGCACCTGGGGAACTGTTGCACAACCCTAGCGAAATGCGAACAGCATCTGCCTCTCTGCAGTGGAAGTCTGGAACAGAGCAGTCACTGCAACAAGCACGAGAAGCAAAGTCCCTGAGGTCAACTTGGTTTGTGTTCAAGAGTAAAACCATGCTGTGCATGTTGACAGCAACTCTCCCAGTCTTTCCTCTAGCCTGTAATACCTTATGTTTTTCCTAAGCTCCAACAAATATATAGAAATTTCCCTTTTGTTCATATGTAAACACTGTTCTGGTTGCAGAGAGGAGCTTGAGTAACCAGCTATTAATTATTAGAAAGCAGCCTGCAAAAGAAAGGAATTTAACAAGTAGTTTCATGAGGCTGGTTCCCTAAGAATTTGCATTTTAGCACTGATTGACACTTCTATGATCTGACATCTCCATACATACCCTGATATCAAGTAACACCCAAGTTTGTCATGTTAAGGGAACTCGAGTGAGGCTGCTGCAGAACCATTCTCCTCTCCCTGACCACTCCCATGGCCCCTCGATGGGTTCAAAACATATAGCTGAGGAGAGGGACACAGATAAATGTGTCCCTCAACATTTCCATGCTTGCAGATCCATGAACAGCAACCACAGTAGAGAAACAGCCTGGGAAATCCAAATTAAGACGACTGTCCAAAGCTTCAATTTCTCTGTAAACTCTGCACTTATTTGAATACATTACGCTCTTAAAATCGCATGGTTTGATCCTATGGTTGAGTTAGGAAGACACTGGAGGTTTGATCTCTAGGCACTCATCCCACAGACAACCACCCAGTCAATGTAGGACACATCTTTTCAGAGCTTTAGTTTAAGCTGTCTAAATAAAGCAGCAGAGCATACAGTGGCTTTCATACAAATGTGGTGATATATAAAGCACAGCAGCCCATAGATTATGGGCACATTATCCATAGATAATAGACTTTATATAGAAATGTATCATGTTGCACTTCATGTGTCAAGTGATAATTTGTGCAGATGCACCCGGGGGGTGGGGGAGACCTTCTCCCCCATCATGTTTAGATCCATTCTTCTGTATGGTGAAGACAGTTGTATTCTACAGGTTTAAGAGAATTTACAAACCAAAGCGTAGTTCTTCTCTCCCCATCATTTTGTTTAAGAAACATCAGCTTCTCAAACCCAGAAACATCATCAGCTTCACAAGCACTAAGTTTCTAATTGCTTAGAGCCAAAGTTCTCTGCTCTGCCACCAGATGCAGAGAAAAACAGAGAACAGGAAGGTCTGGAGGACACTGGGGAGTTTTCCCCACTGCACTTCTCTTCCCTCCGTGCCTACAGAGTCCCTCTGGGAGGACTATGCAGGCCTGCGAGCTGAAGCAGAGCCTTTGCTCTCCAAGGTATCAACCCTTTTTGCAATTGCAAGTCCTTATAAGAGCTGGTAAAGTGGTCTAGCATTTAGATACATAAATAATATACTAAATATAGATGAGGCATATATATTTTTAAACTCCTTCCTAAGAGCCCACCACCCATAAAAGGACACTCTCCCCACCCCAACCAGGCTTGAAAGGCAGGAGCTCACCAGAGGAGCAGTGCTTTTTCCATTAGCTGTGCTGTTCCCCTAGGGGCTTGGAACTGGTGCAGAAACAGTGGTAACAGATGATCTGGCTATTCATTTTTGCCTATTTATTTTCCTCAGAAGTCAACTTTTCTTTAAAATAATATTTTAATAGGCAGTCACTATACAGTCTCCCACTGTGCTATTCTCTTAAGAAACGCACAAATCGAATACTAACTTGACAGGAGCAGGTCTTTAAGTTCATGTTTGATTAGTTTAGCATTTACACTGCAGTAATTCCCAGAATTCTTAACCATCCTGGGGTCCAGCTATGCCAGACTCTGCAGACACAGAAATGCCTTGCCCCCACTGGGTGTAAATCATTCCTCTGATCTGTGCAAATTAGGAATCTGTAGGTTATTCTACTTAAGATACCAGATTGACGGCAGCCAATAAATACAACATGCAATACAAATATTCTCTCCAAGAATACAATGATTGCAAATACAAATAAAATGTAAGTGAAATTGGAAGATAGATGGCATTAAAGATGATGTGCCAAACTATTGTTTCCAATATCTGAAATCAAAAGATCAAAGCACAATTATGTTCAATAAGCAATAAAAGAAATGGCCAGTGAAATTATGCAGCTCATTAAAACTCCCTGAATATATATGCAAGTATAGCATTGACCTTCATCCTTCTCTCCCTCTCTCAAAAAGAAACCCTAAACTGTTGCAAAATAAAATACATCAGTCAAAACTTTGATCTCAATTATTTCACTCTTAACACAGAAAAGTGCATTTATAAAATCAAAATCTTAAGCAGCTTCACTCATGAGAATTTCAGGTGATTTGGCAAATCACTCAAGTTACAAGGCAGGGCTAGGAACTTAGTAAAATCACGGAGTTACATTACTTTATTGTTCTAACAAGAAGTGCACCAATTAATCTAACTACATATTATTATTTCAGGTTCCTTCGCTGGCCAAAAGCTGGAACTTTTTGACAGATTTGGCAAGAGGGGTTGCAGAGAGAAAATAAAGTAAAAGATATTTGTTTTGAATATTTTGTATCTTGGAAAGACTCAGTTAAAAACACAAGAAAATAGAGCACATGATCCTTATGGGTTCACCCTATATATTATTCAGTGATTACAAGCACAAGTAGAATGATAAATCCATTACTTATGTGTTAAGTGATTCACTGATTGCTAAACAAGGACAATTCTTGAAGGGTCTCATGTTGTGGGAACACTTTCACCAAGGAAATTCAGTGTGACAATAACAACTGACCAAAGGGGAGGGGGGGGAATTCTTTGATGTCTCCTGCTCTTTTCTTATGCTCATCATCTCTGTGGACTTTATTTTGTACTACAGGTTATACTACCTGTATATGTAATAGATTGTTGCAGTGTGTTTTGGGAAGCATTCATACCTTCTTTTTGCTGGGCTGGATTTCCCAGATTGTTACTGAGGTTGGTGGCATGCTCACATCAGGTACGCAGTGAGGGAGCCAGCCAGCCCAAAGCCTACAAGGCGCCAAGTTAGTCCCCGAGAAACAGAGACCCTTTGATTCCTCAGGTGAATTCCTTAGAGAGTACAGACTACATTAGCCCAGAGGGTGACCAAACACCTCCCATCTAGCAAGCTAATAAGGGTGATCCAATCCAAGGAAAGCAAAAGATCGTGGATGGAATTATAGGAAAACTGGGTTAATCTCTCAATATGCAAAGTTGATTCCCCGCTGAATTGGTGATCTCTCATCTTAATCAGCCCAGCTCTGTTGGAGGACGGTTGCAGCAGTCAAAGTAAGTAACAACAACAACAACAGTCTTTGTAGCTACTTCCTACAGAGCAGACATCACATTAAAAAATTAGGAATCTAAAACACGTTTCGAAAGTTAGCTCTCTTCAAGCATCAATGCATTGAAGAGTTAAACGAGCCAACCAAAAAACCCTCACTCAAAACAATGTCAGAAAAGCACTATGAAGTACTAGGGTTAGGTTTCATCAATATCTAATCAGAAAGGTCTGAATAAGCTTTCTTTTCAGAAACATATAGATGATGTCATTAATTTCCTCCTGAACCTTGAGGTTGTGGAAGAGGATCTGACCTAATACCAGTTAATTCCTGCTGTGTGCAGGATTGTAATCTGTCCTGCAAACCAGTTCTGACCTGGATTCAAGTCAAGAATTTTAGACTGAACAAACCAGGCTGCTCTTATGAACAGAAAACACAAAACATTACAAATAAAAGAGATGAATGTGTTATGCCTGTGTGTATTGCACACAAATTTACATTTGTATCAATATAAAGGCACAAGTGATTTACACTACACTTATACTTGAGTCAGGACATGCAAATAAATACCTTGACTTCATTCACGTATACGTGTACAACTTTGTTTAGTAAAGAACATTTAGTTGTACAGCTGTTAACAATACCTTTAAACTCAGCATATCCTGTGTTCCTTCCACATTAAAAACAGTGAAGTCAGCTCTTACATATGTTCATATCTTGAGCATGTGAACATTTTTAAGAACAAAGAGACTACCAATTACACAGATTTTAATCTGTGCTACATTGTATGGCTGAAAAATTGCGTATCTGCAAAGATTTACTGTAAAGCACAAACATAAATAAACTATGTGTACACACACACTTGCTTGTAGTCTTGTAAATAACACAGCATAACTGCCGCAAGGAAATAACTTAGCAAAAACAAAACCAAAGTAGCACCCCACAGATTTTCATTTATCTGTCTCCTCATTACTCTGAAAACACAAAAACAAACCAATAAAAACCCCACACATTACTCTGGAGACTTGTCCTCAGCAAAATCACATCCTTTGGAAAGTCTGCCAATTGTAACCGTATTAATTATAACTCCAGCATGCTTTTTCTTTTCTTTTCCTTTTTTTCCCCAGCAGAAATGACATGCAATTTTTCCACTCAAACTAGTCAACAGATTGTATTCAGGCTTCCAAAAGTTGCTATTTGCTCCAGACACAGCTCTAAGAAGTTCCAAGATTTCTTTTGGCTGGAAGTCTTAGACGTACGTAGAAACACAGAGCGATGAAGCCAGCCCAGAAACCTAGAGCAGCCCTGCCTTGCGCGGGGCTGCTGCTCTGCCCTCCCCGCAGGCCACGCTGCCGAGGGCTCCTCCGACACTGCGTCCTGCTGCCAGGCCATGGCAGAAGAAATGATGGCAGTCCTTCATTTGCCCCTGCCTGAAGCATTTCTTCTGAAGGCTCAGGCGTCGCACAAAGGAGTTCACGTATTAGCTGGGCACAGTAAACAGGAAAGACATATTTGCCMTCTTATCCAACACCTGCTACGGCATCCTTAACCATTGCACTCTCAGCTAAATAAAAACACATAGAAACACCAAAGACCACCACCAAGTCCTGTGACAACTAGCAGGGCACTGGCACGGGTCGGGGAGGAGGGAGGGAAACCACGCATTACTATGTGCATCACCGTCCAAAAGCAATTTAAAAGGACCACCACACCCTTCACCCCACTCCCAGGAAAACATTAAGGACAAAATACCACCACAGACGCAGCCCAAAATTCAACTTACCAGTACAAGTAATAGGCTAAAGCCAGTGCAAGGAGCGTAGCACAAACTCCAGCTAGCAAGCACGTACCCGAGTGGCTTATCAACATCTTTCCAATTTGTTATTGCTTAATAGAACCAAAAAAGGAGGAGGAAAAATGGAATGGCAAAAACGGACGATGCGAGTCTTCGCTTGGAAAGTAAATCAGTCTTGACATGGAGGATGGATTATGATGACAAAAGCACATTGAGGTAAATCTGGAAGCGCTGCAGCTACTGAAACTGCCTGCTCAGCACCAGGGAAGAAAGCTGGGTGTCCACTCCGTTATGCTGGTTAGTGAAACACCAAACTAAAAAAGCCCCTCTTACGTCAAGAATGAAGGCATGATCGAGGCATAAGTGGACTAATATTTAAAATAGGTAATACTTCTCAATAAATATTACTGTCAGGTGGTGTTGCTGACAAACCAAGCTTCTGCTCTAATCCAGTAATCTTCTTACAGCAAATTACCATGCTACAATCAACCGGATTCGCTCGCTGGATGAGGTGCGTATGTTCTGCACAGCTGCCCAGCGCTTTTAAGAGCTGACAAAGGACAAAGTTGGAAACGATCAAAAAAGCAGCTCCCACCACGGCAGGTCTTGTCCCTCGGCGAGGGGCCAACACAAGGTTCGCGTGCACCAGAGAAAGGGTTTGGTCTGCATGTAGAGTGGTGCCTTCGTGGGGTCGAAGGGCTGCTCACCTTCGCAGTGAGATGAAGGGTGATCGTCAAACTATGCAGACTAAAGAAAGGGGCTTTGCAGGCGCCAGGGAGCAGGTCCTGGGCTCGGAGGGGAGGCTGGGGCTCTGCTGCCCACTCCCTTCCTCTACATGTCTCCAAGGACAGCTCTGCTAAATAAACCACTGAATAAAGAGGCTGGTGTTTTTTCTCTACTATGCTGCTGCTGTGATTAAGGCCCAGGGGCCTGTAGCAGTTCAACACTGTAATCTTAACGGTCCAGACAAATAGAGGCTCGAAGCCATGCCTACACAGGGACACAAGAGTCAGGCGGAGGATCGTGATTACTTCCATTTCATCTACAGTTACACCAATACGGCCCCTCGTAGGAATACGGTTCTTTTACTGGCATCACTGATACTCACGAGGGAAGATTTAGGCCTCTGAAAGGAACCAGAGGAAACAAAATCCAAAGTCCAGCTTAAATACCACTGAATAATTAAAGTGGTAGCCACAGACCCAATGTTTTCATTTGCTCACCAAACTTCAGTAGCAGCACTGCAGAAAGCTACTGGGATGCTTGCTAACTCCTCTTAAATCCCTGACTGCCCTGTAAGTGGAGATTTTATTCAAGTGGAAAGAGAGTACAAAAACACTTAAGAATGAAGTTTTACAATCAAAGAAACATGCAATATTTGGAACTATTTGCAAGTATGGCCAAAAAGAGGATAAAAAAAGCCAAAAACTTAAAAATCACGGCCAAATTAAGAGATTTTATCTGATATGAAATTCAGCAGAGCTGAGTGGAAAAAATAGGAATGCCTTTGAGTTAAAGAGGCACATGCATACAAGATAAATATGACATGTTCTAGAAAATTTGGTGAGGAGGGTCCAGTGGATCTGGGCCTATAAGAAACAGGCATCTCAAGCAGGGTAGAAACATCACAGCATTCATGCATTAAAGGAAAACTTCAAGCGCTCCCTACGAGGGAATTCGAAAGGCCCTCCTACCGTCTTGTATTCTGTGCAAAATAGTCCAAGACTATTTTAAACATTTCTCCAGCCTCACCTGCAACTCAACCACGTATCTAAAGTGGTTGCACAGGTAACAGGCTTACTACCATCCACATCTCCACAAGTTGAGGAGATGGCTTGCAACTGCATTCCTTGCTTGGGAATAATCAGTTTTTATGGACTCCAAGGGAATTTTTACTGATTGTGCTCCCCAGTCTTATTTTGAGACTGGCCATACTGGTTTTGTTCTCAATTATAAATACAACATTTTATTTTCAACACAAAAATTTGAGACACCAGAACACATACGTAGTTCAGAGGTGACAGAAGGTTTCCAAGCATGCATAAACTGGTACTTAGCCTATAGTGTGCAATAGATGAAGCCAAACCAACAGTCTCTAGGACTGCTGATCAATACTTTTCCAGAGCACAATATTCAGTATAGAAATTGCATACAATGCAATATGACTGGTCACAGGACCATCAAGATTCTGTAAATGAACACCAAAAGTAAAGCAGCAATTACAAAAAAAACTCATTATTTTTTTAATTAGGAATTTACAATAATTACCTATATTTGGAACAAGGCTTACTTGGTATTTCTACTACAAAACCAGTTCTAAAATTATAGACTGGTATTCAAACAGTGATTCTATAATACCAGCCCTTATATAACAAACAGAAAGGAGTTATCTAACAGAAGCACTATTAGTACAAAATGATTTCTGAATAATAGGCCTCTTGTATTGTATAAAATAATCAATGTTATGTAATTACATAGTGTTGCCAATCTTAGTCTCTGACGATTAAGAAAAAACTCAATAGTGTCTACTCATCTCTAAGACTATGGAAAATGATCCCCTCTGCTCCAAGTGGTTGAATTTTCAAAGAAGGCGGGAATTCATCTTTTGTATTCAAATAAGAATAAACTACAAAAAAAATTTCAGCAGTGCAAGTGCATCTACAACAGAGTTGTAAAATCTAGTAACCCATCCAAAAGCCCACTTTCAGCCACAAAGAATGGTTTGTGGCTACAAAAGGAGGAAGAATATAAGGATGGAGGCAAGGGGGTATAAATTTGAGTTATCTTCATCTTGTGTGAATCTGGAAAACTGTTTGTGATAGAGATTCCTTACCTGTAAAATAGGGATGCAAAATAAGGGATAAAGAAAAATCTTGGATGATCATGGACTAGATTTTTAAGTATAATAAGAAGGYTGACATCCTTTGCTTTCTGCATGGAAAGACTATGCAAAACCACCTCTCAAACACGAGAAACAGAGCCAACCAGGACACATCTGTCAACATGCAAATATGCTGTGGCTGAACAAGGACACAAGTTCTGACTGCTGCTAAATGAAGTTTCAACGAACACTGTATGTGCATCTACAAATCCTTACCCAAGTTCAAAGCATTTCTTTGATGTACCACATATTAATTTGGAAGAAACTGAAAGTCTGTCTTTCAAGAAGTGCTGAGCTGCTTTCAGTGTTTGGTATAAAGCATCACTTTTTGCAAAACAGGAACAACGACTGCATCTGCAGTAACACTTTTCTTCAGTTACCCCAGCACCACATGAGCAGCAGTGCCGCTCCACTGAACAGAGTAGGAAGCTGGTTCTCGGGGCTGCCCATTAGCAAATCGGCCCCTTCCTGAGGGCAGACTGAGACAATGCAAGACTCAGAACATCCGCCTTTCTCACTCATGCTTGACACTTCTGCTCTGGTGCTTGCTACCACTATCTGAACTGCAAAGATGGAAAAGCTTAAAAAGTAAATTTAAAAAAAATTAAGAAACACAATAAAGAGAGGGCCCCAATGACAACAGAGAACTATCCGTATCCTGTAAAAGTCATAGCTTCAACACAGAGGAGAGACAACAGGAAAGCTTTCCCCTGTCAATGCTCTGCTATATTGAAACCAGAAATTCCACAGAAGAACATGCACCTTATTCACTCAAACCACCCAGACTCCTAACTGTTCATAGCTTACCAGCACATACCTAGCAGTGAAGAAAGGCTGCTYCAGAAGAGTTCAGAAGCAGAACGGACACCAGCTATTTGTCACATACAGTCCACAGGCTTCTTCATGGATCTGTGACAAGTAAGAATAACCAGCCTATTGTCAGTAGACTGAYATTTGTTATACGGATAAGGATGTCCGGCTCTAGACATTTCTTCAGAGGGAGTGTACGCTTTCACCAAAAAATTTTCATGGGTTCAAGTTGGGGGGAGGTGGGAGGCGTGAGGGAGAGAGGGAGGGAAAGACGAAAGCTGTTGTTCTAAAGTATTTAGTTTTGGAAGATCTCAGTCACAAGGGAGACAAAAGAGAAGTAAAAATTCTAAAAGCAGAAATGGTAGGTGTTCTGTTGGGTGACTAATTGTCACTTAGACAGCTTAAGATAAAACCCCATTGCTTACAGTCAGGAAGAAATAAGAGGTGAGAAATTTGGCTTGGAACAACAACAGGTACAGCACCCAATCAGTTTCTCAATCAGTTCATGCAAGCTGAAGCAGCAGTCTAAATTGTACTAGCGAACTTGATGCTGCAGAGGAGGATTACGTTCAATGTAATGCTACTTTGTACAGTGCTGCATACAATCTGCTATTTACAGTCCAAATGGTAACAAAGCAAGAAAGGCAGTGCAGGACAGAACGACAGCGATCCACACCTTTGTCCCCTCCGTTCTTTCTTGTACGCAATCCAACTTTTATTCTCTTTCCTGTCACCAGCACCATGCTTCCATCTGAATACAACAGTATACTACTTTTGGATGATTTCACTGACAAATATTTTACAACATTGTTATTGGTCTGAATTAATAATTATCCTTGTTGGCAGATGGCTTTTTGCATATTCACACGACCAGATATCTTTCTGAAAAAGAGAGGGCACAACTGAAGCAGACTGATTGCAAAAACACACACAGACACACTGGACAAAGTTTTTGTTCTGTGTTCTCAGACAAGATGATTACACTAGCCCATTCTGGCATGAATATCAATAATCTTTTTGGTGCAAGTGCAAGAAAAAAACCCTTTTCTCCTACACAAATTTGGAGACCATATTTTGAATGCAAAGCTGAACTCTGTGTGCATGAACATGTGCTTTTGCACATGTTGAAGTCTTTTTAAATTACAACCCAAACCATTTTATAAATACAGTATGCCACTCGTTCAGAAAATTAACTTAGACATGGAAAGTTTATTTGTTAATTTAAAGTTCAGACTATTATCAGCCATCAGCTGGGAAGTTGAACAGAACCTGCTCTGCAAACACTCCATCCATTTTCAAATGCATGTGGGAGAAAGACCTGAAAGAAATAGCTATAGCTCTCCCCAGTTCTTAAGATCTTCCATCTCCTGGTATCTTGGCATCCGACTGATAAATAAGCCTCTTGTAGTATACAGTTAATTCAAATCACTATGAATTCTTCAGCGCCAGGGACCCTTCTATGGTAACGCACAGTTGAAAGATACTGCCAAAGAAGATCAGAAATCTGGGGTTGGTTGCTGTTTTCACGACTCGGTTCCACTTGTTTAGTTTCTTCTGAACAGCAGGCTTTTAATGCAGTAGTTGAGAGGGAGACGACCCAAATATCTTTTTACTGAAGACTGCAGGGATACTTGAAATGACTAGCCCACTAGAAATGCATGCCTTCTTTGCATCAGCAAAATTCAGAGAATGAATTTGCACGAGTGCTACTCCACAAGTGATAATGAAAGCACAAAAGTTTGCATGGATGCTCTCCGCTTTTTTTTTTTTTAAATCATCATCTCATGTAAATTAGCTCAAACTAGATTAGATGAAAGGACATTAAAAACAATTCTGACACCGTAAGTCCCTTCACAGTACTACGAGTGCCGTGGCACTGAGACTAATCCAACTATGGGAGATTTCTCTGAGTCACCTAACCCGAGCCAGATTAGYGAATGTGTGCATGGAATTTTTTTTTAAAACATCAATTTACATTTCTGTTGGGGACACACAGGATAACTAGAGTACAGATTTTATTTTCTGTCACCTGGCACAGTTATAAAGAGCTGAAAGAAACGTTATATGAAATTATTACTATAAAAGCAGGCACCCGTTTCTCTTGAAGCTTTCAGTGTTTCAGAATAGTTGGGCTGCCAAGTCAAAAATTGCTCTCCATCATTTGAAGAATTATAAACTAATTAGTAAATAGAGGTGTTAATTGTACCAAAGCCTTACATTCAAAAGAGCCCGTGTGCCATGCTCAAATTCTGGATGTCATTGCTCCTAGCTTGACACTGCTCTTCAAAAGCTCCTCAGTTAGGAAAAGTAATAGTTTGAGAAGCAGCATTTATGCTCTTATGATTTATTTTTATCCATCAGAATAACCCTTAGCTTATCTGCAATTACATGCCAAAAAACAGGTATTCAAGGATATTAAAAACTGCCTGCAGTTCAATGCAATGTGTTAATATTGAATATATTTATAGACAATAAGTCTAGCAAACCAGGCTAGCTTCATTCAAAATAAAAAAAAATAGACTGGTCTGATCATCAGAACTAAATCTAAAAGAATCAATATTTCTCCTATCAAGATATATATAACAAGAACCTTCATGCTATTTATTCAGCAATGTATAATTGCTTCTTGAGTCTGCAATCTGTGCTGTTCACTTTCAAGCCCATTAAACATGAATTACCTCTTTTCTGATTCATTCTATTTAAACTCCTTTAACTTGACTATGATAACCCAGATTTTGGAAGTATCTATAATAATCCAAATTGTGCTGCATTAATAAAAACTATTTTTGTTGCTAAATTCATTACTCCTCCCCATCTTCCAGGCAACTGAGAGATCATCCAGACGTGTTGTTTGATTGCTCGCAGGTCCCCACTCCCAGGCACAGAGGCTCACTCTTAACTCATGCTTAAGGTTGTCATCTCCTGAGGTTTGCTTGCATAACCGCTTTTACAGCTATTCCCCAACGCAAGTCTATACCAACAAGATACAAAACAGATGCAAAAGTTTTTTTGATGTTTTTCTTCAGAATTTTAAGTTGTTTTTTTTTTTTTTTTTAAATAAATCATTCCAGTAGGCCTGCTTCTGAGCAGTTAACCCAATAAAGGTGAAGAATACAGATAGCTGTGGGTACACAGGGACAAACAGCCTTAACAGAGCAGCACATAGCCACTGGTTTCTAAGTCTATTACCAAATACCCCATTGCTAAATTGGTGTGCAGTCTCAAACAGCGCAAATGTTTTGCTTCTGGGATACACATAACAGCAATAAGTGGCTACACCTTCAGTACAGAAAAAAGCATCACAAAGGAAGATGCTTATTCATCTTACGCCTTTTGCTCTGACATTTTATCTTGCCATACAGATCCAAAGTACCCAGATGACTCCTTACTGAGGGCAAAAAGCTCATAAAGCTAAGGGGAAGGAGTATCATCTGACTTGTTGGTCTTACAGCAGGGAGTAACAAAACAGGCYACCACAGACAGGTCCCACAGTGCAAACACCCTTGTGGTTGTCTGCTACGCATCTGGCATGCACCGAGTTCCTAAACGTACATTCATTCTTCATCATGAAAACATAACTGTTGCCACAACAGCCCAGCAGCTGCATCATCTGTTCATACTGCACTGAACTTGCTTCGCTTTTGCTGCTCTTGTTAATGTTGCTTCAGGAGTGAAGGATATTCTGTTTTTAGAGGGGCATCTTTTATTTGCCAGCCATTTTCAATTAGAAATGTATACAGCTGCAGAACCTCCAACTCCTCAGCCTCAGGCCAAACCATTCTTGGGCAGCTGGCGAACTGTCCAATCAAACTTGAACGCCAAAACCAAGGCAAAAAACAGAGACTCTTTCTTAAAAGGGAGAATAAAAGTACAGAGCTTGGGCAAGCGTACCCTTGTGACAAAGCTGACATTGCTTATAAAGAACAGTAATACCGTGCCAAAACGTCTGTTGAGACAACATCCATGTTCCCATCTGTACTTCCTGCTGCTTTGGGAAACATTGTCAGAAGTCCTGAATGCACAGCCTTTAAAACTTAAACTTTAAAACTTAGATCACACATGTAAATGTTGCAGTGGGAGCAATTATTTCTATTCTGAAAACGATTACAAAAGAATAATAATACATGCCTTCATAACTTCTTTATAAGCATTTTAGTTTGGATTATTTTTTCCTCTCAAAATAAATATCCCTAATAGGCAATTAGCAATCAGAGGTTGGTTGAGCAAAGGAAGTTGGTCCTGCGTAATCCAGCTCCTCGGTGTATACATTTTGAATGAAACAAGCTTTAACAGCACACTTATTTAAAGTTAAGCCTTATACAAGACATCTCACAGGCTAAAGGACCAGAAACATGAAAGAGCTTTAGAGCCTAAATTAGGACTTAGAAATAGGTGCTTAAATGCCACCTAAGAGTAGCAACCACCAAGCCTCTTGCACAGGGCCTAAGAGACCCAGTTTATATATCCTTTATTTCCACCAGCTAAATTCCCCTGTGCTGGAACCGGTCCTTGTGCGTGCCTGGAGCAGCAACCACCTTGGCAAGACCAGACAGCACTGGGTCTTGGGTCCAAGCATAGCCAGCATCATCTGACAAGGCTGTTCCTCTCCCTAAGTCTCCTGAGGAACAAAAGCAAGCAGCGCATAGTCCGAACATCGAGTGCTTCATAAAACACAGTTGGTACACCCACTTCCAAATAAAGTCACAACAAGGGGAGTTGACCACTTTCTGTTGCCCCCTCTTACGTGCAGGCTCAACAGTTAAAGAAGACCTGCTGAAGTGAAAGACAAAAAAAATATTTTCGCCAACCTGAAAAAGCTCAAAGCAACATTTTCCACCTTGTACAAGAATATTCTGTGCTATAATATACATACATAAAAGACCCAAGCCTTTTTGTGTGCTTCTAGACTAACAAGGAAACTCAAAACTAGTCCTTTCTCATTTTCATAATGTCCCAAGCCAGTGCATTATCTAGTAAAAATAGATAGAGGAAAACATTACTTCCCTATATGTGCAAAATAGACTCTTGGCTTAAAATCAAGCCACACCAGACTAAGGGCAGGGAGCATATCCTTGTTAGAAGCCTTTCAGAGTATCAGTCTGCCAGTGAAGAGAGGCGTCTTTCTTACAGGCTTCTAAGCAACACGCTACCACAGGCTCTAAACCGGCAAATTAAATACGAAAACAGAGAAATTTTAAATGGCTTTCAGTGTACTTTACACTTCCCCTTTCTTGAACTATATAAGAAGTTCTTGAGGTTGTGACTGCCATCATTGCTTTTGTAAGCTGCTTTTTCAGTCTGCTGGATCTTTATATCCCTAAGTGCTCTTGCAAAGATCCCCCCCAGTCCTCCCCAGCAGGCATTTCCATAACATTCACAAATCAAACAAGTCAAAAGCTGCAGGAGCTCCCATAGCCGTAGCCTCCACCTGAATTTATATTAAAATTGAATCTTCCAGGAATTGTTAAAAATTATCACATTGGCAAGTCCAAGAAAGAGAAATTCCCTCATGAAGATACACAGAAAGGACAATAGCAGCAGATGGTAGCTATAAACTCTGTCTATGGACAAAGCCACAACATGAAGGGACAACCACTACACCAAAYGCAATTACAATTTAGTCTCCCCATAATTCAGTCCCTCACTTCTGACTGTGTGCCTGGTGATACCAGCTGTGCATTGGTTCATAAAGTAGAGGTTTGTTCTGCATAAAAAATATCTACCAGGACACTGAAAAAGTCTCAGTAAAATTTCTCTGGCCCATATTAATATCTATCGATTCACTCAGGATTCATCTGAACAATCAAGAAAGTGAAGGTTGAAAGAATTATTCATAGGACTATTCAAGCCATGCAGCTTCCAGCTTCCCTCCACTTCATTCAGAACATACAATTTCCAGATTATTCTTCCTTGCAGGCTCTATTGACCCCAGATAAAAGACCCAGGCACTCACTGCACAAGGGGAATGTGCACCAGGTTTAGCAACAGGCAGGGTACAAGAATCCCGGGTTCTCTCTTCTCCCAACAGAAGCAGAGCTTGAAAATTCAACAGCCTTGCACAGTTTATATAATCTTGTCTCCCAGCATATTTAAGTTCTCAGTAACACTCACATTGATGGCCTTTTCAGGCTTTTCACACACACCAAAAAAAAAAAAAAATATATATATATATATATATATATATATAAAAATAAACAAAAAGATTGCATCCATATAAACTGAGTAATAAGCTACAAAACAGCAAAACCATAAGAACTGAAGCTTTCAATCATTTCCCTGGCATTGCTTTTACATTAACAGCAATAAGCCCAGGCAAAAACATTCTGCAAAACCAGTTTTGAAAGTAGCGCTGGTCACTGAGACATTGTAAAAAGGCTATTTTCAGGAGCTGCAGACAGTCAACACTGACCAGATTTAGGTGCAATAATTAGTTGGCTTAGGGTAAAGTTTTGGTCCAAGAGTATTTGGGGCTTGCAGAAAGTGGTTATCTACCTACCCAACATGCTTTGGGTAAATAATTTAACTTTCTTTATAGCAAAAAAAATGTTCAGCTTCAGAAGGGGCATGACATTACATGAGGTTAGAATACATGCTCTGAACATAGACTGTGGCTGGTCCAGTATGTATCACACTGAATCAGAGCTTTGAGAAGTATCTCACAGAAACCAGAGTTTCTTGGGAAACTACTTGTCCTATAACAGATGTTGAAAGGTTACCAGCATTGYTGGTATTGGTAAAATCAGCAAGATTAAATTATTTTCCTATAAAAGAGCTACTAAGAGTCCATGAAGGGCAGGGCATCACAGAAGTCATCATTAAGATGTCAACATTTGACACTAGCCATTCCGCGGTTTTAAAATCTTGTCCTGATAAACCCTGTCCTATTGCTGTGTCAGTGGGGTCTCATCAGCTTTCCTGCTTTGCTGCCACCTTTTCTAGGAAAGACAAGAAAAAAGGGCAAAAAGAGAAGCAAGTCAGATGCTTTAGCACAACATTTCCCTATCTGGTTATTGGACAAAATTTATAGATATCTGAATTAAATGCAGCCCAGTCCAAGATTACTCTAGAATCAGCATTCAGGAGATTTCTAAGAATGCTACAAGAAGGTCTTTAAAAGCACTGTAAGGCCACACTTCCTCTTTTACATGTGAGTGTAGGGGGGTGAAAGATATTGTTTACTATTTATGGAGTCCTCTACAGGTTTCTCTGTGGTTAGTCTTCGCTGCAATCATTACTAACAGACAGAGCATTCAWGAGATGGTGCGAGCGAACACTACCGCAAGCACCAACTTGAAGAGCAGGTTCTGTCCCCAGATTAAATTACAAGAGCGCAAGATTTCTGACCCCTACCCAGCAAATCGTACGGATCATAGACTATGAAACAAACAGGATTTGCACCCCCATTTTTTTCTAGAAGCATCTTATTGCTACAGACAAAGCGCAGATACAATGATGTGGGGAAAGATTTCTTTCTTACCACCACGACCGTGGAACAATTCTGGCACCTGGCAACGTTCAGAGTAACAGGAGAATTTCCATCTCCTCCCTCCAGGGAAGTGCCACTGTTTCAAGAGATTTGCTTTCTCATTTGCCTACAGGCAAAAAAAAAAAAAAAAAACTTCAATTAATCAAGGTAAAATATATTTTGTTTAAAAACAAAATACAAGGCAAAACACATGAAGTTGCTAACCCAGGTCATAAATTCTCTGTAACTTAAACTCTTACAAAAATTACCCATGTTTCTCTTTTCCTAGGAGAAATAACTACTTTGTCTGTCTTCCTTGTACTAATATTACACTCTTCTCCAAGGGTACCATCTACTACCTCTTTCAGAAGGTCTAAGTGGCATGTACCTAATGAAATTAAAAGCAAATGTTCTCAACTTATATTTAGTACTGAAGTTTGCAGCTTCTATTCAGATCTGAGAAAGGGCTTTTATACCCAAGAACTAGTCTACTTTTCCCAGCTTTACTAATAAGCATAACAAAAGGTGTTTCTTTTACCTACAAACCTTGTCTTGATAGAAGTTATTTGAAAATGAAGCTGATTAAATTACCCTCTCTCAAAACACGCACTTGAATCCTGTATTTTATTAAGAGTAGGTTTTTTTTATGGTCTTGGAGTAATTAAGTTAATCATTATTTAATTTTAGAATTACTGAACTGAAGATTTACTTCAGACAAGCTCAGTTTTCATATAATTTAGTCTCAGTAATTAGAGACGTACTTTACACAGAGGTGGCTTGTTTAAAGCATGTTATCTAATTTCAGAAGCCTTATGCTATGACAGTTTTCTGCAGGGAACTATCAGAAATCTTCAAACTTTTTTTTTTTTTTTTTTTTTTTTTTTTTTTTTTTTTTTTATTTTTTTTTTTCTTCATTTATATTTTAACCAGAGTGCAAACTTTTCTCAAAAAAAAAAAAATTCAAATATCAGCACAACAATTCAGATGTGTCACAAAAGCTAATATACAGCATTTCTTAAATCTACCATTGCCTTTAGCAAAGTTAAAAGATCATTTGATACGTTATCTTAAAAGTCATAACAACAAATGCTCTTCTCATACAAATCACTTCATTTACTATTGGTTTTAACTAGGACATAAGATCTACAGGAAAATATCTCTCAGAGATAATTTCCAGTAGGTATTTGCCACTGGAAGTGACCAGTACTCAGTTGTTTAGACATTAACAAAGACTTTTGCAACATCTGCATCAGAAAAACAGAAATGAAGACCAGTCATGTAAGTTCATACTTTGTACGCTCATCCTGGTGCAACACCATTCAAGAACTGCTTAATTGTGACCAGCTTCAGACAAGTTTGCATAGACAGGCTCTTGAAACCAAACTGTACCAGCAAAACTAGTTAGCTATTCAGTAAGCTAATGGTCTACCTCAGATTTAGGTTTGTATCCAGTTAACATCACTAGCTGGCAGTCCACCTGGGCTGGCAGATTTCTCAAGGCTATTTTGATGTCAAAACACATTCACTTTTTTTTGGAATAAAAGATATCATCTTCCTCTGTCATAAGAAGGAAGGAAAATGAATGATCAGACATGCAATTTAAGAAGATACACCTCTTTTTACAACTCTGTCTTTCTCTTAGAAATTGTCCAACAAAAACAAAACACAAATTTAACTATTTTGAACCAACAGAGAACTGTTGGAAGATGTAGATTTGAATATTTTAATACTAATACTTTTATGATCCAGTTTGACTTCCCAAATAAAAAGACTACAGAACTCATGAACGTGACATCAACAGCACACAAGACTTCAGCAAAGACTTTGACAGAGAAGAATAGAGACATGAAGCTAAAAAGAGATCAGGACATAATAAAATACAGGTTTGCAAAGGCAGATTACTCAAAATAAATTAAAGTAAATCTCAGCTATCTAGATTTTCAACAAACATTAAGTCAATATCACTAGGTATTATGTGCTATTTAAGCATGTGAAGTTGGAGACTGGTAGAGGAACTGCAATGTTGATAAGGATCTTCCCCAAGAGAGACAGTAACAGACAGCATGGAAAGAAAAACCTGCAGACACCTGGGAAGTTACTAATGAAAATGCTCAACAAAACCTCAAAAATCAGTATTTTTTTTTTTTAACTGATTAACTGCTTGCATGCCCAAAATAATGAAGGCAGCTGATGACAATGTCGGGAAGCAACTTCAACATGAGTGTGCATTGAGCTATCGTATATCAAGCACCACATGACTGTAAAGGCTGGAGTCATAAAGGTGGGATAAAACTTGCTAACATACAATGCATAATCACTTATACAAAATAAACAAGCCCCCGCTAGACATTGGGAGATCGTCAGTGTCTAGAGCAGAAGGACTGGGATGTGCTAAGCTGACTCTAGCACAAATGGCCTTAAGTCATGGTTGGGATGCAGGTGTGAAAAATGCATGTATGATCCTGGGATGTATCTAGAGAAATACTTCCAGTAGACAGGGGAAGTATGGGGAAGGGCTATAGAAGGCACTGCTGAAATCCCATCTGGAATATTGCACAAAATAAGCTGCCCATGTTCAAAAAGGAGATACTCGAAACAAAAATGAGTCTAGAAGAGGAGTTCCAGCACTGTCACCATGCACGGAGATCAGCACATRCAGCTGAACAAAATGACTCCCTGTAAGACTGTAAAGATAACCCCTAGGAAGAGATATAAACTATTTGAGCTAAAGACACTGCTGATGCAAGAACAAAGAGGTATAAGGTGGCCTGGAATAAGTTTAGGCTGGAACCCAACCATCAGAATGGCAGGTCTCCGGGAGAAGATTTCATTGACAACAGTGAAGGAAGTAAACCTATTTATATAGGATGCCCTTGTCACACATGYGAGAAGCACGCTATGATGCAACTCTCGCTTTTTACAGCTCCAGGCATTTTTGTAGTTGTCCCATCTAAATATTCATTGAAGGGTCTGTAAAACTGTTGCCAAAAGCAGTTGGCTCTCAGTGCTGGTGGGGGAAGGTGGAACATGGTGTGTCGGTTATGGGGGAGGGGAGGGGAAGATTTATAGAGGAGACTATTTATAATAATCTTTGTGCACACGACAAATCAAGTGACTAACCCTTCTCCCAGAAAGGCAGGAAGAGAAAAAGGCAAACAAATGTCCTTTAACTTAAGATAATAATTTTAGTAATTTTATTTACATTAAAATCCTTACACGCAAGTGTGGCAATATAAAGCGTGCATAATAAAAGCTCAGCAAGCTGCAGAAGGAATCTCATCCTACTTCCCAGTATCCCACAACAAAGCAAGCTGTAGATCCAATGCAACAAAGCATGCTATAGTTCAGCAAATTGCATCACGCAAGCCAAGCTGCTGCTTGGAACAAGTATGTTTTCTGGTCTTGAAGTGATTCTTGAACTCTGCCTTCATGGCATTTCAAAGGGATCTTTGCCTTTTCACTGTATATGTATAGCTTCTCCCTTGCAGACATTTTACTAAAACYGATAATATCCAGGTCAAAGTTCCCAGAGTGAAACATTGTGACTGGTAGGAGAAACTAACGATTTTTGTTTCCATGTTAAAGAATGGCAGTGTTAAGCAAGAGAACAGGTTTTGAAAGCAGGTTTTGGCCTGATGCTTTTTGTTGTACTGGTGACTGCACAAGACATACTCGAGCTCTAAAATACAAGAGAAAAACTTTTCCAATTTAGGATCCTCATTTCCCCTCAACCATCCTTTTTTTTAAACCATAAACTGGAAACCAACAACAATATTGAACTGCTTTTCGGATGTCTTCCAAGACTGAACAAACTAATTTAGGCAGTACATTGAGCATAAACAAGTCACTCACATTTAAGCACATACATATTTTTCCATTTCAAAAAAGCTTTCAATTAAATATAAATGTGTGTGCACTTAAGGGCTTATGCAGTTTCTTTCTTGCATAATATCTTACATTGAATTCAATATGAAAAGCTCTAAAACCATACTTCCATTAGCTACTTTGACAGTCCAGCTTTGAAAAATATTCTCAGCACTCCAATGTTCAGATACAAGTGAGTTCTGTACATTCTGTCTGCTTTTGTCTTCAGCACCATCTCACATGGGGGAAGTTTCATGCCTTTTTTTTTTTTTTTTTTAAAGCTACTGAATCCATTTTTGGTCAGTTTTCTTCCTCAGACAGAAGGTAGCAACATCTTTGAATCTCCTAATTATTTGCTTGCCCTACAGTTCAAACCATTCCCGAAAGACCATCTTCTATATGATAATTTCCCAATTTTGAAGGGAGAATGGCAGCCAGGCAAAAAAAATAAAAATAAAAATAAAAAGTTTGATAAGGTATTTTAATCAGAAGTTAACATTCTCCCTAGATATAAAATTGAATTCATGCCAAAACCCTCTCAGTGTCAATATTGAGTTGTACAGGTATTAACAGAAGGGCTTCAGGAAATTACCTCCTACCACTGTCCTACTATTGTGACCATCGCCTCTTAGCAAGGCAATCCCTACAAACTAACTGCCTCCTATGATAAACGGAAATGATAGACTCTGAAGACCTCTATTTCTGAAAGTACTTTTAGTCGCAGTAGAAAAACTAGGGAAACATCAATAAAATTATGAGGGGCTTAAAACATACAATAGGAAGTTTTGTTTCCCCATAAAACATAATAGAATTTTGAACCTTCTTACCATGGATGTTACAGGTGGCATGGGTAGGCTGGAAAGAGGGACTAGATATTAACTGAAGAAACAAAAATTGGAAAGATGTGACAGAACAAATACTAATCGTTGCCTGCCTTGACTGTAAATCCTTTTTTAAGGCATCCATTATAAGCCAGCCAGAATACTGACCTAGACGTACCAAAGACAGACAGACTCTCTCCGTCTTCAAGATGGAAATGAGACTTCTGCAGCAAACAGTCTTTAGTTTTCCATTGCTACTTGCAACTAAACACTCCACTTTTTGAGCCTCTCTCTGTAAGATAGGGAACAGATAAGCAGAAACCAAGAAAAGGAAAGTATCCACGAACCTCGTAACTCTGCAAACCTCTCTGTTCACGCATCACAGTGAGCCTGAGCACCAGCAGAAGACTAGCTGTGCCTATCTGTGTTCTGAGCTGCTCCAATCCTCCAGCAGATCCAGCTGCGGGAGCCTAARATGTTACTGCCACCTCCTGTTTGTCCCAGCCTCCTGCTGGGATTATTGCTTCTTAGCTGGAATACATGCCTGCACCTTAGCTGCCCCTGTTCACAACTCAATACATTAGCTTAAATCCCTGATGAAGGTGGGTTCTTACCATAACCTTTCCTTTATTTTTTTTTTTAAACAGCCAAAACTCCTCCAGAAGTTCCCAGTTATGAATTGCTGGGGGTGAAGCACCTGCACACGGTTCCTTCTGTAATGCCAGCAGCTGGTAACATCTGAAGCAGCATGCAATGTCTGAGATCACTGCAGCAAGATTTATGAGAGGATGCTGGTCTAAGCTGAAGAGGTTGAATTCTTCTTGGTTAAAGAGGCCATAAAGCTTCTGCAACCTGAAACAGCCCAGCACCAGATACAGGACAGGTCCTCAGTAAGCCAGCTCAGATGTCTATATAGTACTATAGTGCTTAGTTGGAAGGCTTTCATCTCACTTGCAGTTTCAAATACCACATATAGGAAAGGAAGCCTCAGCTATATGAATTTAGGTAAACTGGGAAAACCATAGCTGCCCTAAACAACTGTAACAGAACATCTTTGAATCAAGGTAAGTGTTACCTACCCCAGGAAGCGTCACCCAAGTTACAACCCAGGAGAGTTTGTTCCCAAGAAAACTATTTGTTTATCTGCAATTTCTTAGGGACTAGTTACTTTGGGGGGTTTGCTATGACTTAACCCTGATTAAAGGCCTAGAAAAAAGCAGCATAAAAGAGGAAGCATAAGAGGGAAATCTGAGTATGCTCAGGCTACACTTCCAAATTTCCCTGTGTTTGGGAGTGCTTGGAACAGAGGGGTTTTAGCTGGGATTATTGATGAAATATAAATTGTGAATAAATCTTCAATGCTGATTCAAGCTCATACACACTTTATAAAATAAAAAATTAGCTAAACTGGTTTCTGGGAAGAAACGAGCTGTGAAAGAACACCTAAATTATTTTTGAAAAGAAAATGACTATTTAATTGTAAGCACAAGTTTTTTCTTCCACAGTGTATAACAGAAGCCTGTCACACCAGAGTAACTCCAGTGATTTTTCTTTAAGAATTGGAAGAATGCATTTGTTTAGAATATGCCTATTACAGAAAATGTACTTAAGTGTCATRTTCAGCACCTAAATACTGTAGCAATAAGACTTGCTGTGGAATATGGAAAATATATACAGGAATTATCTAGAGGGCAAGGGTTAATCTTAATTTCACAGTTTCTCTCCTTCTCTCATCTTTAAAGTCCATAAAGGGAAAAAAATGTAAACAGCCTCATTTTTTTCCTCTGGTTGAACTTCACAATGGCACGTTCCTTTCACTATGATGCATTTCTGTTTTCTTCATTTTGTACCCTGCCTCAAACGCCAGGTCCAATTCAGTGAAATCTCTCTTGTGCAGCTGAGCCTGCATAAGCATTCCTCCCACTATTCTGAGGTTTTCTTTGGTGTGCAGTAGATTTATTGATAGCTTTTAGACTGTAGGTCTTTAAATGGTCCCCTTAAGTCAGGGGGAAAAAAAAATCCTAAAGCACAATTCTCCACAATTACCCACTAATGAGAAGCAATTGATCATTAAGCTTCATGCTCCACAAGCAGACTTTCCAGATACTCCAATTATCATTTTCTTACGAATTCACTGGGCTGATAAAGTTAACATAAAAGAGTAACCTCACGGGATTTGAGAATTCCACATAGTGTCTGCAAAAAATATCTTTCATTTATGGGCCTTGTATTTGTAAAAAGTTAAAAAAAAAAAAGCATATATAAAGTTTTGCCCATATCAGGATTAAAAATCCCAGTGCTTTCTGTGTGCACAACACAGCCTGGATCAGTTGGTTTCCCTGGTGAGGTCTCTGCTCACAGTCCCCGCAGGGGTCCCACATCGGCAACAGAGCTACTGTGCCACCCTCCGTACTAGCCACAGCATTTGCTACGCATCACAGAATCACAGAATCACAGAATGGCTGAGGTTGGAAGGGACCTCTGGAGATCATCTAGTCCAACCCCCCTGCTCAAGCAGGGTCACCTAGAGCACATTGCACAG
>NW_020447555.1:0-1339 GCF_003343035.1 Apteryx rowi
TATTTGCATTTTTATGACTTTTAGTTAATCAATAATTGATCAGATTCCTTGAGTGAAACCAAACATAGCACTTACATACTGTGAYAGTCTGATGTGTCCCTAGAAAYAGTACTGCYTCAGTGGAAAAGGGAAAAGGGGTTKCATGAGGCCCACTGGCGCACAGGAAGGGCTTRCTTGAGTGCTTTGTCCCTCCAGCAGCACCGTGGTTCCTGGCTGTCCTTCCTCAGGCAGGCTGTACTCCATGTGCATGGATGTACTCCATCCACTCRGGTGGAGGCACCTGAGTCCCAGGTGCTTACACAGCAGCACTAGCCTTTGTAAACTTTAAATCAGGAATATACGGAAGAAAGCACCAAGCAACACATGCTCATATGCAGCCCTCTTGCAATAACAGTTCAAAATAATTCCCTTCTTTCAGGCTTAAAAYBTCAGCCCTTGGGTGCTTGCCTTTGTCAAGGAGTGTCAGAAAAAGCTTGCTAAGTGTTTACATACTCATCAAGAAACAAAAAACAGGAACTGATACCGTCTTTGCATTTTCATCTCCCTCTCATTCTCCCTTCACATGGAGGCAAACCTGTCAGTTCCCAGCCAGATGCTGATTAGGCTGGCATTTACCYTTCAATATATCTGTTTAGCCATTCATTCTGCTCAGTGTGAGGTGATAGACAGCTCCCAAAATTGGACTTGTACTCTCCAAYACCTGCAACAGTTACCTGTCTTGAGTTGCACAGATGGGTTATGTCATGCCACGCACTGGGGGGATGCAGATGGAGAACTCAGCCATAGCAAAAGCAAGGTTTGGCTGGGAGCTCAGGAGAGATCGTCACAGGCAAAAACACAGCCAGGAGTATGGATCTGTGGAGTTAGATTGGCAGCTGCAACATTGCAGACATGAGCATCCTAGCACACAGCTGGCTTTCAGCTCCTCCTCGGGAGGCATCTGGACAGGTAGAGGCTGCGGGAGCACCGGGCAAAGCAGAATCCATGGGGCAGACAAAGCATAGTGCAGGATGGGACTCGTCGGGCTACAAAGCAYAGCACAGGATGAGCCCCACTGGGCTGCAAAGCACAGCACAGGCCCTGGCAAACCCTGCGCCCGGATCCATGCACAGCTGCTGGCTCATTGCAGGTACAGCAAGGACATGAGCTTCCAGTAGAAGCCAAACTAAATGAGAGGTATTAAGTGCAGGACTCTCCATCCCATCAGCTCCTTGTGTTCACTTTCCTTTCCTCTGGGCGTGGTGCTCAATGTTATTAAAGGCTAGGCTGATTAGTTTCCTCATTTTCATGGAACTGTTTGGATTTTCTTTTTAAAATTTAACTTTTCTGTGTTTTTTTT
>NW_020447555.1:3354-4986 GCF_003343035.1 Apteryx rowi
TATTCTGGCTGACTTAAGAGCTTCCTGACAGGATATTTTTTTAATAATTTTTAAATAAATTTTTCACTGGCTGTTTACAATAGGGCCTATAAAGTTTCAAAGGGAACTCTTTTTCCTTAACTTTACTTCTGCTCCTGCACATGCTGGAGTGATCTTACAACCCYGCTCACATATTCTGGAAATTATTCTGGTTTCTGTGTTAAGCCTTTTTTTTTTAGCCTTTGCTGTGCTATAGCAGAATGATCAGTGGATTTTCTCTTCTCTGCAGGATGATCTGTTGCGCCCAGGTGACTGAATGAATTGGKAGGGGAAAAGGAGCATAATTTCGTACTTTATTTCTTTTTCCCTCCTCGGATTTCACTTCATGGGCTTTTTTGCATGTTCTTGTTGTGCTTGTGAGACATCATAATGGCTGTGTGAATTTCTTACAGTTAGTTCTGGCAATTCAAACATTCAAAATATAAAAAATGAACCCTTTGGACTAACCCAAATTATGATTTTTTTAAAATTAATTTAAATTAATGCTTATTTTGGAACACTCTAAAACTGTGGAGGTTTTTTTTAATAAATTACTTGAAAGAAGAAAAATAGTTAACAATAAGCACCTTGCTCAGCCGTAGCTGACAATAATGAATTTTGCTACAAAAATCTCAAAACTTGCACTTTCAATGTCCAGTAGAAATTGAGGGGCTCGTCAGAAAACAAAATTTCTGTTTTCTAGAAAACTTTGTTGCTTCATTTAACTCTTTTTCAGTGTGAATGAAACCAAAAGAAAATGTCGTCCTGCAATAGCCAGTGTTTAGCTGGTGGCAAAAAATCATTACTCACCTAAAATTTAAAAGATCAAAACTCTTTTGCTTGATTCAGCCCAGAAACTTAAATCTGCTTYTCCTATATCCCAGGTTAGTGCTCTTAAGACCAAATACCAAATACTTGGCAATTTCTGGCTACTCTTCTCTGTCTGTCCATGTCTGACACAGTACTATGTCAGCAAAACAATTTAATTTTGATTTTGATTTTGAGGATGAAATATTCAGAACAGCAGAATTCTGGTATAGTATTCTTTTATCTAAGATCTACGCACATATACACACTTACACTTCCGATCTGTATATGGGCTATATTCAGAAGTCAAATCATGGTAAAAGGAAAGGCAAATTTTATTTGTTACTTTTTAGTAGAGATTTGATTGGATCCATTTGAGGAGTTTCCATTAAAATACTTTCCGTTGAGTAAATGTCAATTCACTGAAATCAAAATCATTCAAGGGAGAAGGACATTTTCAATTAGTTTATTCAACCACATTTGCCACACTGTAGTTCAAAATTGTCAGATATTGAAAAACATATTGAAAGCAATGAATTATAAAAAGCTGAAATTACAAAGAAATATTTAAAATGATCACRACAAAACATTTCAGCAGATATGAATGAAAAGGTTTTTCTGAAGCTTCAACTTGCAGGAAAGGTCATGATTTTGCATGTTCTTCCTGCTTCAGAGAGGGCTGTTTGGTTTTTTTGAAACTGCAGAAAATCCCATGGGAAAATATGTCCCAGATAGCCCTGATATTTACTAGTAAAGAACTCTATTCCAGATCTTACAAAAATCAATGAATATTAGTGTGCTCCCTTT